>NW_022196904.1:32612505-32631927 GCF_008632895.1 Mastomys coucha
GGATGGTTTTGTTCATTTCCTTCACCTGTTTGATTGTATTTTCCTGTAGTTCTTTAAGGAATTTTTGTTGTTTCCACTTTAAGAGCTCTTTATCTGTGTTCTGTATTTCCTTGAGAGTGCTATTTATGTCTTTCTTAAGGTCCTGTATCATCATCATGATAAGTGATTTTAGATCTAAATCTTGAGTTTCCGGTGTGATGGTGTGTTTAGGACTTGTTATGGTGGGAGAATTGGGTTCTGATGATGCCAAGTAACCTTGGTGTGTGTGGTTTATTTTCTTACGCTTGCCTCCTGACATCTGGTTATCTCTAGTGCTACCTGCCCTTGCTAAATCTGACTGGAGTCAGTCCTTCCTGTGATCCTGGTTGTAGCAGAACTCTTCAGAGTCAGGCTGTCTCTGTGATCCTGTGATTCTGATATCCTGTGACCTTGGGCTTGTTAGAGCACCTGGAGGTGCAGAAGCTTCCTCTGGGTGTTGTGGGACTGGCTGTGCAGCCTGGGTCCAAGGACACCAGCCCAGAGAGACTGGAAGGAACCCAAGCCACTCTGCTGCAGGAGTTCCTGTGTGCCTCTTCCCACAGGTCCCAGTTACTCCTGGTATTGGGACAGATGTGTCCTCCTCACCTCTGATCCTGAGAGTGTCAGAACGCCTGGGAGTGGAGCTTCCTCTGGGTGTTGTGGGACTGGCTGCAGAGCTTGCACCCAAGGTCCCTCAGGACACCAGCCCAGAGAGACCTGAAGGAACCCGAGCCACTCTGCTGGCAGAGTTCCTGTGTCCTGCAGGTCCCAGTCACTCCCGGTGTTGGGACAGATGTTGGGTCCTCCTCACCTCTGATCCTGAGAGTGTCAGAACGCCTGGGAGTGGAGCTTCCTCTGGGTGTTGTGGGACTGGCTGCAGAGCTTGTGCCCAAGGTCCCCTCAGGACACCAGCCCAGAGGCTGGATGGAGAATGCTCCATTCTTAGAATAGCATGCATCACTTCATTGTAAACTATTGTGATGGACTCTGACCTTTTGAAGCACAATTTGACTTCCAAATTTTTCATTTAACTTTACTGTGGGGCTTCTAGGACCCCATAAATGTTACATATTTAATGACTGCATAGTCTACCATAAAGACTGTACAACAGTTAGTAATAAAAATATCTGTCCACTAGACTACCTGAAATCTGACTACAAAAGGCTCTGGAAGTCTTAGCAATGGACATGAGAAAATGAATCTGTACATAATGTTGGTTATGTACAAATTTCTCTTCAAAAATAGGTTCTTCGCCTTTATTTCAAACCTATTTCTACTTCTGTTTCTCTGTGTCTGGTAGCTCTGGTTTTGAAGCATCTTAAGAACAAGTATAGTCATTCATAACTTGCCAATGTACAACACATTTTATTCATATTGAGTAGTAGCTTGTTTGGCTTTATGGGTAACTTGTAATCTTTTTGCTCTGCCTCTTTGTTGTTATTGTTCTTGTGTTCCACTGTTAATTTGCTGAGAAAATGGGGAAAAATCAGGTGCACACCTCCATGTCTGCCTGAATCGCTTGCTCTATTGAATTACTTCTACTATACAAGTTTTTCTGACACCTTTAGTTTTACGTCAAACTTTGTCCCAAGGGCATGCATGGATGAAATGACTAAAAATCTCTGTTATCATATATAACAAGGCAATCCTGTATGAAATTTCAATTCCGTCAAAAACTTCATCAGAATAGCCTTTCCAATACTGCCCTTGTTTTTTTTTGTTTGTTTGCTTGTTTGTTTTGTTTTTTGTTTGCATCTCTGACAGAATCATGTTAAGCTTTATTTAAAGAACTCTGATTCCATTATTCTGCTATACCCATAAATTGGTACCTAGAGTAATTGTCATCAGAGACGCTTCATCCAGCAACAGACGGAAAAAAATGTAGAGACCCACAGTGAAACATTATTTGGGGTTTACAGAATAATAAGAAATGGGTGGAAAATGATTATAGGAGTCTGAGGCATCAAGGACACCACAAGAAAACCCACAGAATTGACTAACTCTGACTGAACTGTCAGTTATGGAGAGTGCATGGGACCAAACATACCCTCTGCATATGTGTACAGCTATGTAGCTTATTTTGGGTATTACTTTGGGTCTTTTTTGGGAAAGGGAAATGTCTTTGACACTTTTGCTGGTTTTGGGGACCTTTTTTCTCATACCTGTTTGCCTGGTCCAATCATAATATGAGGGGAGTTGCCTAGTCTTACTGCAACTTGAAATGTCATGTTTGCTTGATATTCCTGGGATATTCTTCTCATTTCTGAATAGAAAAAGAGGAGGAATAGATGAGATAGGGGGAGAGGGATGTTGCTGCGAGGGACTCAGGGGAATGAAGGAGGAAAAACTAAGTTTGAAATATAAAAATGAATGAAGGTGATAATAATAGAATTCTGAACTTTCTTTAGAATTATTTTGGTCTTAGAAAATTTTCTCAACTACTTTTTAAAAATCTTTAAATAATACATTACACCTTTATTATATAATACTTGTAAATAACAAACACCACATAGTTAAGTTAGTCAGACATGAAGCATGTAGATCTCAGTAAAGTTCTGTACAGTTAGATCAGCAACCCGGAGATGTGGCACTTCACATTGAATCTTACTCTTTCAGTATCAAATACATTTTAAAGAATTTAGTAACTGCCATAGAATGAAAAAAATCCATGATGTTGGTCTGTGAAAGCAGTCTGTGTTCTGGTTGTACAAGGCTTACTCTGGAAACCCAGTAGAGAATTCTACAAGGGATGGAACAGTGAACTACACCCCGAGACATTAGATGCCTGGCACCAAGAGCCCTCAACTCCATTATCCTGTGGCTATCAATCACATAGACAATGCACAAAGCTCCTAGTATTCAGGCTGAACTTCACCCCTACAGTCACATGACTACAGCCAGGTATGTCCTGCCCCACAATTACCTGGCAACAGCAAGGTAGCCCAGCCCACTAGAAAAGGGGCTGCTTGGCCCCTCTTCTCTCTCTTAAGCCCTTGCCCTCTTTCTTGTCTCTTATTTTCACCTCTGCCTCCCTCTCTCCCCCTCCTGTTCTCCTCTCTCTACATGGCCATGACCGGCCTCCCTCCCTCCCCCTCTCCCTCCCTGCCTCCCCCTCCCTCCCTCCCCCCCCTCTCTCTCTCTCTCCCTCTCTCTCTCTCTCTCTGTTTTCTTTAATAAAGCTCTAAAACCATGGACTTCCTCCTTTCTGGACTTGCCATACTGGATCAGTGAAATAGGCCTTCCCCTAAAGAGCCATGTCTACCTTCCCAAAGAAAGGCTGTCCATCATTTCCAGCCACCAGACCCAACCAAGGATTTCCTCATAGGAATCACTCAGAACCTTCTCTCTCTGCCCCTTCTCCCTTTGGGCCTGGGGCTGAATGAGCTGCCCCTGGAGCCTGCACTTTGTTCTCGGCTCTTCCTCGACATCCAGCAGCATCTGAGATATCTTGAGACTGAGAACCTGTCATCTCTGGCCTCCATGAGGCCCAGAGACCCCAGAGCCTGCTCTCCAGAGGTAACCAGCAGCACCTTCCCTACCCACTCAGGGTGCTGCAGCCTCTGAGGCCTGAGGCCTGTCCCAAAGTGGTTCAGTGGGGTCCTGCAGCACTCTCCTGCGTCTACCCGTTCAGAGTCTCCAAGTTCTGGTGGGACTCAGGTCTCTCCCACCCTTTATGTCACCATGCCCAATGCCCAACACCATGAGATTTAATTTTATGTAAAATTTTGCATTCTTCTACATGCAGACATCTAGTTAGACAAGCACCATTTGCTAAAGATACAATCATTTTCCCATTGTATGGTTTGGCTTCTGTGTCAAAAATCAGCTATCCATTATTTCTCTGTCTTCAATTCAATTACATCAATCAATCTGCCTGTTTCTATTTCGATTCCATGAAGGTTTTATTACTATTGTTCTGGAGTACACCTTGAGGTCAGGGACAGTGATACCACCAATTCTTTTATTTTACAGGATTGTTTTAACTACTCTGTTTTCTGTTAGTTTTCACATGAAGTTGACATTTGTTTTTTCAATGTCTATAAAAATGTGTTTAGATTTTCATGGATAATTTTATTGAATCTGTAGATTGCTGTTTATAAGATAGCCATTCTCAGTAAGATAATCCTATTGATCCATGAGCATGGGAAATCTTTGATCTTCTAATATCTTCTTCAATTTCTTTCTTCAGAGACTTGAAATTCTTGTTACACATGCCTTTCACTTTCTTGTTGGTTAGAGTCACAAGATATTTTATATTATTTGTGGCTATAATGAAGGGTGTTGTCTCTGTAACTTTTTTCTCAGCCTCTTCATACTTTGCATAAAGGTGGTGTATTGATTTCTTTGATTTAATTTTGAATCCAGCTACATTGCTGAAGGTGTTTATCAGCTGTAGGAGTTCATTGGTAGACTTTTTGTCATACTATATGCAAATAGCATAGTGTCATATTATATGCAAATAGCACAACTTTGACTTCTTTCTTCATTTCCAGTTTGTATTCACTTGATCTACATTAGTTGTCTTATTGTTCCAGCTAGAATTTCAAGTAGTAAATTAAAGAATAGCAAGTGAGTCAACAGCCTTGACTTGTTCCAGATTTAGGTGCAATTGCTGTAAGTTTCTCTCTGTAAAGTTTAATTTTGGCTAATGAATTGCTGTGTCTTTCCAGTGTTTACTTACGCACCTTGTGTCCCTGAACCCCTATGATTTTTTAAATTAAATTACATTTCAGTGGGAATTTTTGAGGATCACAAAATTTCAAAGCATTGGATCATACAGATTAATGCTTACAAAAACAAAAAATAGCAATACTGCATCTGGTATTTAAGAATCATATAAGAGAAAGCTATTCTCAACTTATAATTCTTATTAAAAATAATTTTTCGTAAAATATATTCTCATTATTTTCTCCTCCTTAATTTGGTCCTGGACCCTCTCACCCAACTATCTCTGTGCAATCGCTCTCTCTCTCTCTCTCTCTCTCTCTCTCTCTCTCTCTCTCTCTCTCTCTCTCTCTCTTTCTCTCTCTCTCTCTTTCTCTCTCTCTGTCTCTCTTTCTCTCTCTATCTTTCTCTCTCTTTCTCTCTCATTTTCTCTCATTTTAGAAAGACACAGGCAAACAAAAATAAGCCAGAATAATGCAAACAAGTAGAAAAAAAGCAAAAAAAGTGAAAAAGCTCAACACATACACACACACTATAATATATAAGCAACCATAATATATAAGCAAAAGACCTTTAAAATATAAAAGGCCCAAACAAAGAACTATGGGACAAAAAACCTCCAAACATACCATTGAGTTTGTTTGGGATTGGTTATGCAACACTGGGTATGAGGCTTAGCCTTAGCATGGTTTGTATATCCAGTAGGACTCCATTAGAGAGAGCTAGTGTTTTTCTTGAGAGCAGTTCAAGTGGAAATATTTTCTGGCTTAGGAATGGGGGCTTGTATCTACTTACTCTCCCAGTGATAGAATCCCATCTAGCTTGGACTTGGGCAGGATTTGTGAATGCTGCCACTGATTCTATGAGCCACAGAATTCTGCCAGTCCTCCTGTCTATCTATAAGGGCCTGTTTAACTGGTATCTTCCATTTCCACTGGCTTCTACAATCTTTCTCCCTCCTTTTCCACATGCTCCTTGAGCTTTGAAGGGAGGGGATTGATAATGAGAGGACTGAGTAAGCCATAGCCAGAATTATTCCATGATAGGTTGCAAAAATGGCAGTTTGGGAGACAAGAACTAAATTCCTGTTTCCCAGAAATAAGAATCAGGATCCAGGAATGAGATAGCCAGTCTGAAAACATCTTGTCATTTGGCCTGAAGAAAGAATAGCTAGCTAGAATAAGTAAGCAACTCCCTATGAAGTCTCCAGAGACTAACCAGTTGTAGAATCAGTCACACCCCTAGAGATAGAGCTAGCCAATCAAGGTAAAAGAGCACATAGCCCTCCCTGGAACTCCTCTAACTGGCAATAAAAGCTGGACCTTAGAGTCCATCAGAGGTATCTACTCAATGGGGGAGATGAATGCATACAGGAAATTCAACTGAATAAACACTTTTTGCATTTGCATACTATCTGAGTCTAAAGTATCATTCTTCAGTGATTCTTGAACCCTAGTAACATCATCCCATTTAAAATTGGTATTCTGTTTTAGTTTGGGTTTTATTGCTGTGAACAGACACCATGACCAAGGCAACTCAGAAAGAATAACGTTTAACTGGGGATGGCTTACAGGTTCAGAGGTTCAGTCCATTATTATCAAGGCAGGCATATGGAAGCATGGGGCTGGAGGAGCTTAAAGCTCTACCTCTTGTTTTGAAGGCAGCTAGGAGAAAACTGGCTCTCACATGGTTAGGAGGAAGGTCACATTTCCTATTCCCACAGTGACACACTTCCTCCATCAAAGCCACACACATTCCAACAAAGCCACATCTCCCAAGAGTGCCTCCCTATTGATCCAAGCATATTCAAATAATTACAATCCACTTCCTGGTCTCCATAGGCTTGTTCAAACACATGAGTCTATAGGGGTTGTACCCAGCCATAGCATAATAAAAATGACATTTAGTCAAACTTCCAAAGTCCCCACAGTTTATGGCAATCTCAACAATGTTAAAAGTCCAAAGTAAAATCTCCTCTGAGATTCATCCAATCACTTAACTGTAATATCCAAAGCAAGACAGGAAACTAGCTGGGCAAACTCTGAACTCTGTATTTCCATGTCTGATCTCAAAGTGGTCTTCAGATCTCCAACTCCTTTTTCACTTTTGTTAACTACAACAAACTACTTTCTCCTGGGCTGGTTCTCACACCTTTCCTCAGCAGGTATTTCATGGCTCTGGCATCTTAGCATCTTGGGGTCTCCAAATAAACTCCAACTTTACAGCTTCTTGTTCCAATGTCTGGGATACACACATGATCATCTGTGTTCCTCCAAAGGATTTGGGTCACTTCTTCAGCTCTGCTCTGTGTAGCACTATAGGCTCTGGTTGACTCCACTCTACTTCTGCTGTTGTTCTTGGTGGTCATCCCATGGTACTGGCATCTCCAATACAGTGGTGTCTTCTGCTGCAACAAGGCTTCACCAATAGCCTCTCATAGGCTCTCTTCATGGTACCAAACCTCAAATTCTTTGCATAATCCCTTCATTCCTGGGCCATAAACAGCAACTGAAGCTGCACCCACACCCATGGCCTTCCCTGGCTTCTCAAAGTTCCAAGCCTTAGCTGCTCTCCATAACCCTTCATATCTACAAATCCAGTACCACTTGAGTGATTCTTACACATTATCAAGTCCAGCTGCAGCCTGAAGCACAACCTTGGCTATCTCTGGAACACAGCTTCATTGTGTTCTCAGAAAACACTTCCCAGAAGATTCTACCTCAGTGATGCTGGTCTCTTTTTTAATCTCTGCTAATTTCTTAGCTCCAGCTAACCAGAATTAATTGTCCCATTTGTACCTTCTACTCTTGACCCTAAAATCAGAGCCACATGGCCAAAGCTAGAAATAGGGCCACATTGTCCACCACCACAATCATATACTTCATCCTACAAGGCCACACCTACTCCAGCAAGGCCACACTTCCTAATAGTGCCACTTCCTATTGGATATTCAAACTACTCAAACTACTACATGTTCCAAGTCCTATCACTCTCAGTACTTGTTCAATTGTGGGTCTCTGAACTATTTCCCATCTCCAGAGTGAAGTTAACCAGATCCAAGAAGACAAATATGTATAGATTCTCTTACATGTGGATGCTATCTTTAAGTCTTTGATAGGTATGCTGCAATCCATATAACCACAGAGGTTAAGTATAGAGTGAGGGACAATTAGGAATGGCAGAATCTTCCAAGAAAATGGAAAAAGACTATATAGATATGGAGACACAAGAAGTATGCAGGGGGAGTGGGGAACTAGAAGGGATAAATTGAGAGAAGGAGGGAAGATAGGGCTTAATGGAAGAAGTCCTGGGAAGGGCAAATAACATTTAGTGCCATTTGAGAAGACTATGGAAATCCACTATAGCATGAGCTTCTTAAAATATGTATGTATATGAAAGGAATCTAAATAGTATTGACTTATGTTTCTGATGCTAATGTTCAATCACACCATAAGAACATTTTGAATGAAATCGAGATGATAATCAGAAAACTTTCATAATCAAAACACATGAGTCAGAATTGCTCTGTAGTATGAACATGTTCACCAGCAGCTGAGGGGTTTGTCTATGGTCAAAGTTATAGACCTTGATCTGAGGACACACTGAACAGAAGCCAGTAACTTGGAAATATCCCCTGAAAAAAATGCATTTTGTGGTTTTCAGGTTTAAAGGAGGTGTGTTGGTTGGTTTTATGTCAATTTGATACAAGCTAGAGTTATCTGAAAGAGGGGAGCCTCTACTGACAAAATGCCTCCATAAGATCTATCTGTAAGGCATTTTCCTAGTTAGTGATTGATGGGGGAGGACTCAGCCTATTGTGGGTAGTGCCATTCGTATGCTGGTTGTCCTGAGTTCTATAAAAAAAAACAAACTGAGCCAGCCAGTAAGCAGCACCCTTCCATGGCCATTTCCTTGGTTTCTACCTCTTGATTCATTCTCTGTTTAAAATTCTTTCTTTAATTCCTTAGATGATGATCAGCAATAAGGAAGTATAAATTAAATAAACACTTTCTTGCACCACTAGCTTTTCAGTAATTGTGCTTCATGCAGCAGTAAAATCTCTCACTAAGATAGAGCATTCATACATGGCTTCTGTAAAACAACACTTGAAATTCAACTTTGTAGCCTGTTCATATTCAGGAGCAGCCATGCTTCAGCAAACTTTTAAACCTTGGATTGGCTTAAAGTTAGAAAACTATAAGCTGTGGAGGACATGGGAGGTAAGAATTGAGATAAAGGGCAAGACACAGGTGTCTCATTTGCCTCAGGACCACAGTTGGTCAAAACCAGTATCTAGAATGTTCTTACAAGATATCTGTTGTGGAGTCCAAACCAATGATAAAACCCTGCTAAGCATACCAGTACTTTCAGTCTTAGTTTATTGATTATCTCTCCCTCTCTATCTTCCTTCTCCATTCTACTTCCTCTCCTCTCAGCAGCCTGGCCTTCCATGTTGTTGAGAGAAACAATTGGAACAGATATGTAACCTGCCTTGAAGAAATCTCTCAGAATGAAAGACAGGATGGAAGTCTCAAGTTGTGATAAGACAGAGATATTAAGGCCCAGTAATTGCTCGTTCTTGTTATGTTGTTGATATTGGTGATGGTAGTGTGTGTGTGTTGTTTATTGGTATTTGTGTGTACTTCTTTCTTTGATTTTTGCTAGTGTGAAGTTATTTCCTGTTATTTCTCAAGTGTAGTTGGCCTCCTTAGTTTGTAGTTTTTCCTTCTAGTATCGTCTGTAGGGTTGAATTTGTGTAAGATAGTATTTAAATTTGGTTTAGTCATGGAATATCTCTTTTCTTCATCTATGGTGATGAAGTTTTGTTGGGTATAGCAGTCTAGGCTAGACACTGTGGTCTCTTAGAAATTGCAAGACATCTTCCCAGGCCCTTCTGGATTTGAGAGTCTCTGTTGAGAAGTTGGGTGTCTAATAAAACTATCTTTGTATGTTACCCGGCCTTTTTCCTTGTATCTTTTAATATCCCATGTTCTGTACATTTAACATTTTGATTATTATGTGTCAAGATTATTTTCATTTTTGGTCCAATTTACTTGGTGTTCTGTAATCTGCTTGTAAATTTATAGGCATCTGTTTACGTAAAATAAAACTCTTCTGTGATTTTGTTGACAATATTTTCATGGTCTTTGAGCTTGGAATCTTTCCCTTCTATTTCTATCATTCTTAGGTTTGGTTTTTTTCATAGTGTCCCAAATTTCCTGCATGTTTTGTGTCAGATACTTTTTTAGATCTAACCTTTTCTTTGACAAGTGTATCAATTTCTTCTATTGTGTGTTCTATACCTGAGAATCACTTTTCCAGGTTTTGTATTCTGTTAGTGATGTTTATACCTGTAGCTTCTATTTTCTTAACTTCTTTTTTAATCCTCAGAATTCTCTCATTTTTGTGTTTTATTGCTTGTATTTCCATTAACAGTTCTTAAAGAGTTTTCTGCATTTCCTTTATGAGTTTGATTGTATTCTCTATTGTTTCTTGAAAGAATACTTATTTCCACTTTAAAGGCTTCTATAATCTTCATAAGATTAATGTAAACTTATTTTCTCATGCAGTGGCTATGATAGGATATCCAGGACATGCTGTAGTTGGACAGCTGGTCTTCGGTGATGCCAGATTGCCCTGGTTCTTGTTGTGTTCTTACCCTAGGCTTTAGTCATGTGGTTGTCCCTTGTGCTACCATACCTCTGGGAATGGAGGTAGAGTTGTTAGCAAGAAAATAGAGTACTGGGGCAGGGTACAGCTTACTGCTATTGGTGTGCTTTAGGAAGACTTGGTAAACAGGATATTGTGGGTTGTGAGGGCTTACCTAATTTTTCCTGGTACTGTAGGCCAGCCCGTTTTACATAGTGAATTCCAAGAGAGCCAGGTCTATGGAGATCTTCCTTGAACAAACAAGCAAGCAAACAAACAACAAACAACAAAAACAAAAACCAACCAACCAAAAACAAAAAGAAAACAAAATTAAAGAAAAGAACACAGAAAGAAAGGAAGGAAAGAAGAAAAGAAAGGCAGAATAAGAAATTGAAGAAAGCAAGCATGAAAGAAATAAATTTCATTTCTTAAAAGACACGTTTCATTGTATTTTTAAATTAAAACTCCCAGAAGTACAAACAGGTCTATTGAATCACATGCTTGTCCAAGCTACCATCTATTTTATATGTCATATTTTCTGAACTTCTTCTCATGTTTAATGTGTTCCCTGGTGTCTGGAACTTTCTAGAGGTTCCCCAGCCTCTAACCACACACTGCTGCATATTTTTATTCATTCTACTGGTCCTCTAATCTTTGCTCCTGTTTTCCCCCACATTTGATCTTGCCCCCCTTCCTTCTTTCACCCAAGTCCCTCCATCCCTCTGCCTCTTTTGATTATTTTGTGGCCTCTTCTAGGTACGATTGAAATATCCACACTTGGACCTTCCTTCGAGTCAAGCTTTATACTGTCATGGGGTGTATCAAGGATATTCTGAACTTTTGGTATGTCATGAAGTATCTTGGTTTCTCCATCTATGGTGATTGAGAGTTTTGCTGGGTATAGTAGCCTGGGCTGGCAATTTGTGTTTTCGTGGGGTCAGGATGACATCTGTCCAGGATTTTCTGGCTTTTAGAGTCTCTGTTGAGAAGTCTTGTGTAATTCTGATAGGGCTATTTTATAAGTTACTTACACTTTTTCTGTTGTGCCTTTTAATATTGTCCTTTTAGTTTGTCCTTTTTGATTACTATCTGGTAGGAAGATTTTCTTTTCTGGTTCTATCCATTTAGTGTTCTGTAAGATTTCCTGGATGTTTTGTGTAAGAAACTTGTTGTATTTGGCATTTTATTTGGACTGATTATACCAACAATTAGCCATATTCTACCCTCCAAAGGGCCTTATCTTGTCTCAATAAACTAACAATATTTCTATTACTAACCATTTCTCTATTCCATTTCACCAGTTGGCCAATGGCTAGTGTCTTAGGGTTTTATCACTGTGAAGAGACACCATGACCGAAGTAAATCTTATAAAGACAAACATCTAATTTGGGCTGGCTTATAGTTTTAGAGGTTCAGCATGGCATCATGTAGCCCGACTTGGTGCTGGAGGAAATGAGTTGTGCATGTTGAACTGAAGGTAGCCAGGAGACTGGCTTTTGCAGATAGTCAGCAGTAGGTTCTCTTTCACGTGGGGTAGAGCATGAGTATAGGACTTGAAAGTCCAATCCTATAGTGACACACCTTCTAGAAAGCCACAATTATCCCAAGAAGGACACACCTCCTTATAGCGTCACTCCCCATGGGGCAAGCATTCAAACACATGAGTCTATAGGGCCCAAATCTATTCAAACCATTATTGCTAGTCAGCAAATAAGCATGAAATGGTCACAGTAGTGATATGTAATGTCTTTGTCTGTATTTAAGTAAAGCTTTTGTGTCTGGCTTTGAGTGAAATGTTTCAACAAAGCCTTTGCTATGCTTATGCCAATCAACAGAGGCTAAGAAATTGTTTTGAGTCTGTTTGAACTTTGAAGAAATGTCATCTGATTAGATAATTTGCACTTGGTCCTACATGAGAACTTGCAGCTATAGCAACCTTGACCCTAAGACACTCCTGACAAACCCAAAGCTCTTGCTTTTGATTATGGGTAGACATGGTCAAAAGAGACAGAGATTTGTATGGGCTGTCAGCTCTCATGGCTAGCCAGGGCAAGATGACTTCGGTAGCTGGAACCTTTCCCAGCCCCAATTAACCTTGTATAATGTTTGAAGAAAACAAGTGGAGTGAGCTGAGTGTCAGTCTTTCCTAAGGCCGAACGACTCTGTTCCTCCAGAAAATGAAGGCTTAGCATGTTGAAGTAATTCAATACTGTGGCATCTATGACAAAAATCTCATTGATAGCAATTCTATTAAATTATGTACTTAAAAGAGGACATGGTTTAGCCCAAAAGCCTGAGAGCTCTTTATAATTGTGTATTTGTTATGACTAAATTTAACCTATCTCAGACTATAAATAGAAAATACCATTTAAAGTTCACTCTAAATGGTACCTCCAAGAAGTGTTTCCAAGGCAAAATTAGATTTGCAATCATAAACAGTTGCTCATGTCTATAACTGCAGCCACTTGGGAAGTTGAGCCTAGTATAGCACCGGTGAAGCAGCTCTTTAGTTTTGCTGTATGCTACAAAAACATCTTGCATCTTTTTAACTTTACTCTCCTCCCCAGTGCCACAGTCAATGAAAGATACATCATCTTAGAGGAAACAATGGGGTAAAAAATGAAACAGATAGATTTCAGAATCAGAGGAAATACAAACTGCCAATTAATCCAAACTTTTTTCATAATTATACACCTTGGATGGGATTTTATGAATACCTGCTTTATTCTCCATTTTTGGCCACGTGAAAAGAGCTGCTGTGAGTTCTGAGTTCTAACTAACAGAAATGAGATCCTCTGTTATTTTTCCACTTCTAGCCGAAAGACAATTTAGTTTTGACAATAAAAATGTCCCTTTGCCCATGTACTGTGGCCCATGTTATAAAATCCTGGTAGTCCAGAGGCTGACAGAGGAGAATCTGAGCAAGTTCCACACCTCAGTAGGATCAAGATGCAAATAGAATAACCTCTACTTCATCATACTTGTACTGCCTGTCCATTCTATTTTAACCTCAGAGCTTAGTCATTTTGAGGAGACATGAAGTGCACTGACCCATGAGAGACCAAGAGAAAATGAAGAGAGCTGAAGGTGATTAGAAGAGATAGGTAGAAGACCTTAGTGGCTGAAGCATACAGGAAGTGGGGATCAGATGTCTTCAGGAGTTGTAGTTCTGAACCAACAATGCCTTCACTCTACCAGGTCCTTGGCCACACAAAGAGACCTGACACAGAATCTTGGTATCAGTCCCAGGCAAGCAGGGCATGTTCACCATGAGACCTGGGGCTCATCAATTCACTTGGACCTAGCCTACAGTCCCATGTCACTATGACTCAGAAATCCACCTACCTTTGCCTCCTCAGTGCTAGGGTTAACATGTAACACTATGTACATCAGTGGTGACTTTCTAAGCCCCTCTCGAAGTTTTCCTGTTTCTCTTCATTTGTTTTATATCAGAGGTCTATTGTTTATATTGGCACATCTAGGATATGGGTGGGCAAGAGACAGATGACCAACTTACCTAGCCCCAATGAGCTGCTTCATGTTTCTCTCTTTCCACAGCCCTATGCATATACCAAGAGACATCCTCTACTCTGTACAAATGGGTTAGGTGTAGAATACAAGAGGAGTGGGACTCAAATTTCACAAGGCTTATAAAATAGAATCTTGGGCTGCAGGAAGATGAAAATGCTGAGGGGACAGAACCCATCGGGAGCCCCAGTGTTAAAATTTGATGGTGCCATACCTGTCAAGTTATAGAACTTCAGGAAAAAATATAGGCATCACCCTGAGCCAATCACAATCTCTTTGATCCTTCGGCTTCACTCCACACCCACTGATCACTCTTTACTTGGATGACATTGAGAACCTTAAATTTCTGCCTCTACTTTTTGAGCTCTGTAATTAAAGGCCTGTGTCAACATACCTGTCTTTAGTGGCTTCAACTTCATCTAAGGAGACATTAGAATTATGGGATTAGTAAGATGAGCACTTATACTTTACTGTAGTTGAAAACCACTTATTTTTCTGAGCTTGAGTTTAATCATCTTTAGAATAAAGACAGAACTCTCCACTAGTCCCTTCATGAGTCACATGAGTTTATAACAGTTATGACAATGATAAAGAAAAATAATATTGCTTATAGTTTGGAGATAGCAGCCTTTAAGGCAGAAGGGCTTTATTTGATGGGAGCCTTCTTCAGTCCCTCAGAATATAGCCTGTATATTCCTGGCCATGCTAAGGAATCAGGCTCAGCCACTTATCCCACAAAGCCAACCAAGAGAGCCTAATTAGCTGGCTTTGAAATGCCCAATATATAATAGAGGCCCTCTACAGGCAAGGTGGGAAAATCTCTCTGATATTCTAGAAGACCCGAATCTATATACTTACTCCCAGGCCAGCCAGTAATCAGGGAGAAACTATTCTTTAAATAACAATAATTTAAAAATTGAAAACGATAGAAAAGTCAGAAAAGAAGCAAATTTATCATGAAAATTAGAAACATGGTATTTATTGAATGGGACTAAATTGGAATAATGACAATGATAGAAGCAAACTATTCAACCCTTGAGGGTAATAACATATTTAGGTAGAAGGAAAGAGATTGATGCAAAGTAAATAATCCATCCAAGCTGTATAAGAATTTTCTAGCAATCCCTTAAACCCATTCTTAGCTCCTCTCTCCTGCAGTGTGCAAATATCTCTTCAGCAGAAGCATATTTCTCTGAAGGACTCAATCTTACCAGAAATGTGACTATTCAGGAAATTTGAATTTCATGCAGTCCACTCTTTCACTAATTGCTAGCCAAAGGAAAAGATATGTCTCTTTGGACTATCCTTAGTCTCCCCAGGGAAGCAGGTTACATGGATTAATGAATGGGGGAGGATTGCCAGGAAAGGAGCACAGTGCTCTTTCTGGCAGCTACACTGTAGTTGTTAAGAATAAGGAATGAGTGGAAGACTTGGAGGGACTGACCCACCACAGCTAAGTGGATACAGAGAGTACAGAAAGAGCCAGCTTGTCCTCAGGTACACCCTGACCATTGCCCTCTAGTCTTCTGATCCTTTGGCTTTCATACCCAAAGCTCTCCCCATCATAGCTCTTCCATATCTTGCACAGCTCTTTGTAAAGGCATGACTGCCCCAGTCTTAGACTGACTGACTTCTGTTTAAGTCTCAGGATCTCCTGACATCCTCCTAACAGAATTTTACAGGCTTCAGTGAAACAGAATACCATCCTGCTCAGACAAGTCAAATTTCTTTCTCTCGTTATGAGAGACATAAACTCCAGCAGGCATACAATGCACATGTTTCCTTGGACATGGCTCCCACTGCTGTCTTTTGACCACATTTGACATAAACTGCTTTGTGGCATTGGTCAAATGTTTAGCTACTTTTTATGTCTTGTCAGTTTCTCTCCTGATCTTTCTTTTCACTCTTCTTCATTTTGTAGAGATTTGGACTCTGAAACTTCTTTAAAGTGCCAAGGCCTCAGATACTTCTGATGCAATCAATCATATATTTCTTCCAGATCATCAGGGCATAATAGAGGGGCATAATTCTTGAATAAGTCGTTGAAACTTGTCAGATTTATTCCCCTGAATAATTTTCTGTAACCTAATGTAAATGTATTGGCTAAATATCTTACCAAATTCTTTATAGTCATAGATTCCATTCAGTATGAGTTTCATCAGCACTCAAAATTACTATGATGGGCAAAGACTGTAACAGATTGATAACACCAAAGGTTTTACTCTTGTTTAACGATGCTATGAAGTGCAAAATTATACCATACTGACTATATTTATAAGGTTCCTTGATTTCTAAGACTACACACAAAGGCTTTGTTATATTGCTTATTTATAGGGTTTCTCTCTAGTATGTGTTCTTTTATGTGTTCGGAGATAACTGTGTTGTGAAAAAGATTTACCACATTCATTACATTCATAGGGCTTCTCGGCAGTATGTGTGCTTTTATGTATTTGAAGACCACCATATTGTGAAAAGGCTTTATCACATTGATTACACTTGTAAGGTTTCTCTCCAGTATGGATTCTTTCATGAATTTGAAGATGACTATGGCGTGCAAAAGCTTTACAACACTGATTGCATTCATAAGGTTTCTCTCCAGTATGTGTTCTTTTATGTATTCTGAGATGACCTTGTTGTGAAAAGGCTTTATCACATTGATCACATTTGTAGGGTTTCTCTCCAGTATGTGTTCTTTTATGTATTTGTAGAGTATTGTGCCGCCTAAAGGCTTTACCACATTGATTACATTCATAGGGTGTCTCTGCAGTATGTGTCCTTTTATGTATTTGGAGAGTACTGTGAACTGCAAAGGCTTTACCACATTGATTACATTCATAAGGTTTCTCTCCAGTATGTGTTCTATTATGTATTCTGAGATGACCTTGTTGTGAAAAAGCTTTATCACACTGATCACATTTGTAGGGTTTCTCTCCTGTATGTGTTCTTTTATGTACTTGGAGACTATTGTGCCGCCTAAAGGCTTTACCACATTGATTACATTCATAGGGTTTTGGTGCTGTATGTGTCCTTTTATGTATTTGGAGATTACCTTGACATGGAAAGGCTTGACCACATTGGTTCCATTCATAGGGTTTCTCTCCAATATGAATTCTTTTATGCTTTCGAAGGTAACTACGATGTGCAAAGGCTTTACCACATTGATTACATTCATAAGGTTTCTCTCCGGTTTGAATTCTTTCATGCCTTTGAAAGTGATGATGTGCAAAGGCTTTACCATGTTGAATACCTTCATGGAGTTTCTCTCCAGTATTCATTCTGTCATGTTTTTCAGGATGACTGTGATATGCATACACTTTACCACACTGAGTATACACAGAAGGTTTTTCTGCAGTATGACTTCTTTCATGCCTGCAAAGATAATTGAAACATGTGAAAACTTTATAGAATTCATCACACTAATGAATCTTTTTATCTTTATAAATGAGTTTTACAAACTGTTCTAATGATAAAGAGGAATCAATTCTTAAGGTTCTAACACATTGTTTACATTCATTGTGTTCCCATGCATTATGGGTTAGTTTTGAGTCTTTGAAGATACCTGTGAGAGTAAGAGCATTTATTACATGGCTCACATTTATAACATCCTTTTTCTATATGAGATTTTTTTTCATATTTGAAGAGAACTGGAAGAATTCAGTTTTACTACATTAACTGCATTCACAAATGATGATATGATTTGATGATCACAAATTCTCGATGATATGAATCATGCTGCATATGTAAAGTGAACCAAAATATACAGAAGAATAGATTTCTAGCATACAGGGATTTTCTGCAGTGTGAGTTTGTAGTTGTATTACCAATCAAGTTGGAAAACAAATTAATTGTAAACTTTTACCACATTTGAAAGTCTATTCAAAGTGAGGACTACTATATATTTTCTAAGTCTACTGGAAGAGAGGTACACTGCTTTTTTTTTTAATATCCCTATGCTCACACTGTTTAAATCCATTGTGACCATATAGCTGTGGAAAGAGGAATATCAAATAAAAGGTTTCCAAATTGCATTCACATAATTTGACTTTTTGTTCTTCACAGACATGTGGTACAGAGATTAAGGTATCTCAACAACAAGCTTCTTGACTCTCATACACTGTTCACTTTACTACACTTAACAATACTATAAATACATAAGCAATACCAGCTTTATTATGGAATAGTTGCTTATTAGACATATACTTAGCACCTATTTAATGTGTATACCTTTTGCAACATGTAAGTTGCATGAGATTAAACAGATTGGCAGTTCTACAACATAGCAGCTAAGGGGCTGATTCAAATGGGGATATCTATTAAGGCACTGTTACCTTCTCTTCTTTCTTAGAGGAATGTCTTGTAAATAAAAATCAAATACCTGACATGTGAAAATTTAATAATCATTGATAAACCTAAAATCAGTTTTTTACACTTGTTTTTCTTTAAAATTTTCTTAAGAGGCATATTCCTATCAGCCTGCACCTGAAAATTACCTTCCATGTCTTCTAGAATGTTGAAAATGTTCAATATAATTGTGGTCTTCCCAACTGTAACCTAAAACAGAGTACCAGAAAATGTATGATATATTATTGGATATTAGGCAAAATTGAAGTTGCTATATATTCAGTGAACCTTAGAACTATGCTTGGTTTATTTGCCTTATTCCTCTTCATCCTCATTTGAAATTACAAAAGAGCATCAATAACAAAGAAAGAGTTTTCCCCTTATTTTAAAATCCCAAAGAAAAATCACTGTCTTACCTACAGCAGTGAGGTTTCTGTAGGTTTCCAGCATCACATCCTTGTAGAGCTTCTTCTGGGAAGGATCCAGCAAAGCCCACTCTTCTCCAGTGAAATTTACATGCACATCATCATAGGTCATTCCACTCTAAAATATACCATACATGTGTAAAATAAAAAGCATGATGCTGACAACACTGTAACTTCATTGGCAATATATGCACATAAATCTGGTGCTTCCTTGACTTATTTTCTGATGCAGAAGTTCTAATGTAACCACTAAGCCGTTTTAGAAGGAAACAAAATAATGAGGTTAACCTCTGTCATTTCTGAGCTCTTTGAATGGGATATTGCCTTGCAAGAGACTTGTCAGTTAATAAGCATAGAAAGAGACAAGCAAATAGATGAAAAGTATGGAGCAAATATCAAAGAAATTGTATGAATAATTACTAAGTAGAAAAAAAAAATGATGGTCAAGCTAGGTGTTTTTGGATGTGCCTTTAATCCTAGCACACAGGAAGTAGAGATGGGGCATTCATTGAATTGAATGCCAACGTGGTCTATGTAACAAGTTCTAGGATAGCCAGAGGTCTCCTGTACAAAAATCAATCAAACAAATTTAAAAGACAGAAAGAACTCAGAAGCTTTTTTTACTGAAGTTTCTATAAGAAATTGTACCTGCACTCCAGTTCTGTATTCATCTTCCAGAAATCCAAGGTGTCCTAGTTTGAATTGTAACATAAATAAAATCTTACTAAAAATATCCCTCAACAGAGGAGTGGATACAGAAATTGTGGTACATCTACACAATGGAGTACTACTCAGC
>NW_022196904.1:32632368-32646282 GCF_008632895.1 Mastomys coucha
GAACTGAGTACAGGGTCCTCAATGAAGGAGTTAGAGAAAGGACCTATGGAGCTGAGGGGTTTGCAGCTGCTTAGGATGAACAACAATATGAACTAACTAGTACCCTCAGAGCTCCCAGAGTCTCAACCACCAACCCAGGACTGCACATGGATGAGTCTCTATGGAGAATGACCCATCCAACCTCAACAAAGAAAACCAGAAGATCAGTCAATAACATTAAGTTTAGTAAAATAATGTGACAGTATTTAATCCTGCATATTCATACTAAAACTCTGAACCTCATTTCTGATTTCTAAATGAGATTTCTATATTCCTAAAATTTGTTACCTGTAAACAATGATTATAATAATTCAAAATCTGATTAAGATACTAAAAAGAATAAATGACAAAATTATGAACACAATACTGCTATATTTACTCAATAAACAATCATTAATTTTAGTATTATCACATAGCTACAATATATAAACTTGCAGATAGAAGACCTGGGATTTAGACCCATTCATTGTCATAATTCATGATATATCTAGGGGGAGCTTCACTTTCAAAGGACTTGGACAACCTTTTCTCTGTGACATTTTTTATTTGGTTACTTATATTCCTCTCCCCATGATAGATTTCTCATAGCTTAGGGATCTCAACATCTGTGCTCTCAAAACTCAACTCAGTCTTTATCCTCACAGCTTCCTGTAATTAACTCTCAGTTTCCTCACTGGGTTCTGACTCTGCTAAACAGATGACGAGAACAGTGCTGAACTGAAACCACATAGGAAAAAAATCCATGACGTTAAATTTTATACCTTTCTTGCTCGTGGAACCAGAAGAACATGGACAATATTGCCACATTTGACTTCTTATTGGGATGGACCCTGCCATACTTGGATTGTAATTGTATCATATTTTATAATATGAAGTTCCTTCTGGTGACTAAGAATCACTTTGCTTACTCTTTCCAAAATAGATGGCTTAGCAGGAGGGATTATTACTCTTAAGGTACTTTCACAGACTTCCAGTATAGATCAAGGGCCTTCTCTTTAATAGTGATAATGTTGAAAATTCCTGCCTCTATTTCAGCATTTGCCTGCCATATGAAATTACCTAGTGCTGTTTTCCTCTACAGACACACTCTGCATTTATTTCTGCCCCAGTTATTGCTTTTCTTCACTGTAGTCCTGAAAGAGTCACTAGTAATAACCATCCAACAGTGTCAGGGTTTCTCCTAAGAAATCACCTCAGTATTTCATTTTTATAATTTTGCCCTACTCAATATCTCAGGGCATGGGCAGAATAAAAAAGATTTTGGATCAAAATATCACACAAATAATCTCTCCAGCTAAAGGTTTTTTGGAGTCTATTTTCGACTGAAATCTTATGACTTCGACTTCCTCTGTATTACTCTCAACACTCCAATATTCCAGGTCTTAAAAGAACACCTGAGTAAGCTCTGGTTACAGCTTCACATGCCTTTTGCCAGCTCAAGTCCTGATATTTTCCTCATTCCTCCAAATAAGAACATTCACAGGATATGTCCAGGAGCAAAATCACATTTTGCTTACCATTTTTTGTTCCACTTTGCTTCTTTGCTGCTGTGATTAAATCCTCTAACCAAAACCATCTCATTTTTGGATGGTTCTGTCAGACCACAGTCCATCATTTGGGACCTTGGGTTAAAAACACAAGCTAGAAAATGTATGTAAAAACCATGGAAGCACATTTTGTACTGGCTTGCTCCCTTGTTTGGTTACTGCCTTATGATCAGCTAGCTCTCTTACATAGACCAGGCCTATTTGCCCAATATCCATTAAGGATACTGCCACTCTCAGTAGAAAAGCCTTCCCACATCAATTATTAATTAACACAATGCCTCACAGACATAGCAACCAAGCATTATGATGGGGATGTGTCCTCAGTTAAGGGTCCCTCAGATAGCTGACGTTCTGAAATATTGAGAACTAAAGCTAATGATGACACAATAATATATGAAAAAGTTTTTAAAACCCCAAACTGTGTTAACTGTATCAATCATGTAAGCAGCAAAAACCCAAACACTGATGATTGCAGCTACTGGAAAACATAGATTTACTAAGAAATGAGAAGAGGCAAGCCTTTAGGTTCAAGAAGAGAAACTTAAATTGTTTGTCACAGAAAGTCCCCAAACTAACAAAAACTCAAGGAACACATAATATAATATTGTACATTTTCAGAAGAAAAAAATGTGAAAGTCTAAACAATAATATCATTATATTGTAATTAATAAAATCACACAACATAAATGTCATCACTGATAAAAGGAGACACAAAGACAGACCTATAAATATAACATAGCCCTTTAGAGAAGAAGTGCAGGAGTATAGTCAAAATCAAAAATCAGAGAAATCACTGGCCAACACTCACCCTGTACACTCTGCTTCTTTTCTTTACCAATAACAGAAAATGGATTGGGAGTGAAGGGCTATACCAATTGGAGAGATTCAACTCCAGCATAAAATGGCTCAATATCACAGAAATAGTTTTGACTATTAAAAGTATGTCTTTCTCGTATGATAAAGAAAAGGATGTCTGTTAGGATCACTTACAAACCATTTTGTTCCCTATGATTGATAATTGGATATGTCTACATCTGTGTGAGGAAATGCAGACTTTTAAAAAGTAAATTCAACAATCAGATTTTTACAGAAACCATGTGTTTGTGCTATATACCTAAATAGTTTGTTTTGCACTGTTTTAAAAGTCTCATATAAGCACTTTTGAAAGCAACTCTATCCCAATTTCTATCTTTATATTTGTGTATGTGAGAGAGAATGTCTTCCATTGAGTGTACAGGTAACACACCAGAAAAGAAAAGGTCAGATCTCCTGGAGCAGGAAGGAGTAACAGATGTTTATGAGCTTTCCAACTTTGTTGGATGTTGTTTAATGAACTCAGGTCAAATGTAAGAAGAATATTTGCTGAATGACCTGCCCAGCCTGCATGGTACATTTTATCCTATAAGTCCTTCACAGATTAACAACAAAATTCCAAATATATATATAAAATAAATAAGCCCTGGGAATATGATGCCACATTATTAAGACACTGGATATAGGACCAAGTAGGATACCTCCAGATCTTTGCCATTCTGTTTCCTGAGATCTAATACTCAGGGTTTCCCCTAGTGATCAGCTTCCTCTACCCGTACTCATGCCTCTAGTAGATACCACAGAACATTCCCATGATGTTGACTGTTAGTTTGCTACCGATTGCTTTTATTATAGTTAGGTATGTGGCACGAATCCCTGGTCTCTCCAAGACTTTTACTATGAACTACCAGCATTTGCATTTTGTTGAAGGCTTTTTCAGCATCTAATGAGATGATCATGTGGCTTTTTTCCTTGAGTTTGTTTATATAGTGTATGATATTAATAGATTTTTCATATATTGAACAATCCCTGCATTGCTGGGATAAAGTGCACTTGATTGTGGTGAATGATAGTTTTGATGCATTGTTGGATTCGGTTTGTGAGATTTTTTTTTTTTTTTTTTTTTTTTTTTTTTTTTTTTTTTTTTGGCTTTTTGAGACAGGGTTTCTCTGTGTATCCCTGGCTGTCCTGGAACTCACTCTGTAGACCAGGCTGGCCTCGAACTCAGAAATCCGCCTGCCTCTGCCTCCCAAGTGCTGGGATTAAAGGCGTGTGCCGCCACCACCTGGCATGGTTTGTGAGAATTTTATTGAGTACTTTTGCATTGATATTCACAAGTGAAAGTGGACTGAAGTTCCCTTTCTTTGTTGGTGTTTGTGTGGTATAGGTATCAGAGGAATGGTGTCTTCTTTTTTTATTCTATTTTAAGGAATAGTTTTAAGAGTACTAGTATTAGCTTTTCCTTTTAGGTCTTGTAGAATTCTGCAATGAAACCATCTGGACCTGGGCTGTGTTGGGGTTGGGAGGTTTTTGATGACTATTCTATTTGGGGGTTTGAGGGTTATGGGACTTTTTACATATTTGCTTGATCTTGATTTAACTTTGGTACATGGTATCTGTCTATAAATTCATCCATTTCATCTAGATTTCCCAGTTTTGTAGAGTATATAGAACCATCTCATGGCAGTGGGGCACCAAGGCCTGATACTATTAATGATGCTATGATGTGATTACAGATAGGAGCCTAGCATGACTGTCCTGTGAGAGGCCCTACCAACAGCTGACTGAGAAAGGAGGAGATCCTTACACCCAACCATTGGACTGAAGTCAGAGACCCCTATGGTTGAACAAGGGGAAAGATTAAAGAAGCTGAAGAGAAAAGTGACCCTATAGGAAGACCAGCAGTCTCAACTAATCAGACCCCAGAGAGCTCCCAGAGACTTATCCACCAACCAGGAGCAAAGATGGGTCAGACAGAGACCTCTGGCACAAATATAGCAGAAGCCTGCCTATTCAGATCTCAGTGTGAGAAGATGTGCTTAAATCCTTGAAAGACTTGAGGCTCCAGGGAAGAAAGAGGTCTGGTGTGGGAAAGCACCTTCTTAGAGGCAAGTGGGAGGAAGAATAGGATAAAGAACTGTGGGAGGGAGGATTTAGGGGGAAAACAACTGGAATGTAAAAAAAAGTAAAAAATAAAGTAAAATAAATAAACAAACAGAATGAGAAAGAAATCAGGCAAAGAACACCCTTCACAATATCCTCCAATAATGGAAAATACCTTTAAGTAACTCTAAAATTATCAGAAGATGTAAAAATCTCTCATGTTCATGGATCGGTAGGATTAATAGAATAATAATGGCCATCCTATCCAAAACAATCTACAGATTCAACATAGACCCATCAAAATTCAAACAAAATTGTTTACAAACTTTGAAAGAACAATTCCTACCTAGTATAAAATTTAAAAAATAAATAAATAAAAATAAAAATAAGGCTATGGCTGAAGGGATGGCTCAGCAGTCAAGAGCATAGACTACTCTTATTGAAGTCCTGAGTTCAATTCCCAGCAACCACATTGTGTCTCACAAACATCTGTAACAGGGATCTGATGCCCTCTTCTGGTGTGTCTGAAGATAACTACAGTGTACTCACGTACATGAAATAAATAAATCTTTAAAAGAAAATAAGGCTATCTAAAACAATCCTGAGAAATAAAAGAACTGCATGGAATTGGTATGAAAACAAACACATTACTCAATGGAATCAAAGTTAAGATTCAGATATAATTTCACCCACATAAGACATCCAGAAATACACAATATAAAAATAACAGCACCTTCAACAAATGGTGCTTGCTAAACTGTATTCCTGCATATATATGAATGTAAATCAATCCATATTTATCACCATGCACAAAATTCAATTCGAAGTGGAACAAAGGCCTCAAAATAAGACCAGGCACACTAAAATTAACATAAGAGAAAGTACCGAACAACCTTGAACACATAGCAAAGAAACAATCTTCTGAACAGAACACCAATAGCACAGGCACTAAGATAAAAATTAATAAATAGGACCTAATGAAACTTAAAACAACATCAATTAGACAAAGACACAGCCCAAGGCATGGGAAAATATTTTGACCAATAAACACAACACATTGGCCTAATATATAAAACATGAAAAGAACTAAAGAAACTAGATGTTCAAAATATAAAAATCTCCCAGCCCAAAACATCCAGGAAATTCAGGACACAATGAAAAAAACAAATCTAAGAATAATTGGAATAGAGGAAAACAAAGATTCCTAGCTCAAAGGACTGGAAAACTTCTTCAAAAAAAAAAAAATCACAGAAGGAAACTTCTCCAGCCTAAAGAAAGAGATGGCCATCGATTTACAAGAAGTCTCTACAACACCAAATAAATAGGACCACAAATAATAATAATCAAAACACTAAATGCACAGAAGAAAGAAAGAATATTAAAAGCTGCAAGACAAAAGAGCCAAGTAACATACAAAGGTAGACCTTTGTGTACCTGTATGTGTAATCAGAATTACACCAGACTTCTCAACAGAGACTATGAAAGCCAGAAGAGCCTGGTTAGAGGTCATGTAGACTCTAAGAGAACACAAATGCCAGCCCAGGCTACTACACCCAGAAAAACTCTCAATCAAGATAGATGGAGAAAGTAAAATATTCAAGGACAAAACCAAATTCAAAAAGTATCTAGCTACCAATCCAGGCCTACAGAGGATTCTAGAAGGAAAACTCCAACACGAGGAGGGTACCTACACCAAAGAAAAAAGATATTAATCATCTTACAACAAAGCCAAAAGGTGAGAACCACATGCGCATAATGCCACCTCCACTAACAAACATAACAGGAACTAACAATCATCTGTCTTTAAGGTCTCTTAACATCAGTGGACTCAATTCCCCAATTAAAAAGACATAGACTAACAGACTGGATATGCAACCAGGACCCAGCATTTTGCTGCATACAAGAAACACACAAGAATAACAAAGACAGGCACTATCTAAGAGTAAAAGGCAGGAAAAAGGTCTTCCAAGAAAATGGTCCCAAGAAACAAGCTGGAGTTGCCATCCTAATAGCCAATAAAATAGACTTTCAACCAAAAGTTATCATGTGAGATGAGGAAGGACACTTCATATTCATCAAAGGGAAAATGCAGCAAGGAGAAGTTTCAATTCTAAACATCTATGTCCCAAATGCTAGGGCACCCACATTCATAAAAGAAACTTTACTAAAGCTCAAAACACATTGAATTCCATACAATAACAGTGGGACACTTCAACACCCCACTCTCATCAATGGACAGATTATTGAAACAGAAACTGAATAGAAACACAGTGAAACTAGTAGGAGTTATGAATCAAATAGATTTAACAGATATCTACAGAACATTTCACCCTAAAACAAAAGAATACATGTTCTTTCAGCACCTCATGGTACCTTTTCAAAAATCAACAATATAATTGGTCACAAAACAACCTACAACCCATAAAAGAAGATTGAAATAATCCTATGCATCCTATCCTATCAGATCACCATAGCCTAAGGCTGGTCTTCAATAACAACAAAACAACAGAAAATCCACATACACATGGAAACTGACCAACTCTCTACTCAGTGATAACTTGGTCAGGAAATAAATAAAGCAAAAAAAAATTAAAGATTTCCTGGAATTCAATGAAAATGTTGATACAGCATACCCAAACTTATGGGACACAGAGAAAGCAGTGCTAAAAGGAAAGTTCATAGCATCAAGTACCCTGGCAAAGAAACTAGAGAGATCTTACACTAGTAACTTAACAGCGCACCTGAGAGCTCTAAAATAAACAGAAGCAAACACACCAAAGTGGAGTAGATGGCAGGAAACAGTCAAACTCAGGGCCGAAACCAACAAATAGAAACAAAGAGAACAATAGAAAGAATCAACAAAACCAAAAGCTGGTTCTTTGAGAGAAAAAAGACAGAAAAGCCTCCAGGCAAACTACGTAAAGGCCCCAGAGTCAGAATCCAAATTAACAAAATCAGAAAGGAAAAGGGAGATGTAAAAACAGAAAAATCATTAGATCCTACTACAAAAGCTTATACTCAACAAAACTGGAAGATCTAGATGAAATGATGGGTTTCTAGGCAGATACCACTTACCAAAGTTACATTAAGAGCAGGTAAAACTATCTAAACAGGCCCACATCCCGTACAGAAATAAAAGAAGTCATTAAAAACCTCCCAACCAAAAAAAAAAAAAAAAAAAAAAAAAAAAAAAAAAAAAAAAAAAAAAAAAAAAACCCAGGGCCAGATGAATTTAGTGCAGAATTCTACCAGACCTTCAACAAAGCAATATTCCTCAAATTATTCGATAAAACAGAAACAGAAGGAATACTACCTAATTCATTCTATGCAGCCACAATTACTCTGATTTCAAAACCACACAAGGACCCAACCAAAAGAGAGCTTCAGACCATTTCGCTTATGAATTTCGATGCAAAAATATTCAATAAGATTCTTGGAAATGGAATCAAAGAACACATCAAAACCATCATTCACAGCAATCAAGTAGGCTTCATTCCAGGGATGAAAGGTTGGTTCAATATATGAAAATCCATTAATGTAATCCACTATATAAACAAACTCAAAGAAAAAAAATCACATGATCATCTCCTTAGATGCAGAAAAACCATTTGACAAAAATACAATGCCCCTTCATGTTAAAAATATCGGAGAGATCAGGAATTCAAGGTCCATACCTAAACATAATAAAAGCAATTTACTGCAAACCAACAGCCAATATCAAATTAAATGGAGAGATACTTGAAGCAATCCCACTAAAATGAGGGAAAAGACAAGGATGCCCATTCTCTCCCTATCTATTCAATATAGTACTCAAAGTGTTGGATAGAAAAATAAGACAACATAAAAAGATCAAGGGGACTCAAACTGGCAAAGAAGAAATAAAGGTATCACTATTTACAGATGATATGATAGTATACACAAGAGACCCAAAGAATTCTACCAGAGAACTTCTCCAGCTGAAAAACAAGTTAAGTAACATGGCCAGATATAAAATTAACTCAAATAAATCAGTAGTCTTCCTTTATACAAATGAGAAACAGGTTGATAAAGAAATTAGGGAAACAATTCCCTTCACAATAGCCACAAATAATAAAATATCTTGGAGCAACTCTTACCAAACAGAACTGTATGACCACCACTTCAAGTCTCTTAAGAAAGAATTCGAAGATCTCAGAAAATAGAGAGGTCTCACATGCTCATGGATTGGCAGAATTAACATAGTAAAAATGGCAATCCTACCAAAGGCAATCTACAGATTCAATGCCGTCCCTATCAAAATTTCAACACAATTCTTCAAAGACATGGAAAGAGCAATTCAGAAATTCATCTGCAAAGGCAAAAAACCCAGAATAGCAAAAATAATAAATAACAATAAAGGAATGGCTGGGGAAATCATTATCCTTCACCTCAAGCTATATTACAGAGCAAGTGATTAAAAACTGCATGGTATTGGTACAGAGACAGACACATTGTCAATGGAATAGAATTAAAGACCTATAAATAAAATCACACACTTATCCACACTTGATCTCTGACTAAAAAGCCAATAATATACAATGGAAAAAAGAAAGTTTTTTCAATAAATGGTGCTGGTCTAAGTGACTGTCTGTATGTAGACAAATGTAAAGAGACTCATATTTGTCAAATTGTACCAAGCTCAAGTCCAAATGGATCAAGGACCTCAATATAATATCAGATATAATAGAAGACAAATCTAATAGAAGACAAAGAATCTAATAGAAGACAAAGTGGGAAAGAGGCTTGACCTCCTGGCACATTGGGAAATTTCCTAATCAGAACTCCAATGGCTCACACTCTAAGATCAAGAATTCATAAATGGGACCTCATGAAATTGGAAAATTTCTGTAAGGCAAAGGCCATAGTCAACAGGACAAATCAGCAACATACAGATTGGGGAAAAATCTTCACTAACCCCACATCTGACAGAGAGGTAATATCTAAAATATATAAAGAACTCAAGAAGCAAACTACCAAAAAAGAAACAACGCAATCAAAAAATGGGATATAGAACTAAACAGAGAATTCACATCAGAGGAATCTCAAATGGCTGAGAAGCACCTAAAGAAATGTTCAAAGTCCTTAGTGATCAGAGAAATCACTATCAAAACGACCCTGAGATTCCACCTTACACCAATCAGAATGGCTAAGATCAAAACCTCAGGTGACAACATATGTTGGCAATGATATGGAGAAAGAGGAATACTCCTCCATTGCTGGTGGAGTTGCAAACTGGTACAACCCACTCTGGAAATCAATCTGGAGGTTCCTCAGAAAACTGGAAATAGATCTACCTGAAGACCCATCTATACCACTCTTGGGAATACCACCAAAAGATGCCCCACCATGCCAAGGGGCACATGTTCCACTATGTTCATAGTCGCCTTGTTTGTGATAGCCAGAAACTCAAAACAACCCAGATGTCCCACTACAGAAGAATGGATACAGAAAATGTGATTCATTTACATAATGGAATACTACTCAGATATTAAGAATGAGGACATCATGAGATTTGCAGGCAAATGGATGGAACTAGAAAATATCATCCAGACCCAAAAGGATATGCAAGGTATATACTCACTAATAAGTGGCTATTAAGCCAGGCAGTGGTGGCACATGCCTTTAATCTCAGCACTTGGGGGGCAGAGGCAGGTAGATTTCTGAGTTCAAGGCCAGCTTGGTCTACAGAGTGAGTTCCAGGACAGCCAGGGCTACACAGAGGAACCCTGTCTTGAAAAGCCAAAAAAGTACAGAATACACAAGATACAGTCCATAGAACTCAAAAAGGTCAACAAGATGAAGAGCCCAAGTGAGGATACATTAATCCCGCTTGGGAGGGCCAGGGTGAGTGAGAGCTGAACATGATAAGGTACTGGGTGGGAGAAAAGGACTGAAGCCTTGAGGGCCAGCAGAAAGAATCAAAACAGGCAACCTCAAGAGATAGGGGGTGGGGGAACCTTCCAGAATGTACCAAAGACCTGGGAGGTGAGAGAATCTCAGGACTCAAAGGGAGGGACCTTAGATGAAATGCCCTGCAGTGGGGACAGGGAACTTGTAGTAGAGCCCACTACCAGCAGAAAGAGAGGGCATCAAGTGAGGGGTGGGGTGCTCACAAAAAGGGATCTATCATGACTGCCCTCCAAAAGACCCAACAAGCACTTGAAACAGTCAGATGCAGATATTTACCCAATGAAAGGACAGAAGCTGCTGACCCCTGTGGTTGAATTGGGAAAAGTTGGAAGAAGCTGAGGAGGAGGGCTCTGTAAGAGGACCAGCAGTCTCAATTAACCTGGACCTCCAAGATTTCTCAGACATTGGACCACTAACCAGGCAGCATACACCAGCTGATATGAGGCCCCTAACACATATACAGCAGAGGACTGCATGTCTGGGTTCAGTCAGAGAAAATGCACCTAACACTCAAGAGACTGGAGGCCCCAGGCAGTTTAGAGGTCTGATAGGATTGGTGGCAGGGGTGGGGTGTGTAGTGGGGGTGCAGATATCTTAGTGGAGACAGGGAGTGGGGAGGAGGTATGGGATAAGAAATAGTCAGAGGGAGAGTAAAAAAAAAATTAAAAAAATTTAGAAAAAGAATAAAAAGTTCAATTTAAAATCAGAGGAATCTTAAATAGCTGAGAAACAGTTAAAGAAATGTTCAACATCCCAATCCATCATGGAAATGGAAATGAAAAACTACTTTGAGATTTCATCTTATACCTGTCAGGATGGCTAAGATCAATAACACAAGTGAGAGCTCATGCTGGCAAGGATGTGGAGAAAGGGGAAACACTCCTCCATTGATGGTGAGAGGGCAAACTAATACAGCCACTATGGAAATCAATACTGTGGTCCCTCAGAAAACTGGGAATTGGTCTACTTAAAAATCCACCTATACCACTCTTAGCCATACACCCAGAAGCTGCTCTTTCTCACCAAAAGAACAATGGCTTAATGATGAGCATAGCAGCCGTATTCTTACAGAACAGAAACTGGAAAAAAGCTAGGTTTCACTAAACTGAAGAGTGGATAAAGAAAATGTGGTACATTTATACAATAATGCCATGAAATTTGATATCATGAAATGTCAACTAGAAAACAAAAATCATCCAAATTGAAGTAACAAAGACCCAGAAATAAAAACATGGTACACTTTCCCTTCCAAATGGATATTATTTATTAAGTAAATGGAAATTGGGCTACAATGCTCAGACCAAAGAGGAGAGGTAAAGAGGAGAGCTCTGGGGGATGTACTAGATTGTTTTGTATCAAGTTGACACGACCTGGAGTTATCACAGAGAAAAAGGAGCTTCAGTTGAGGAAATGTCTCCATGAAATCCAGCTGCAAGGTTATTTCTCAATTAGTGATCAAGGGGGTGGGGGGAGGGCCCCTGTGGGTGGTACAATCTCTGGGCTGATAGTCTCGGGTTCTATAAGAGAGCAGGCTGAACAAGCCAGGGGAAGCAAGCCAGTAAGAAACATCCCTCCATGGCCTCTGCATCAGCTTCTGCTTCCTGACCTGCCTGAGTTCCAGTCCTGACCTACTTTGGTGATGAACAACAATTTGGAAGTGTAAGGTGAATAAACCTTTTCCTCCCCAACTTGCTTCTTGGTCATGATGTATGTGCAGGAATAGAAACCCTGACTAACACAGGGGGAAACATGGATCTCTCTCAAAAGGGGAAACAATAGGTTATGTGGATGGACTGGGAGCAAATCGGGACCAGAATGAAAGAGATGAGTTGGGGACATGGAGAGGGTGTAGTACAGGAAGGAACCACTAGATTTGGGGGGAATTTGAGGGTTAGTATAGAAAATGAATGCACTGGTAATTTCCTGCAATTTGTAATGGTAAATATTTAAAAATAAAATAAAGTAACAAATGGAGTAAGAAAGAAATCAGGCAAAGAACACCCCTCACAACACCTTCAAATAATGTAAAATATGTTAAAGTAACTCTGGAAAAGAAGGTGAAAGACTTGTATAATTAAAAACTCCAAGTCTTTCAAGAAATAAATGGAAGAATTATCAGAAGATGTAAAAATCTCTCATGTACATGGATCAGTGGGATGAACAGAGTAATAACAGCCATCCTATTCAAAACAATCTAGCTTAGGAGTCGTAGTGGGGACTCCTAGTAATGAAGAATTTGGAGTCTGGTCTGGCCATCCTTTGAAGTAAAGCAGGGCTTCAGTGGTGGGACTGGACTACATTTGGTTGAGTTGATGGCCAAAGAGTTCCCATGAAGATCCCTAAAGAACACTGCCTTATGCTAGGCCAGAAGGTTGCTCTCTGAAACCTGGCAGCAGGGCCCCCCCACCCCCCATTGCTTAGGACAACTTTCACACAGCTAACTGAATGAAGAGGATGATCAGGAGCTTGGTTGAGAAGGCTTGGAGACTTCACCCTTATATTCTAGTCTCTCTGGTGTGAGAAGCTACCCTACATAAATAGAAACCTGTACACCAACCCAGCTTAAAAACCCTCTACCTGAAATCTGTCCTGCATGCAAGATGTACAGAGGCATGGTGACACCAAATGTATTTGAGTGTCAACCCAATGTTTGATTTAACTTGATGCTGACTCCATGAGAAAGAATCTATGCCTTATTCTACCTCAATGGGCAGACATCTCACAGAGACTTGAATGGTAAGCATGGGGTGTGTATGGGTCTGTACCAGGTCATCCATTGCTGTGTTATAGCTGTTAGCTTGGTGTTTTTCTGGGACACCTAACATGTGAGCAGGTACAGCTCTGTCTGTCTTACCTGCTTCTAAGACTCTTTTTCCTCTTATCAGGTTGCCTTGTACAGTGTCAATATGAAGTCTATTGCCTTGTCTTTTTGTATCTTGTTCTTGTTTCCTTGTGCTTTCTTGGAGGCCTGCCCTATTCTGAAAAGGGGTTGGAGGAGTAGATCTGAGGAAGAGGAAGACAGGAGAGGTTCGGGTTAGCTAGGGAGATTGGACACTGGTAAGTATATACTGTATGAGAGAAGAATATATTTCAATTAAAAATTCATTCAATATACATAAATGAAAATAAAAAGAGGGGAAGCAATAACGAACAAAAAAAAAGCAAAACAGCTAAGGCAGGGAACGCACGATTTTGATAGATATGATTTTCATTCAGTTTGCATAAAGGGTGACCATTACACAGGAATTCATAACAAGATCATTCATGGGCCTGTCCAGATCTGTGAAATCAGAAGGTTTTCTCTCAGCAATGTGAAATATATATCATACAAGAAACAAACCCAGGTAATATTTTTTCATTATCTTCCTCTAGTTTGGATTGTGGAATTACAGAGGTTTCTGCTCATTTATTAACAAAAGAGTATCCTTCCTTCTCTTTAAGGAAAGGTAATGTTTGAATAACTATTCAAATTATATAAATACAT
>NW_022196904.1:32646809-32649728 GCF_008632895.1 Mastomys coucha
TTCCTCTCTGTCTCCCTTTCCATGACAACTTCACTGATCTCCTATAAGGTCAGTGAACCCACCCAAGACCTACTTCCTAGAGCAGACATGACCCTGAGCAATGTGAGGACAGGGAGGAGTCAGAAGATGTAGCTACTCTAGAATTAATATGCCTTCCCAGGGAGAAATCAATACATACACAAGTAAAAGAACAATTAAGAAATATGTCTTTGTGTTCAATTGTTTTATGTGAAACAGCTTTTATACTACTCATTTTTATTGTTACAATATTTTATAAGTTTTAAAGAATATGACAAGATTAAAAAAAAAGGTATTACAGGTATTGAAGGGGGCTCTCTGGGAGGAGTTGGGTACAAAGGGGAAAGAAGAATGTGATGTAATTCTATTTACTTAAAATGTTTTTAAATGTTAACAAATTCAGATAAACTGAAATTATGTATCTTTTCTCATCATAATGCAATAAAACTTAAATCAATTAAAAAAAAAGAAATATGCCTTTAATGACAGCATGTATTCAGCTCTGGTTAATACTCAAATAGAGGACCACAGAGAACAGATTTAATATTTCCTATATGTTGTCAACCTTAAGCCTCTTTTAGATTCAGTCTCCATATTATATTATGTTTTGAACAATTTAAATATGGACAAGAGACTGCAAGTCTGGCCACTCCCATCACAGACGGGAGATTTACACAGCAAAGATATTCCCATAATTTGTTTTTAAATTGCAATTGTTCTGTTTTATTAATGAAGATCAAGCAGCTAAATGCTAATCAGAGAAGCAGAGAAAGTACCCAGCTGACCTTTCTCCTCGGCAGATGACCCACCAAGAATGCCCCTCTCTCATACCACCGCAAAAAAAAACCTTCCACTGTGTGCATCTCTATTCATCACCCTGACTCCTTCTTACTCTTTATGGTTTTTTCTTACTAATCCAATTTACACTTTTGCCAACTGGTTACATTCTCTGACTCTTAACCTATGGGTGACTTTATTAAATCCTGTCTACAAAATTCAAGCACAATTACAAATAGGTTTTTCCAGCATTTAATATGGGGTTCACAGTGAGAACAAATATCCTGTAGCACAGAATTATTTCTTCTTCTTCTTCTTCTTTCTTTCTTTATTCATTTTTGATACAAAATCAAGAGATTTATTTTCTGGCACATTGGGGATGACCTTCAATTAGTCCCTCAGTCAAGTGACTAGAAGGTGACCCTGAATGGCTATTATAAGCAGTTTTTATACTTTTTAGGGACACAGGTTACATCAGTAAGGTTACAGTTCAAACTTATTTCCTAAGCATATTGACCTTTAAGTCCATTGGCTAGCAATCATGGCATGCATTTGAACTCTACCTTGGACTTTCCAGAGGGTCAGGTGACTATCAGTTAGTACATTCTGAGAATTTTTATTCAAGAATGTTCCTGTGGGTGGAGAATAGAACTTGGCCTACCCTTGACCCCAGGCAGGAGAGAGAAGCCATAGGGAGAGTGTGGGAATGGAAAAAGCCCTTAGGGTCCCTCATTCCCCACTTTTTCCTGCACAAGCTCGAATCCTGGAGCTATGCTCAGGGGTCTTGGGTAACTAATTCATATTCTTCAGGTCCTGTCCTCAGGATCTTGAGATCCTGTTGTTGGCCCAGGACCGTCAGGTGCACTGCTCCTATTCTCTCTTTTATGAAGGCTATAAGCTTGTTCAATATGCAGGGTACAAAAGTCAACAATACCAGGAGAACAGTTAGGGGTCCTAACAAGGTGGATATGAGGGTGGTTTACCAAGGTGAGGAGTTAAACCAAGACTCAAACCAGCTCTGACGGAGCCTTAGTAGAAGGTCCCAGAGAATGAAAAAGATAGGAAAAGTAGAAAGTATAAAAGATAAAAGCTGGGGTGGGGAGGTCTTGTGCAAGTTATGTCTTAGGCCAAGTAAGCTTCTTAAGAATTAGCATCATGTATTCTACGTACCAAGAGTAAATGGAAAGAAATGGGAAACTTCTACGAAATCAGCAGAAACCACCATACTATGGGACAAACTCAGGGGGACTCTAATAAAATAATACTGTACAAGGGAACACATGGTATTTCAAGGGCATCACTTAAAGCCTACAGAGGCCTTGGGACTGATAACCACAGCCCCATATGGTGAGAAGAGTTGGGTTCTCAGGATCGGAAGTAACCCTTTCCCAGAGGCTTTAGCCTCAGATCATTACCACCTACCTCTCTCAAATATCTTCCTTGCTTTAGAAAAGGAGCTCTTCATATAGGGTTACAATCCCCTTTGGCTCTGTCAGTCCCTCCCCTAACTCTTCCACTGGGGTCCCCTGGCTGGGTCCAATAGAAAGAACAACAATATTAACTAACCAGACCCATCAGTGCTCCCATGGACTGAACCACCAACCAAAGAGTACACATGGGTGGGTCCATGCCTCCTGCTACATGCATAGCAGAAGACTGCCTTATCTGGCATCAATAGGAGAGGAAGAGCTTGGTCTTGTGGAGGCTTGTTGTCCCATGGAAGGGGGGATGCTAGAAGGGTGAGGTGGGAGTGGGTGGGTGGGTGGGTGTGAACCCTCTTAGAGGTAAAGGGGGGGTTGTGGAGGGGAGGACAGGGACAACATTTGAATGTAAATAAGTAAAATAATTACTACTATTAATAAAGATAAAAAGAAAAAGAATAACAAAAGGAGCTCTATTTTACTCCCAATACATCAGGGCCTACCTGGCTCTGTCAAGCATGTTCCTGAGTTTGAGAAAGAGCTATGTCATTCTCCATACAAGAGGGCCTCACAGAAAGCCTTGTTTGATCAAGCCAGTCCTGGACCCAAGTGTGTTTTTCCTTTTCAAAGAGTATACCCGGTATTCTCCTGCTGATGTGAGAAACTGTTTTTTCTCAAGAAGAAAACTAGCACTTTATGGTAA
>NW_022196904.1:32650212-32669543 GCF_008632895.1 Mastomys coucha
GTGCCAGATGCTTTGAACAGATGCCTCCCTCACAGTGAAGTTATTCACAGCCCACCGCTGGGTTCAGGAAATAAACTAGGACAAAAAGTAACAGGTGGCCAGATTTGGCCACAGCTTACCAGCCAGACCCAGGGACAACCCGCCACACCAGCTCCTGCTACACAACTGCCTGCTCCTTCCCTCTGTGGGCAGTGACTCTGCACTCACCATGTCGTGAATTAGGAACTTGCCAGAGCTTCCTTCACAGCACTCAGCAGCGGCGCTCAGAAAAAAAACAGAACTTTTCAAGCCTGCTCAGCTACATAAACTAAAGCTGCCGCGAGACACCCGGAAGGTCCCGCCTCCTCTCCGGACTGGCAGGTCCACCACAAGGTTCTGATTGGTCAGTAAATCTTGAGAAACATGAACACTCCCCCTCCTTAGGGTTAGAGTGTGCTAATTAGGACACGGCTTAATAGTTGTTGGCCGGGTATACAAGTACAGTACCAGATCTTTTCCAGATACACAGAGATTTACATTTCAGCAGCACTTATGCCTGTCTTCTACCCGTCTGTCTTCCCATCCAGCACCGGGGAGAACCCACCACCTCAGCTCCGGCTGCTCAGCCGCCTGCTCCTCCCCTTCCCTGCGCTCTCTAGCTCCCTAAATCGAGAAATCTGGAGCTTGCTTGAACTCCCTTTACTACATTCATTAGGCATTAGCCTTTCTTCCTCCGGAAATGAAGGTGGATATGTAAAATCAAGCTTGCACATGCAATTGCCAAAATTAACCTGTAAGCTTGGCATGCCCAGGAACCAGGCAATTTCCAGGGATGCTGGGAATTGTAGTTCTTTGTAAGTAAAGGCGAAAGCATTATGGCCAAATTGATTATCTGTATAAACCCCTACAACACGTGATGAGGGGCTATTCAGGCTGGAAAATTCTGCGGATGTTTCTGACCCAGGTCCATCTCTTGGTCATTACTTAATATTTAATAAACGGTTGCTCTAAGTTTGGACCGAAATGGTTGAGTTGGTTCCAGTAAAACTCAGGATTAAAGTATGGAGGCGTATAAGAAGATAACTGCCCCAAATTCTCTTTTCTTCCAGGATAATCTAGGGGTGGGCTGACCCATCTGATCCAGGGTCTCCGGGAAATGTGTTTCCTCTGCAGACTAGGATAAAACCTTCCCGTTGGTTTCTGGATTCTGGTTAACGGGTACCCAGTCTGATGAACAGGGTGAAATAGATGGGATTTGTACACCCCGTTCGGGAAATTGGGGAGACGCCTATCAGTTTGGTTTTTGTTTGTTTGTTTTGTTTTGTTTTTTGAGTAATTTCTGCATAATGGGTGTTCATCCAAGGCCATCAGTTATTTTCTGATCAGTTATTTGCCATGGAGCCTTGGAAACGCCCTCTAGTGACGCTGGGAGGCAGAAACTGCAGTGGCCCAGCACGCGGCAACTTCAGCTGGGTTCCAATGCCTAGGCTGTCCAACAAAGCAGAGACTTCCAGAGGATACCAGGCAGTCCAGGGATTATACAAGGAGGCCGCTGAAACACAATCCTATTGGTAAAATTCTCATAATCAGTCTGATTAACCTCAGTGGGACACCAATTCAGTCGTTACTGTTGTCTGTTTTGTGACTTGTCCACGTCTGATCTTTTTGTGTTACTATTTAGGGGGCACCTAAATTAGACAAACGCATAATATGGGAAGACTGATGGGCCTAGAAGCAGTGAAGATCAATTTTAAATATCGTTGTTTTATGTATTTGATCTGTTTTTGTATGATCTGGCTAGTGAAGCTGAGCCTCTGAATTTGTGATGCTCTGGCTTAGGACTATATCTTTTGCCTGCTCCTACCTCTATCTAGCTGGCAGGAAAGCTAGGTCGATAAAAATTTAACATCTTAGAACACCAAGTACGGGGAAGTGGGACTTAATTCACAAGTAATACTTGGGGCCCAATGGATATCTTTGTAATGTCCAAAGCCCCACATAGAAGCCAAGAGCTGCTGTGCTGCCCTATCCCCAACTGCATTGAGCCAGACCCAGCTCCTCTAAAATACGGATGAATCACTGATTTCTGTGCTTGTAAGTTTTGTTGTATGTGTAAGGATGCACGTGGCCATTGCATACTAGTTTCTGATTGGTCTTCAAAACATGAACAATGTTGTTTCTCATTCCTATAGGTAATTTACTGGGCTCTAGTTTACTCTCTGTTTTCTGGACATTGGGTTTCATGTAATAGGAATTCAAATGTTGTTTAAATATGGATGATATTAAAATTGTTTTATGATGTTCTACTTTATTGCTGGCTCAAAAAATGAGTTATGGCTCACCAGTTTTCAGATCCAGGCATGCTTTTAAAGTTGGAGTCAAAAAGTAAAGGAACAATTGACTTGTAAGTTATTGGATATGGCTAAAAATGTGGAATATCTGGCTGGTGAGATGGCTCAGTGGGTAAGAGCAGTGACTGCTCTTCCAAAGGTCTTGAGTTCAAATCCCAGCAACCACATGGTGGCTCACAGCCATCTGTAATGAGATCTGACACCCTCTTCTGGTGCATCTGAAATCAGCTACAGCATACTTGTGTGTATATAAATAAATACATAAATAAATAAATCTTTTTAAAAATGTGTAATATTTATAACTGAATTAACTTAAAACTCATAACTTGGGGCTAATGATTAAAAAGCTAATGTTTAAATAATATTAAACCAAGTGGCATGATTCCATTCTATGACATAAACAACACAAGACTGATAGCAATCTTTTTTTCTTTTCATTTATTTATTTATCCCAATAGCAGCCCCCTCTTCTCCCAGTCCCCTGATCACAGCTTCTCCTCCTCACTCAACCCTCTCTCTCCCATCAGAGAAAAGGTTAGCCCCCCATCCCTCTACCCCACCCTACCCTAGTACATCAAGTAACTAGAGGTCTAGATGCACCTTCAGCCACCAAGGCTGGAAAAGGCTATCCAGCCAAGGGAACAATATCCACAGACAGGCAAGAGGTTCAGGAACAGCCCCACTCCAATTGTTGGGGGACCTGCATGAAGACCAGGCGGTATATCTGCTACACAAGTGTGGGGAGTTCAGGTCATCCACCCATGCTCAACCTTTGGTTGGTGAGTCAGTCTCTGGGCGCTCCCAAGTGTCGACATTAGCTGACTCTGTCTTCCTGTGGAGTCTCATCCTCCTCCGGTCCCCCAATCCTTCCTCCAACTCTTCCACAAGATGCCTGACCTCCAACTAATGCTTGGCTGTGGGTCTCTGCATCTGTTTCCTTCAACTGCTAGATAGAGCCTCTCAGAGGACAGTTAATAGTTGGCTTCTTCCTACAAGCATAATGAATCATTAATAGCCTCAGAAATTGGTTCCTGTCCATGGGGTGGGTCCCAAACTGGGCCAGTCATTGGTTGGCCACTCAATCCACCTTTATTCTATTCCTGTTCCTGTACATCTTACAGGAAGAACACATTCTATGTGGAAGGTTTTAAGGGTGGTTTGCCTTCTCCATCCAACTATTGGGAGGCCTGCCTGTCCACAGGGAGGAGCAAATTCAGACACCATATCCCTCACTGCTAGGTATCTCAGCTAGATTCACCCCATAGATTCCCTGTGGTCTCCCCCAATCCCAAGTCTCTGGCACATCCTTGAGATGCAACCCCCACCCCAAATTTCTTTTCCCTCTTCCCTGCTCACCCTACACCTGATACCACTACCCTGTTCAACTCCACCCCTACATCTCCTTCCAGTATCCATTTTATTTTTTACTCTGAGAAAGATTCAAGCATCCTCCCTAGGACCCTCCTAGGCATTTGGTTTCTTTGGTTCTGTGTATTGTAGCATGAGTGTCCTATACTATATGGCTTATTTTCCACTTATAAGTGAGTATGTATCATGCATGTCTCTCAGGATGATATTTTCTAGTTCCATCCATTTACCTGCAAAATTCATAATGTCCTTGTTTTTAATAGCTGATTAGTATTACATTGTGTAAGTGAACCCCATTTAGTATATCCCTTCTCCAGTTGTGGGGCATGTGGTTTTTTTCTAGTTCTTGGCTATTATGAATAAGCTGCTATGAACATAGTTGAGTAAGTATGGAATGGCAGGTCATTTTTTGGCTATATTTCTAGGAGTGGTATAGGTTAGTCTTGAGGTAGAACTATTCCTAATTTTATGAAACTTTACCAAATTGATCTCCAAAATGTTTGTACAAGTTTGCACTCCTGCCAGCAATGGAGCAGTGCTCCCCTTCCTCCACATCCTAGTCAGCATGTGCTGTCACCTAAGTTTTTTGATGTTAGCCATTTTGATGGGTGTAAAGTGCAATCTCAGAGTCATTTAGATTTACATTTCTCTGATGACCACTGACATTGAACATTCGTTAACTATTTCAACCATTCCTCTGTTGGGAATTCTCAGTTTAGCTCTGTACCACATATTATGTTTGGGTTGTTTGGTTTGTTGGTGTATAACTTCTTGAGTTCTTTATATATTTTGGATATTTGCTCTCTGTCAAATGTAGGGTTGGGGAATATCTTTTCCTAATCTGTAGACTGCTATAATCCATAGTTGTCTGATGAGATACAGGAGTTATTTCAATTTTCTTGTATATGTTGAAGTGTGCTTGTGACCAAGTTATGATCAATACTGGAGAAGGTCCCATGAGATGCTGAGAAGAAGGTATAATCATTTTTGTTTGGGTCAAACTTTATTTAATGCACATAGATAATGTATCTAAAAGTACAATAACTGCTTTTACATGTGCTGTTCCTCCTCTTAAGAAGGACAAAAAGGATATTTTATGCTAAAAAGTTTCTATTTTCTTCACTGTCAACTTCTCTAACCTCATGGAATAAGATATGCCATTAAATTTTTAATGTAGTTCTTTTTAGTAAAATGAAATGCAAGGGTCCTTTGCAGGAGACAAGAAAATACTTTGGTTATACTTATGACTGCACATGGTTCTTACTATCTAACTCCCTACTCCATTCTGTCTCCCTTCCTTCTCCTCCATCAATCTGTATCTCCATTTGTTTCCCTTCATCTCTGTGTGTATCTTGTTCTACCTAGAAGGCCTACCTGTATTTCCCGCCCCAGCTCCAGATGCCAGCTCTTTTTTATGCAAAAAGCCCACTTGTCTTCATTTTAAAGGCAGGTAAGGAAGTGTCAATCACATCCTTCTAGCTGGGTACTGCTAAATGCTGTTTCTTTGTTAACAAATCGGAGCTAGTGGAACAAAGTATAGTGATATTCAAAGGATCTCAGGGCATGTTATTTGCCCAACACTCCAATCTGCTAGGACTCAAACCGTTTTGTGGCTTGTCTTCTCTTCATCCTTGGCCCCTATTGGCCATCAGAGCATTGTTCCTCCTGGCACTCTGCCCTGTCCAATTTTTTTAAGTGGCAGGTAATTTAAGACTAAGATTTCTAAAGATACCCAGACAAAACTTTCCCAACTCCGAAGTGTCATGTACTACCACCTATGGACATTGAACAACTCCAGAACCTCAGAAATGCTGTAAACAATTACCCGCAACCATCAATAAACCCTCCACCACCCTTGGCACCACCCCCAATGGACATTGAACTGCTCTGTAATCTCACAGATTCTAGAAAGTATTATTCTCAGCTGCTTTAGCTTCATTGGCCAGGGGCCCCAGGACCTCCACCCATAGGGACCTTCAATGTTAATCTATATTTAACTAGACAAGACCCATTGGCCTCCTGTCCTATCCCAGCGCAGACTTAAAAGAACAATACCAAGCTGTCCGTGAGGATGGAATCCATGCCCTATGGACCAAATCTATTTTACAAAATTTTACTAGTAACCCTTCAACTCCACAAGCCTGGAGATATATCTGTCAATCTTCTCTCCTCAGCCCTCTGCTTGTCCAATGAGAAGCCTTATTGAAAGATAAATGTCAGATGCGGGATAAAAAAAAAATAAAATGCATAATAAACAGAGAAGGCTACAACAAGGATAGAACCACCCTGCACAGTTAATGAACTGGGATTATGAACAGATGTTTGGCCATGGTAACTTCTTCATGGGGATTCAGCAGGCTTTACTCCCTGCTAGCTGGTTTGTTCAGGTCTACTTATATACATTCCTGACCTGAGACCATCTAACTACCTTGTCCACACAACCTGAGAGACCTCTTTACTGGCCCTCCTAAAACAAAAACCAACTGAGACTCTCCCAGATTTTAGAGCTAAGGATAAAAGACAGTTTAGACAGAAAAGTAACAGGTCATATAGCCAAAGCAATGCTTCTAAACAATCTTATCTGGGAAGGAATGGCCCCAGAAGACAGCCAGGCATACTAGGGATTAAAACAGGAACATTATGACAAATGCATAGTAGCTACCCACGATATTTGGACTGCCTCATATCTGGCCATCTCACTTTTGCAAGCCTTTAAAGCCACAACATGGTCCAATTCAAAATGTTTTAAGTGTGGAGAAAGACAGTGGAAGAGAGATTACTCCATAAAGGACACAGGATCCTTAAACTTCCTAAATGCATCTGTTCCCATTGCGAAAATGCTTCCATTGTAATAAATGATTACCAATCCAAATATGATAAAGAAGGCAAGGCCCTGCCATCTTTAAATTCCTTTTGTGGCTTACCAATAGAAGGGGAAAAATCCATAAGTCTATTGGGTCTTTAATATGCTAGAAAAATCTCACCCTGAACTTTGAATAAAAGTTCATAATAGCCAGAAACAACCCAGATATCCCTCAACTGAAGAATAGATACAGAAAATGTCTTCATTTATACAATGGAATGCTATTCAGCTATAATGATATCATGAATTTTGTAGGCAAATGGATGAAACTAGAAATTTTCATCCTGAGTGAGGTAACCCAGATCTAAAATATATGCCATAAAGTACAGGATACCCATGATACAGCCCACAGAGCCAAAGAAGTTAAAGAAAGAGGAATGCCCAAGTTAAAAATGCTTAAATCTGCCTTAGAGGAAGAGAGAAGTGATAGTAGGCAGAGAGATGAAGGAAACTGGGATGGAATGGGAAGAGGAATGAAGGAATTAGGTCAGGTGTGTCAAGAGACTGGAGGGCCAGAAGGAATGGAAATCTGCAACTGCAACAGGTGGTGAGGTGGGAAGAATCTCTTAGAAATCTCCCCCTTTTTATCATCCAAATATGGTCATATTCATCCTTCTCCGGATCCCTCTCTGATGGAAATACCTTAGCTGATAAGATTGCCACAACTGGGGCCTTTACTATCACCCTCACCACTGAAAGAACTCCATCAGTTGACCTGCATCAAGTTAAAGGGCTGCAACTTAAATTCTCCAACTCCCCCATAAAATACTTCAAATGGACTCTCAAAACTTGCTCCTCTTGTGCCTCCCTAATTTGTACTCCTGCTATACAACTGGGCACTAACTCCAGGAACCTTAAGGCAAATGTCCCATATTCAATCATCCGGTAGCCAAATGTGTGTGTGTGTGTGTGTGTGTGTGTGTGTGTGTGTGTGTGTGTGTGTGTGAGTGTGTGTGTGTGTGTACATACACTAGACACTTATTCCCATTTCATCTGAGCTACAGCATAGACTAATGAAAACTCAAACTAATTAATCTCCTGTTCTCCACTTTTGTTATCATGGGGGGGCTCTATCTCCAAATCAAAACTGATAATGGACAAGCTTTAAAGATTTATTTATTATTATATGTAAGTGCCTGTTTTCAGACACACCAGAAGAGGGCGTCAGATCTTTTTACAGATGGTTGTGAGCCACCATGTTGTTGCTGGGATTTGAACTCAGGACCTTTGGAAGAGCAGTCAGCACTCTTAACCACTGAGCCATCTCTCCAGCCCTGGGCCAGCTTTAAAAAGCAACAAATTCCAAAATTTTTGTGAAACTTGGAAGATTGTCTACCACACTGGTATGCAATCCCCCACAACCCCCAGGGTCAAGTTATCACTGAAGAAATACATCAAGTTCTTGAAAAAAAATTAATCAAAACTGCAACTAGGCTCCTTACTACAAAACACCCAATTAAATCTGGCATTGTCTACACTCAACGTGTTAAATGTCCATTCTACAAAGGACAAATCCCCATTGTCTGTCACTGGAGTCAGCCAACACATATATAACCCATCTGCTCAGGTGGAAGGACTCCCTAGATAGGTGTTACCTGCTAATAACAGGAAAGGGCTTTGCCTGTGTTTTCGCACAGGACTAGACTAGACATATTTGGGTTCCTGTCAGGAATGTATGACACCATGCCACTGACTGAAAAAATGGCCCAACTCTTACTTATTAATCAAGGATGGAAGAAACATAAGTGTAGTGGCGAGTTTTGCTACACTGCTTTGGCTCCTGGCGGGTAACACTCCCAGACATCCACCCAGGATCTCTTTGGATTCTCAAATGAAAGACATGCACACATGTCAGGTAATTTATGATATGCTATGACTAGCTCAAAGACTAGGTACTCCTAAACCTTCCCCTGCCAGCAAATGCTCCCCTTTGGTACTCCTAAGTTTTTCCCTCCTATCACAGGACCAATCAGGGAAGTGACCAGTGGTCACTTACCCAAATTCTTACATGGCTGGTTGGCTTTCTCTCCTGCAGTTCTTATGTCCTATCTTTATCCCCTGAGTCATGATGGTTCTCTATCTTCCTTCCTCCTAGTTTCTAGCTCCCACAAATCTAAAGTTCCTGCCTCAGTCTACCCGCCCAGCCACTGGCCATTGGCTCTTTATTGATTGATCAAAACCAAATTAGGTACAAGGACTTTCAGCATTTGGACACATAGATTCATGATTTGGGGAGCCAGATTAATTCAAAGCATTGGAACCAATTTCCAAAATCTCACCTTTTCAGGCCAAATAAAAAAAAAAGGCTCTTCTATTAGTCATACAATGAACATAACCGTAACAATTATGTAAATTACAAAATAGGATATACAATTAACATCCAGATCATCATATATATCAATTAGGTAAAGTACTTTACCACCTATCCTCACTAAAGAGCTTATAATTCCATACCTGAGTCATTTTGCAATTTTAGCTTGTATCAGCATCCCTTTAACTCCATATCATCTCTTTCAATGCTAAATGACTTGAGTTTGATTATCAGACTATAACTAGTCTTAAACCCTGTTAGAAATATGAGACTGAATTAAATATTACTTGAATATTTAGGAAGCAGAAAAACATAGCTTCTAAAACTTAAACAATTATAGAGACAGCTGAGTACCTGGACAGTCTCCTATTCCTCAAAATGTCAGAGCATTTGTCTTCAGCATTCTGACCCAGAGCTACCTACCTGGCAGACCTTGAAATGAAGCAAGAGTATAAAGGACTATATTACTCTGTCTTGGTAGTGCTTAGCAGTTGATTGCTCCATATCTGTTTGTCCTCTTTGGACATGACTTTGTCTGCAGATAATAGGGTGATTTTTGTCCACTTGCTACCTTGTTATTACTGGAGCAACTCTATATTGAAGGTTTTGATATCCAATTTCTTCTTTGGAGGAAAATGGGGAAGCTGTCAGTAGCAGACATGTCTAGCTGTAGGAGGGTCCTTAATAATTTAATAACATTAAATGTCATATTCTGTGAATTTCTAATATTTTTAAGACTTTATCTATCTATGTAAAGTATATCTGAACTGTTAAACCTTAATTACTCTTAGCCATTTCTCTTTGGGTAAATTGAAAAGACTTTATTATAATTAAATAAGAATCTAACATAAACATGAGTTTACTGTCTGGCCCTTAACTTGTGTTACTTAATTCTCCTAAGCAGTTTGTAATACCAGCTGTTAGAAGGACTGGGTCAAAGCCTTGTATTTTGAAATGAGATGCATAGGCATAATGCCTATCTAAGAGTAACAAATATTTTGTATCAATATACAGATTTATACCAATGAAAACCTTAATTCTATATCAATATATAAATACTATAGCAATATAAGAAATTATAACATCAATTACAAATATTTCTATCAATGTTAAGATTATGGCTATACAGTGTTTTGCTCAAGAATAAAATTAGTAATTTATCATATCTATTTCCTCCCTGTTCAAAATTATGACAATTTCTAAATTATCCCTTAAAATGATAACCTATCTATAATTTGTAAAATAACCATAACCAGACACTCAAACCCAAGGAATAGGGTTCATGATTCTCCATGGCTTCTTCCTGTTGAATAGGGATGGCAAAAAAATTCTTTAAATGGGTTGGGAGGAGTAGAAAAATTAGAAAGAAAATGGTAGACTTGATAAAGCTAGCTTTGGCATTTGTTATCCAGTCTCTGTATGCCTGGAAGGCTCAGGGCCTGTCTAAAGTTCTGACTAGATCCTTCTGAAAGGCGAGATAATCTGGAATCAGTATTAGTTCCTGAAGCTGTTCTGGAACAAAACTCTGGGCAGCATCAGGAAGCAGGAAGTCAGTTCAGCATCTGAATCTTATCAAAGCTGTACTGTTGGAGAAAGCACACCCTGACAAGGACTGCCAGCAGTAGGCCATTACGGAGACATCCCAGGAGTCTGCAGCAGCTCCTTGTAGGAAAGTATGGCGTCTGGGATCCTGAGAAGCAGGAGACATCCCTCCAGGACCCACGATCTGAAATAAGGGACTGCCTACAGTAGGACAGAATGGAGACATCTCAGGAGCGTAGCAGCTCCTTGTAAAAAACAGTTTTTCCCATTTCTCCTGACCCTAGCCCTGGAACATGGCTGTATAGATTTCATTTGTGCATGACGACTTTTCAGTTGGCCTGGGTGTGCATATTTATTCTATTGTATCTGACTTTCTTACTTCTTTCTCCTTTGGCTCTGGTGAATTCTGTGAAACTAGATGTTCCTTGATGTAATGATTCTTAAAGAACTAAAAAATTGAGGCATGGGGCACAGCACAACACAGTCCTAGTAGCCAAGTGCATGCTGCATGTTCTCGTCTTGGAAACAATGTAATAACTGTACAATGGTAGTTCCAGATTAATGCTTGACTTGCAATGAAAGTTTGAAGAAATTACTAGAAAATGAAATAGAGCCAACATTGGGACCCCAAGAAAGGAAAAAAACACTGAAGTTATGAAATAAGTTTTGCACAACTTTTAAGAGTGGTTCCTGGATGAGAAAATATATGGGCTGGTGAGATGGCTTAGCAGTTAAAAGCACTGACTGCTCTTCCAAAGGTCCTCAGTTCAAATCCCAGCAACCACATGGTGGCTCACAACCACCCGTAATGAGACCTGGCATTCTCTCTCTGCTGGTGCATCTAAAGTCAGTTACAGTGTACTTATATATAATAATAAATAAATCTAAAAAAAAAAGTATAGAATACATAAGATTATATATATTAGTAAAACTAAGTCAAGACAATGGGACTCTTAAAAGAGTCATTGTGTGCAATGTGCAGAAGCAGAACTACTGAGTTAAGGGTTAACTGGATTTTTTTCTGGCCACTGCCTGGCAGCTTTGTCCATGTCATTTACCATTAGAGTTTCACAGGAAAATGCAAGTAGCTGACCTTGGAGCTCTGTCGTCAAAAGTTAAAGTTTAAATAATGATAAGTTTACAAACTTGTAACTTTGGGGAATAATTGTAATTCTTAACTCTTTGTAGGATGTGGTTACTCTTTTGAATTTGATTTGGCAATGATTATACAATATCTTTTTTTCTACCTGCTTTTCTAGTATCAATAAAAGACTGGTGCAAGAAAAAGGCAAGAGAGAATGTGAGGTGAATGTAGAGAGCGAGTAGAGAGTGAGTGAGTGAGAGAGCATGAGAAGAGAATGTGAATAGTGAGAGTGAGTGAGTGAGAGAGCATGAGAAGAGAATGTGAATAGACAAGAAATAAAATGGTACAGAGAGATATACAAAGAGAAATCAGATGCTAGGACTTTTCATTTCCCCTAAGGCAGACTGAAAACCTCTATCCCATGTTAAAGCACTAGCCTGTTCCAAAGGCACTGTTCTTGCCTAACTCAGTCACCCACTTCAGCATGTATGCTGATCATCATAAGATAAAATGGCCTGGTCTAGAAAAATTGTCCAGAAAATAGAGACTGGCATTTAGCCCTTGAAGCTACATTTAACATCTCATTTTCCAAGATAACCCTATTTAAACTCCATATGCCCCCTTCTCTATTTGAAGAAATCCATTTGATCAAAATTTCCAGAAATTTCCCAGAAAACCATCAGCTGACTCTTTGAAACATAAAAGTCTGGCATTATCATGCCTGCCCTTCAGGGTGGTTTGGTCAATCCAAAATTCAGAGAAAGTGCTGGGTCAATAAATTTGACTCCTCCTTTTACTTTATTTCCACACTCTTAATCTGTCAGTGGGATAGCCTAACAAAGCAGCATTAGGGAGACCTCAGACAGCTCACACACATAGAGCTCTAAGTCACATTGTGACTTCAATATACATTGAAAAATGGCTATAGGCAGCCAAAATTCAAAACTTTCTCAAATGATTTAGACTATTTCGAAGGAAGAACTCAAAAAGGTCCAGTACCCCTTGCATGTATAGCGGACTCTTCATTATTTTCACTGCTTCCTCTCAACTCCTGCTTGCCATTGTGCCTAATGTCTGACAACAGAGGGAGAAAAATTAAGGGAGAATTTTATGCACGGAATGGGAACATAAAAAGAAATTCCTATTGATTCCTATCAGATTTTCAAGGAAAAAATAGGTAATAGTGACAGAACTAAAACTAAAAGTGAAAGGATCAGATTGAAGCAGAACTGACACTGGGAATAGAAGAAAATTTGGAACGTGTGTGTGTGTGTATGTGTGTGTGTGTGTGTGTGTGTGTGTGTGTGTGTGTGTATGTGTGTGTGTGTGTGTTTGTATAATCTAGTGTCTTTCTCTACAATGAAGCTGATAGTTTTCCTCCTGCTTGCACTGGTAATTAACAACCACCTCCACCTCCAGTTTCCTCCACTCCTAACTACTATCCATCAAGTGTAGTCCCTGATATTTTTGCTGTTTCACTGCATCTCTCACTGAAGTTACTAAGGAAGTTTGTAGCCTCCAAATAAAAAAAATCAACTCCTTACACTACAAGTCTGCTATTCAAGAGGCTCTGTGTCAAGTCCAGGAGATGAGAGAAGACATGGAGGAACTTTCTATTTTCCAGTTTTTGGTATATCTACCCTGATAAACTCGTGCAGCAAATTAAAATAATATACCGGCAGGACACCAATGGCTTATGCTCTAAGATTAAGAATTGACAAATGGGACCTCATAAAATTGCAAAGTTTCTCTAAGGCAAAAGGAAAATCAGCAACCAACAGATTGGGAAAAGATCTTTACCAATCCTACATCCAATAGAGGGCTAATTTCCAATATATACAAAGAACTCAAGAAGTTATACTCCAGAGAATCAAATAACCCTATTATAAGGTGAAGAACAGAGCTATTCTCATTTTAGGAAACTCAAAGGGTTGAGAAGCACCTAAAGAAATGTTCAACATCCTTAGTCATCAGGGAAATGCAAATCAAAACAATCCTGAGATTGCAACACACACCAGTCAGAATGGCTAAGATCAAAAACTCAAGTGACAGCAGATGCTTGCAAGAATGTGGAGAAAGAGGAACACTCCTCCGTTGCTGGTGGGATTGCAAGCTGGTACAACCACTCTGGAAATCAGTCTGGCTCTTCCTCAGAAAATTGGACATAGTATTACCTGAGGACCGAGCTGTACCACTCCTCGGCATATACTCAAAAGATTCTCCAACATATAAGAAGGATACATACTCCACTATGTTCATAGCAGCCTTATTTATAATAGCCAGAAGCTGGAAACAACCCAGATGTCCTTCAACAAAGGAATGGATATTCCAGAATACCCAAGATACAATCCACAAAGCACAAGAAACTCAAAAAGAAGGAAGACCAATGGGTGGATACTTTGATATTTCTTAGAAGGGGGAACAAAATACACATGGAAGGAGTTACAGAGACTAAGTATGGAGCAGAGGCTGAGAAAAGGATAATCCAGAGACTGCCCTACCTGGCAATCCTTTCCATATTCAATCACCAAACCCAGACACTATTGTGGATGCCAGCAATTGCTGGCTGACAGAAGCCTGATATAGTTGTCTCTTGAGAGGCTCTGACAGTGCCCGACTAATACAGAAGTACAGGGTCACAGCCATCCTTTAGACTGAGCATAGGATCCCCAATGAAGGAGCTAAAGAAAGGACCCAAGGAGCTGAAGGGGTTTATAGCCCCTTAGGAGGAACAACAATATGAACTAACAAGTACCCCCAGAGCTCCCAGGGACTAAACCACCAACCAAACAGTACCTGCGGTGGGACTCATGGCTCCAGCTGTATGTAGCAGAGGATGGCCTAGTTGGTCATCAATGGGAGAAGAGGCCTTTGGACCTGTGAAGATTCTAGGCCTCAGTGTAGGGGAATGCCAGGGCCAGGAAGTGGGAGAGGGTGAGTTGGTGAGTAGAGGGAGAGGGTAGGGAACAGGGTTTTTTTTTTTTTTCCAGAAGGGAAACCAGGAAAGGAGATATCCTTTGAAATGTAAATAAACAAAATATCTAATTTAAAAAAAGGAATGGATACAGAAAATGTGGCACATTTACACAATGGAGTACTAGTCAATTATTAAAAATGATGAATTCATGAAATTCTTAGGCAAATGGATGGATCTAGAAAATATCCTGAGTGAGGTAAGACAATCACAAAAGAACATACATGGTATGCACTCACTGATAAGTGGATATTAGCCCCAAAGCTCAGAATACCCAAGATACAATCCACAGACCACATGAAGCTCAATAAGAAGGAAGACCAAAGTGTGTGTACTTTGGTCCTTCTTAGAGAGGGGAACAAAATACTCAGAGGAGCAAATATGGAGACAAAGGGCAGAGCAGAGACTGAAGGAAAGGCATTACAGATACTATTCCACCTGGGGATGCATCCCATATATAGTCACCAAACTCTGACATAATTGAGGATGCTAAGAAATGCTTGCTGAAAGGAGTCTGATATACCTGTCTCCTGAGAGGCCCTGGCAAGACCCTACCATCTCATGTATATACCTGAGTTCTTGTACCACAGCAAGTTTCCTGGCATGGTCCACTGTGTGTATTAATTTAATGCATTTATAATCTGAAAGTTCAAATAGCATTGTAGGGTTAAAAATGGCTAGGGTCTTCTGAACTTCGGAGTAGCAATCATGGAAGGAGTTGGAGAAAAACAGGAAATAAAAAGGTAAAGAGAGATATGGAGAGAAATCAGATGCTAGAACCTCTGTCCCATGTTAAAATTCTAGCTTCTCCCAATGCACTGCTCTTACGTAACTCAGTCACCCACTTCAGCATGTATCTGATAGCCAGGGTAAGGCTATTTATCTAGAGATAAAATATCCCAGTGTGGAAAAACTGTCCAGAAAATAGAGACTGGCATTTAGTCCCTGAAGCAACATTTAACATCTCATTTTCCTAGATAACTTTATATAAACTCCAAATGTTCCCTTTCCTATTTGCAGGAACCCATTTGATCAAAATTTCCAGAAATTTCTCCAGAAAACCACCAACTGACTCTTTGAAATGTAAGAGCCTGAGATTGCCATGCCTGTCCTTTAAGATGGTTTGATCAATCCAAAATTCAGAGAGTGTCGGGTTGATGAATTTGACTTCTACTTTTACCTTATTTCCACACTCTAAATCTGTCAGTGGGATAACCTAACAAAGCACCATTCGGGAAACCTCAGACAGCTCACACACATATAGCTCTAAGTCACAGATTAGTGATATATCTGTCCTGATAAACTGGGTAGCAAGTTAAATAATATACAAACTTCATTTAAGATTCTAAAGGATCTTAAGTAAGCTTGTGCTCAATATGTGTGGACAACTCTTTTTACATTGTATGTCTTTGATTTGATATCTCAAGATGCATTTGTTTCCTGATTGGAAGATCATAGCAAAATCTTGTGTTATTGGGAGGGGATGAATATTACCTGATAGGGCTAATTATTAAGAATATGTCTTAAATATTAAGAAATATGTCAAGACTAAGCTGACATAAATCAGCATATAATTTACCTATAACTTTTGCAATATTAGCAGTAGAATACATGTATGGTGATTCTCAGTGACATATTAGAAATCCTCCTGAGGCTTATGGACAAATAAATACTATAAAATTATGTATACTCACACTACATTCCCCAGGCCCAACAAAGCTAAACTGGAAAGAAGGCCTAAGTTAGGATGCTTGAATCTCACTTAGAGTGGGGAATAAAATAGTGATAAGAGGTAGATGAGGGAAGGTAACTGGGTAGGAGAGGGGATGAGAATGGGAATGGAAGAATTCAGGATCAAGTGTAAGATGTTGTTCCAAAGCAGGGGGCCTGGGCTGTGACCCCGGCCTGGCTGAGGGTCTCTCTCTCCCTGGTGGCAGGGGGGACCTGTTGCTGATGCCTGGGTCTCTCTCTCTCTCTCCATCTCTCTCTCTCTCTCTCTCTCTCTCTCTCTCTCTCTCTCTCTCTCTCTCTCTCTCTCTCTCTCTCTCTCTCTCTCTTCTCTCTCTCCCCTTGGGGCTGGCCTGTTTGCTGCATGGCACCTTAATTAAAAGGGAGGCAATGTATGAATGAGTTATTTTATTGTAGGAAGGAGAAATATGCTGGTTGAGTAGAGAGAAAGAAAGGAACAGGAGAAGAGAGAGAGAAAAAAGAAGGAGAGGGAGAAAGGCAGAGAAGAGAATAAAGAGCAGAGAGGAGAGAGAGAGCAAGAGAGCAAGAGGAAGTAAGACTGAGATGGGGGAGAAGTAAGAGAGCAAGAGGGTAAGAGAGTAAGAGAGTGAGGAGGGGGCAAACCACCCCTTTTATTGTATGGGGCGTGGCATGCCTGGCTTGTGGTCAGATGACTGTGTGTAAGGTCCAGCTAGAATGCTGGGAGTTTAAGGCAGTGTCTCTCTGATAATGCATACATCTCTTGCATGGGCAGCTGTGAGGGGTCTGGGCTGAAATCTGAGCCATTGGTCTCAGGAGCAATTACCGAACGCCTACCATCCCTTGTGAACAAATTACTCCTTTGTGAACAAATTACTTTGCTCAGTGGGTCTCCGGGTTTGTGAGGTGGCAACTCTACTGGACTCCGGCTGTCAGAACTGCCCACTGCCCCACAAGAAGAGACAGGATACAGGGACAGAGGACCAGAAGAATGAATGGGAGCTAGAGAGATGGCTCCACAGTTAAGAACACTGACTGCTTTCCCAAAGATTCTCAGTGCAAATCCCAGCAACCACATGGTGGCTCACAACCATCCATAATGAGATCTGACGCTCTCTTCTGGTGTGTCTGAACACAGCTACAGTGTACTTACATATAATAATAAATAAACCTTTAAAAAACTAAAAAAAAAAAATGGATGACTAGAAATGGGAAGCTGGTTTGGATATAGGGTGGGGGAATCTCTAGGACATGCCAGAGAACTGGGATGGAGAGGCTCCCAGGAGTTTATTGGAAGTAACTTTAGCAGATGGATGAGGAACCTGAATAGGAGAAAGAATGGGTAGGGGAATGGGGGTTGAGGTTTAGGAAAAGCCCGGGGGGTTGAAGAATGAACAGAAATTGGCTGGGGTTGGGAGACATCCCTAGTACATGACAGAGACCTGGCATGCAGGAGGATCCAGGGAATCTATGAGGGTGACTCTAGCTGAGAAGCCTGGCAGTGGGGGATATTGAACCTGAAGTGGCCCCTTTCTGTAGCCTAGTGAAGGGATAAGACCTACAACCTTCCCACAAAATGTTCAATACAAAGTATATTCTGTCTATAAGAAATACAGGGACCCTGATGAAGCAGAGATCCAGGGAATAGTCAACAAACTACTTCCCCATCTTGAGACACAACACATAAGTAAGCATGAATCCATGACACTATTAGTCATACTCAGTTATGCTTACAGACAGGAGCCTAGCATAAATGTCCTCTAAGAGGCTACACCAAGCAGCTGACCAAAACAGATGCAAAGACCTACAGGCAAACATTTGATGGAACTCAGGGAGTCTCTTGGAAGAGTTAGAGAAAGGATTATGGGAGCCAGAGGGGCTAGAAGGAAGACCAACAGAGTCAACTAACCTGAACCCTTGCTAGCTATCACAGACTTAACCACCCATCAAAGAGGATACCAGGGGAACCTAGGCCCCATGCACATACACAGCAAAACTGCAGGTCAGTCTTCATGTGGGTCCCCCAAAGTGAGTTGGGGCTGTCCCTGACTCTGTTGCCTTCCCATGGATGTCATTTCCCTAAATGGATTGCTTTGTTTTCCTCAATGGTAGAGGACTGCCTAACCCTGCAGAGACTCAATATGCCAGGGTGCTGGGAATAACCAAGGGGAGCCTCCACCCTCTCAGAGGAGAATGGGAGCAGGAAAGGGACTTGTGAGATACAGACCAGGAGCTGCAGTGGCACTGATCAGGGTATAAACTGAATGAAAAAGAGAATAATGGAAAAAAGTGAGATCATCTTATACTAAGAACTTAGCAGCACACTTGAAACGCCTAAAACAAACAAACAAAAACTGATCACTCCCAAGAGTGATGGCAAGAAATGATAAAACTAAGGACTCATAACAATAAAATAGAAATAAAGAAAACAATACAAAGAATCAATGAAACAAAGAGTAGGTTCCTTGAGAAAATCAATAAGGTTGACAAATTTTAATCCAGATTAACTAAAAATGGAGAGAGAATATTAAAATTAAAATTAACAAAATCAGAAATAAAAAATGAGACATAAAAAGATACAGAGAGAATCCAGTCAATAATAAGGAAATTCTTTAAAATCTATCTAGGCACAGGCCCCACAAGGCGCAGGGGAGCCGCCGCCAGGCGGCAGGGACAGAATTCTCTCAGCTTCCAAGTGACAGAGGTGGATCAGCGACCTTAGCTGCCCCTCCCTTGCACGAGGCGGGTCTGCCTCCAGGGACCTCTTTGACCCGGACTCTCCAGTGAGAGCTGCCATCTTCTCTCCGGTGAGTTCCTAAGCCGGGAACAGTCAGCAGGGAGGCACAGACCCCAAGAGTTGCAGGGGAGCCACCAGGAGGCAGGGACAGGATCCTCTCAGCTTCCAAGTGGCAGAGGTGGATTTGTGACCTTAGCTGCCCCTCCCTTGTACGAGGCGGGTATGCCTCTAGGGACCTCTTTGACCCGGACTCTCCAGTGACAGCTGCCATCTTCTCTCCAGTGAGTTCCTAAGCCGGGAACAGACAACAGAGAGGCACAGGCCCCACGAGTCGCAGGGGAGCCGAATGGTGGCAGGGACAGGACAAGCTCCGGTCAGAGTCACTAAGAACATCTATCACCAAAAATCAAGAGAT
>NW_022196904.1:32675452-32676857 GCF_008632895.1 Mastomys coucha
GAAAGTTACATGTAAATAAAGAAAATATCAAAAAAATAAATAAATAAAAAAAAATCTATAATCAAGAAGTTGGGAAATTTAAATGCAACTGCTAATTTTGTCACCAGGTATTATTTTTCCAAAGATAAATCAAAATCAGATATTAATAAAATATTTAAATAGAACATCAAGATATAGCAAGATAGAAGCAGTCATTAAGATAAAAAAAAAAAGCTATATAGAGAAACCCTCTCTACAAAAAATAAAAAATCTCTAAGGCAAGTTAGTTTTTTTTTTTTTGGTTTTTTCAAGGCAGGGTTCCTCTGTGTAGCCTTGGCTGTCCTGGAACTCACTCTCTAGACCAGGCTGGCCTCACACTCAGAAATCCACCTGCCTCTGCCTCCCTGGCAAGATAGTTTTAATTCAGCATTTTCCTAGATTCTTAAAGAAGAATTAACACTAATAATCCTCAAGTTTTTCACATAAAGAAACAGAACAAGCACTTCCCAATTTATTTTTTACAGTCATAATTACTCTAATGCCCAATCCACATAAAGTCTTCACAGAGAATAAGTATTACAGACCAATTTTCCTTTGAACATGCACTCAAAAATACACAATAAACTACTTGTAAGCCAAATCCAAAAACCCACTAGAAAGAACATCTACCATGATCAATTAGGTTTATGCCAGATATGTAGAGATGGTTCTATATACAAACATAAGTAAATAAAACTCACCATATAAACAAGCTGAAAGAAAAAAAAATCAAATGATCATCTCATTACATTCAGAAAAGGCCTTTGACAGAATCCAGCATACCTCCATGATAAAATTTCTGAAGAAATTAGGTACACAAGGGACCTACTCAAACATAATAATGGCAATTTACAGGAAGCTTATAGCCAACATTAAACAAAATTCAGAGAAACTCTAAGTAAATCTTCTAAACTCAGGAACAAAAGTGTATCTCTTCTCTCCATATCTAATCAGGGTGATAAATAAAATTTTAGCTAGAGCAATAAAAGATCTATGATACAAAAAAGAATTACCATTATTTGTTTATAATATAATATCAGTGGCCCTAAAACTTCCACCAGGAGGCTCCTACAGCTGATAAACACTTTCAGCAATGAAGCTGAATGAAAGCTTAACTCAAACAAAACAAAACAAAACCCAAAAGCAAACAAACAAAAACAAGAAAACAGTACCCCTCCTATATACAATTGACAAATGGACTATGAAAGACATCAGGGAAACAACACCTCTCATATTACCCTCAAATAATAATAAATATCTTGGTGTAACTCTAAACAAGCAAGGTAAAGTCTTCTGTAATAAAATCTTAAAATGTCCTATCGACAGTGTCCTTTTCTTTACAGAAGCTTTGAAATTTTATGAAGTCCCATTTGTTGGATCTTTTTTT
>NW_022196904.1:32676902-32683054 GCF_008632895.1 Mastomys coucha
TCAGAAATCCACCTGCCTCTGCCTCCCAAGTGCTGGGATTAAAGGCATGCGCCACCACCGCCCAGCGATTCTTGATCTTAGAGCATAGCCATTGGTGTTCTGTTCAGGAAAATTTCGCCTGTGCCCATGTGTTTGAGGCTCTTCCCCACTTTCTCTTCTGTTAGATTCAGTGTATCTGGTTTTATGTGGCGATTCTTGATCCACTTGGACATGAGCTTTGTACACGGAGGTAAGAATGGATCAATTTGCATTCTTCTACAAGTTGACATCCTGTGGAACCAGCACCATCTGTTGAAAATACTATCACTTTTGTCCACTGGATGGTTTTAGCTTCTTTGTTGAAGATCAAGTAACCATAAGTGTGTGGGTTCATTTATGGGTTTTCAATTCTATTCCATTAATTTACATGCCTGTCTCTGTACCAATATCAGAGTTCTTATCACTATTGCTCTATAGGTTGGAGCATGGTGATTATCCCAAAAGTTCTTTTATTGTTGAGAATAGTTTTCACTATCCTGGGATTTTGTTATTCCAAATGAATTTGAGAATAGTTCTTTCTAGCTCTATGAAGAATTGAATTGGAATTTTGGTGGGGATTGCATTGAATCTGTAGATTGCTTTTGGTAAGATGGCCATTTTTACTATGTTAATCTTGCTAATCCATGAGCATGAGAGATCTTTTCATCTTCTGATTCCTTCTTTAGGGACTTGAAGTTCTTGTCATACAGATTTTTCACTTGCTTGGTTAGAGTCACACCAAGACATTTTATATTATTTTTGACTACTGTGAAGGGTGTTGTTTCCCTACTTTCTTTCTCATCCCATTCATTTATCCTTTGAGTAGAGGAAGGCTACTGATTTGTTAAGAGTTAATTTTATATTTAACCATTTTGCTGAAGTTGTTTATCAGCTGTAAAAGTTCTCTGATGGAAATTTTTAAGTATACTATCATATCATCTGCAAATAGTGATATCTTCACTTCCTCCTTCCCAATTTTTAGCCAAACCTTCTGTAAGGCAAAGGACACTGTCAATATGACAAAATGGAAACCCACAGACTGGGAAAAGATCTTTACCATCCCTACATCTGATAGAGGAATAATATCCAAAATGTACAAAGAAGTCAAGAAGTTAGACTCCAAAGAAATAAATAACTCTATTAAAAATGGGGTACAGAGCTAAAGAGAGAACTCTCAACTGAGGCATCTCAAATGGCTGTGAAGCACTTAAAGAAATGTTTAACATCCTTAGTCATCAGGGAAATGCAAATCAAAACAACCCTGAGATCGCACCTCACACCAATCAGAATGGCTAAGATCAAAAACCAGGTGACAACAGTTGCTGGTGAGGATGTGGAGAAAGAGATTATACCCAAAAGATGCTCTAAAATATCACAAAAACACATGCTCCACTATGTTCATAGTAGCCTTATTTATAATAGCCAGAAGCTGGAAACAACCCAGATGTCCCTCAACAGAAGAATGGATACAGAAAATGTGGTACATTTACACAATGGAGTACTGCTCAGCTATTAAAACCAGTGACTTTATGAAACTCACAGGCAAATGGATGGAACTAGAAAATATCATTTTGAGTGAGGTAACGAAGAAACAAAAGAACACACACACATGGTATGTACTCAGTGATAAGTGCATATTAACCCAAAAGCTCACAATGCCCATGATACAACCCACAGACCATATGAAGTTTAAGAGAAAGGAAGACCAGGGTGTGAACACTTGAGTTCCTGCATTGACCAGGGGGAGCACTGTCACAGAGGCAGAGGGGAGGGAGGAGAAGGAGGATGTGGGATGGGGGGTTGTGGAGGGGTAACTGGAAATTGGGATATCATTTCAGATGTAAATGAATGGAACGGTTAATAAAAAAAATCTTCAAATGTTTGAAGAAAGGAATTGAAGGAAATATGAGAAGATGGAAAATTCTTCCATGCTCATGGAATGATACCTGGAGCCTCCCAGCCTGGAGAGGGTAGTGGAGGGACACAGAGTAGAATTCTAGGGTGGCTTTAAAGTCTGGGGAGCTCTGGATGTTCTAGCACTCTAACTGTACTGAAATGCTGATGATAACTTCCAAACAATCCTAAAAACTTTTTTGTTCCTTCTGAAGGAAAAAGGCTGCTGGCTTAGATTAACACCTGTAGCCTACCAGCAGAGGATTAAGTAATGTGGCCTTTGTTCTATCTCAGCAGGAATTGCATGGCTCTAACTTTCAGCCTGCTAGTTGGAAGTCACAGCAAGAAAAAAGTACACTTTGAAAAGTGATTATAAAGTTTATTACTAAGCTGTAAAAGGTTTCCTAAGAAAGCTATCTAAGAAAAAGGGGGAAAGACAGAATGAATGGAAAAAAGGGAAGGAGGGAAAATTCTACCTCTCTTGTTGTCTAATAAGTATTCTCTCCAAAAATGTTCTCCTCAGCACAGTTCTTCTGACTCTTCTCTTTTTCCTCAGCACTTAAACATCTTTCAGAACACATGATCATGTGTTAAATAGTTCATCAGAACTTCACACAAAAAATCAAATCATAAATTGAAACAGAAGTTTACAACAGAGAATGTTTATATGCATATCCATTAGGAGTAATTATCTGGCTAAACACCCATCAGCTGTCATAGCTCCACTGGTTCACTGAAAGTTAAAAACCAAAACTAAGGTCTGGAGAGATGGCTCAGCACTTAAGAGCACTGACTGCTCATGAGTTCAATTCCCAGCAACCACATGATGGCTCACAGTAATCTGTAAATGATTCTGATGCCCTCTTCTGCTATATATGGCAGTGACAGTGTACTCATATATATAAAATAAATAAATCTTTATATATATGTGTGTGTGTGTATATATGTATATATATATATATGTATGTATATACATATATATATATCTCACCATAATTAAGTTATTAGTGAAGTTTTGTATAGTAAATCCAGTCAAAATTTTATCTTCTCTCCTAGCATCTGTAATAAATCATTTGTTCCCTTTTTATGACCTTTGGTTAATTATTTTACATCCTCTTGGAGTATGCTCTGAAAAGGAGAAAGTCTGTTTATTATGTAAGAGCAATTAACTGGTGACATTTGGGAGACTGGCAGAGTTCTCATTGCAGTTTTGACTATCAGAAAAGGACCTAATAGCTGTCCCACTGTAAAAGATCTTAATAATCACTTATATAATTTTAGGAATTCTTATAGGGTCATCATTAAGACTTAAAAAGTCATTTATTTGTCTTTATTACAATACTACAAGATAGTACATATTTGTAGATCTGCAGAGATCTGCCCAAAAGAGGTGGGCTAATTCCTGATGACAGTTATATGTATTTAATAATAACAGAAAAAGCATATTAATAGCAGAAATATTCCTTAAAATGAATTCTCTTGGGCCTTGTCTATAAAGCAAATCTGTCATGGATTATAATCTGAAACAAGCCATCTCAGGAAGATCAGTAGTTATATGGTCCTATGATGGCTCCTGACAGACTGACAGGGTTGACATAGTAAATAAAAATGTCCAACCTGTCAAAAGCAATCTACAGATCCAATGAAATCTTCTTAAAAATTTAAACGCAGGGCTGGAGAGATGGCTCAGTGGTTAAGAGCACTGACTGTTCTTCCAAAGGGCCAGAGTTCAAATCCCAGCAACCATATGGTAGCTCACAACCATCTGTAAAGAAATCTGATGCCCTCTTCTGGTATGTCTGAAGACAGCTACAGTGTACTTAGATATAATAAATAAAGTTTAACAAAAAAGTTTAAAAAAAATTTAAACACAATTCCTTAAAGGACTTGAAAGGACGATTCTCAATTTCCTGTGGAAAAGTAAAATATCCAGGATACCTAAACAAATTTGAGCAATAAAAAAACTTCTAGAGGTATCACTATCCTTGATCCCAAGTAGTACTATGGAAATATAGTAATAAAGATTGTACGGTGTCAGCACAAAATGAGACATGCTGATGAATGGAATTGAATTGAAATCCAAGATAAAACTCCAAACACTTGAGGGCACCTGGTTTTCAATAAAGAGTCCAAAAAATACATGATAGAAAAAAAATAGAATCTTCATCAAATTGTGTGGTAAAATGGATTTCTGCAATGGATAAGATGCAAATAGTTCCACACTCATAGTTTTGTACAAAATTTACACCACAGTACATGGAAGACCTCAACAAAAAGAAGATACACTGAAACTGAGAGAAGATGAAGTGGGAATAACCTTGAGCTCACTGGTATAGGCAAAGATATTCTAAACAAAATACTGATGGCACAGGCTCTAAGGTCAACAATAAATGGAGCTTCAAGGAACTGAAAATTTTTTGTAATTCAAAGGACAAACCATTTACACAATGCAGCTATGTATGGAATGAAAAGTTTTTTTACCAACTCTATGTCTGATAGAGTATTAAAGTCCAGAATATATAAAGATCTCAAGAAACAATATATAAAAAATCCAAAATACCAACTGAAAAGTAATATTCAGGTCTAAACAGAGGATGTTCAATAGAGAATTTCAAATGGCAGAGAAAAACTTAAGAAATGGTCAACACTAATACCAATACTCCTCAAACTATTCCACAAAATAGAAACTGAAGGCACTCTACCCAATTCTTTCTATGAAGCCACAGTTACTCTTATACCTAAACCACACAAAGACCTAACGAAGAAAAAAAAACTTCAGACCAATGTCCCTTATGAATATCAATGCAAAAATACTCAATAAAATTCTTGCAAACCGAATCAAAGAACACATCAAAGCGATCATCCACCATGATCAAGTAGGCTTCATCCCAGGGATACAGGGATGGTTCAATATACAGAAATCCATCAACGTAATTCACTATATAAAAAAACTCAAAGAAAAAACCATATGATCATCTCATTAGATGCTGAGAAAGCATTTGACAAACTCCAACATCCCTTCATGATAAAAGTCTTGGAAAGATCAGGAACTCAAGGCCCATACTTAAACATAGTAAAAGCAATATACAGAAAACCAGTAGCCAACATCAAACTACATTGAGAGAAACTTGAAGCAATCTCACTAATATCAGGGACTAGACAAGGCTGCCCACTCTTTCCCCACCTACTCAATATTGTACTTGAAGTCCTAGCCGGAATAATTAGAAAACAAAAGGAGATCAAAAAGATAAATATTGTAAAGGAAGAAGTCAAATTATCACTATTTGCTGATGATATGATAGCATACTTAAGTGACCCCAAAAATTCCACCAGAGAGCTCTTAAACCTGATAAAAAACTTCAGCAAAGTAGCTGGATATAAAATTAACTTAAGCAAATCAGAGGTCTTCCTATACACATAGGATAAACAGGCAGAGAAAGAAATTAGGGAAACAACACCCTTCACAATAGTTACAAATAATATAAAATACATTGGTTTAACTCTAACTAAAGAAGTAAAAGACCTGTTTGAAAAGAATTTCAATTCTCTGAAGAAGGAAATTGAAGAAGATCTCAGAAGATGGAAAGATCTCCCATGCTCGTAGATTGCCAGGATTAATATAGTAAAAATGGCCATCTTACCAAAGGCAATCTAGAGATTCAATGCAATTCTCATCAAAATTCCAACTCAATTCTTCACAGACTTAGAAGAGCAATATGCAAATTCATCTGGAACAACAAAAAACCCAGGATAGCCAAAACTATTCTCTACAATAAAGGAACCTCTGGTTGAATCACAATCCCGGACCTTAAGCTGTACTACAGAGCAATTGTGATAAAAACTGCATGGTATTGGTAGAGTGACAGGCAGGTAGATCAATGGAACCGAATTGAAGACCCAGAAATGAACCCACACACCTATGGTCACCTGATCTTTGATGAAGGAGCTAAAACCATCCAGTGGAAAAGAGATAGCATTTTCAACAGATGGTGCTGGCTCAACTGGCTGTTAGCATGTAGAAAAATGCAAATTGATCCATTCCTATCTACTTGTACAAACTCAAGTCCAAGTGGATCAGGGACCTCAACATCAAACCAGATTCACTGAAACTAATAGAAAAGAAAGTGGGGAAGAACCTCGAGCACATAGGCACAGGGGAAAAATTTCCTGAACAGAACGCCAATAGCTACTGCTCTAAGATCAAGAATTGACAAATGGGACCTCATAAAGTTGCAAAGCTT
>NW_022196904.1:32683308-32684728 GCF_008632895.1 Mastomys coucha
GTTAGACTCCAGAGAACCAAATAACCCTATTAAAAAATGGGGTACAGAGCTAAACAAACAATTCTCAACTGATGAATATCAAATGGCTGAAAAGCACCTAGAGAAATGTTACATCCTTAGTTATCTGGTAAATACAAATCAAAACAATCCTGAGATTCCACCTCACACCAGTCAGATTGGCTAGGATAAAAAACTCAGGTGACACCAGATGCTGGAGAGGTTGTAGAGAAAAAGGAACACTCCTTAATTGCTGGTGGGATTGCAAGCTGGTACAACCACTCTGGAAATCAGTTTGGCGGTTCCTCTGGAAATTGGACATAGTACTACCGGAGGACCCAGCTATACTACTCCTGGGCATATACCCACAAGATGCTCCAACACTTAATAAGGACACATGCTCCACCATGTTCATAGCAGCCTTATTTATAATAGCCAGAACCTGGAAACAACCCAGATGTTCCTTAACAGAGGAATGGATACAGAAATTGTGGTACATCTACACAATGGAGTACTACTCAGCTATTAAAAACAATGAATTTATGAAATTCTTAGAGAAATGGATGGATCTGGAGAATATCATCCTGAGTGAGGTAACTCAATCACAAAAGAACACACATGGTATGTACTCTCTGATAAGTGGTTATTAGCCCAGAAGTTTGGAATACAGGAAGAACAACCCACAAACCACAAGAAACTCAAGAAGAAGGAAGACCAAAATGTGGATATTACATTCCTTCTTAAAAGGGGGAACAAAATACCCACGGAAGGAGTTGCAGAGACTAACTATGGAGCAGAGACTGAAGGAAGGACAAGCCAGCCTGATATAGCTGTCTCCTGAGAGGCTCTGACAGTACCTGACTAATATAGGTGTAGAGGCTCACAGCCATCCATTGAACTGAGTACAGGGTCCCCAATGAAGGAGTTAGAGAAAGGACCAAAGGAGCTGAAGGGTTTACAGCCCCTTAGGAAGAATAACAATATGAATTAACTAGTACACTCAGAGATCCCAGGGACTCAGCCACCAACCAAGGACTATACATGGTGGGACTGATTGTTCTGGCAGCATGTGCATAGTAGAGGATTGCAAAGTCGGTCATCAATGGAAGGAGAGGCCCTTGGCCCTATAAAGGTTCTGTGCCCCAGTGTAGGGGAATGCCAGGGCCAGAAAGTGGGAGAGGGTGGGGTGGCAAGCAGGGAGAGGGGGCAGACAACAGGGGTTAGTTCTTGTTGTTTTTTGTTTTTTGGGTTTTGTTTGTTTGTTTGTTTGTTTGGTTTTTGGAGGGGAAACTGGGAAAGGAGAAATCATATTATCATATGTAAATAAAGAAAATATCTAATAAAAAGGAAATTCCAGTAGAGATGTATTATTTTGAAGTATACAGTTAATATGTTTGGAGTTATTTAAAATTTATATTGAGAA
>NW_022196904.1:32685591-32708957 GCF_008632895.1 Mastomys coucha
TTTCTTTGTTTTTTGGAGGGGAAACTGGGAATGGAGAAATTTACATATAAATAAAGAAAATAAAAAAAAAGAAGAAATGTGGCCAAGGAGGTGGGCTCATTCAATAAAATATTTAACAAGTAAAAAAAAAAAAATGTTAAAAAAAGAAAAGAAAGGGTCAACATTCTTAGTCATCAAGAAAATCTAATATAAATCAAAACTACTTTGATATTACATGTTATACCTGTCAGAATGGCTAAGATTAATAGCACAAGAGAAATCTCATCTGGGTAAGGATCTGAAGCAAGGAGAACACATCTCCATTGTTGGTAAAACTGCAAATTTGTACAGCCAACTTGGAAATCAATTTAGCAGTCCTGCATTAAGTTGGGAAACGATCTACTACAAGTTCGAGCTATACAAGTCTTGAGCACATACTCAAAAGACATCTCCTCATCTTGGTTTTTTTAGATTTATTTATTTATTATGTATATGAGTACATTGTAGCTGTACAGATGGTTGTGAGCCATCATGTGGTTCGGGAAATTGAACTCAGGACCTCTGCTTGTTCTAGCCCTGTTCACTCCATCCTAAAGATTTATTTATTATTATATGTAAGTACACTGTAGCTGTCTTTAGACACCCTTGAAGAGGGCGTCATATCTCATTACGGATGGTTGTGAGCTACCATGTGGTTGCTGGGATTGGAACTCAGGACCTTCAGAAGAGCAGTCAGTACTCTTAACTGCTCAGCCATCTCTCTAGCCCAAAACACCCTATTTTACAACAAAACACTTGGTCAAACATGTTCATTGTATGTTTATTCATAACAGGGAAAAACTGGTAATAACCTAGGTACTCCTCAAAAGGAGAATGAAGTAATATGTCACACTTACACATTGGAGTATTACTCAGCCAATTAAAAATTACATCATGAAATGTGCAGGAAAATGGATGGAACTAGAAAAAAAAATTTAACCTCAGTGAGATAACCCAGACTCTGAAAGAGAAACATAGTATAACTTAAAAATGGGTATTAGCCCTTATGTTAATGATGACCATTGTACAATCCACTGGCCCAGGGATATTATGTTTCTTAACCTTTCTAAAGATGAAAGCCTTTAAGACAGTTCCTAATGTTGTGGTGAACCACAGCCATAAATTTATTTTGCTGTAATTTTGTGACACTATGTTTTTGTTTATTGTTTTTTTTTTTTCCAGAAACAATGGTAACTCAATCTCTGGGCACAACAACTAAAACTTAGTCTTGTAAGCCTTATAAAATCTGATTCCTCCAGTGGCAAATCCTGGTGGATCTGCCACGATACTGGGAAACTCTAGCAGCTACATCTTGCCCTTAAGCTATCCCTGTTCCAGAAGCCTCTAACTCTCTCCTCCTTCTTTTCTTCCTCCTATTTCACAAAAAATCACCTGAGTACATGACTCACTCCTTGTCCACAACCCCTCCCAAGAGAGCAGAATTAGCATCAAAATACAAACAGAACCAGGCCCATCCACAACATTTCCCCCTTTCTGTTGGAATAAAACACAAAACCTTTCTCTCAAATATAAATAGAGCACAACTGTTACATTTTGTAATTTATAAACTAGACCTAACGCCCAGTCCACCATTCATGTCATTAAGATACAGCATTGTCAGCAGATATCAGTGGGTGCCAACTCTGCAGTCAGTCCCACTATACCCAGAGGAAGATCCACTCCCAGGCACTCTAACACTCCCAAGATCATAGGATCAGAGGTGAGGAGGACACTACAGCTGCCCCAATTCCGGGAGTAACTGGAAGCAGCAGGACCCAGGCACCCAGGAACTCCACAAGACCAGTGGCAAGGTTTCTTCTGGTCTGGACCAGTGCCCTGAACAGACCTTGGGCACTAACGCCACAGCCAGTCCCACAATATCCAGAAGAAGCTCCACTCCCAGGAGCTCTAACTCACCAAGGATAACAGGATCACAGGATCACAGGATCCCAGGAGCTTGGTAACACCAGGACCTCAGTGTCCCAGAGGCAGATTGACTCTCAGGAACTCTGATATACCCAGGATCTCAGGATCCCAGGATCTCAGTATCACAGGATCACAGAGACAGATGAAATCTGAGGAGTTCTGACACAACAAGGATCACAGGAAGGACAGACTCCAGTCATATATAGTGAGAGCAGGTAGCACTAGAGATAATCAGATGGTGGGAAGCAAGCAAAAAAACAGAAGCAACAGAAACCAAGGTTACCTGGCATCATCAGAACCCAATTCTCCAAATGAGGCAAGTCCTGGATATGCCATCACACCAGAAAAGCAAGATTTGGATCTAAAATCACTTCTCATGATGATGATAGAGGACTCTAAGAAGGACATAAAAAAACTCTCTTAAAGAAGTACAGGAGAACACAGGTAAACAGCTAGGAGCCATTAAAGAAGAATCACAAAAATCCTTTAAAGAATTACAGGAAAGCACAATCAAACAGGTGACGGAAATAAACAAAACCACCCAAGATGAAAAAAATGGAAATGGAAACAATAAAGAAATTACAGAGTCAGGCAGTGGTGGTCCATGTCTTTAAACCCAGCACTTGGAAGGCAGAGGCAGGCAAATTTCTGAGTTTGAGGCCAGCATGGTCTATAGAATGAGATCCAGGACAGCTAGGGCTACACAGAGAAACTCTGTCTTGGAAAAAGAAAAATCACAAAGGAAGACAACCCTGGAGATAGAAATCCTAGGAAAGAGAACAGGAGTCATAGATGCAAGCATCACCAACAGAATACAAGAGATAGAAGAGAGAATCTCAGGTGCAGAAGATATCATAGAAAACATTGACACAACAGTCAATGAAAATGTAAAATGCAAAAATCATCCAGGAAATCCAGGACACATTAAGAAGACCAAACCTAAGGATAATAGGTATAGAAGAGAGCAAAGATTCCCAACTTAAAGGGCCAGAAATATCTTCAACAAAATTATAGAAGGAAACTTCCCTAACCTAAAGAAAGACATGTCCATGAATATACAAGAAGCCTACAGAACCCCAAATAAATTAGACCAGAAAAGAAATTCCTCCTGCCACATAATAACTGAAACACCAAATACACAAAACAAAGAAAGAATATCAAAAGCAGTAAGGGGAAAAGGTCAAGTAATATATGAAGGCAGACCTATCAGAATTACACCAGACTTCTCAATGGAGACTAAGAAAGCTAGAAGATCCTGAGCAGATGTCATATAGACCCTAAGATAATACAAATGCCAGTCCAGGCTACTATACCCAGCAAAACTCTCTATTACCATAGATGGAAAAAACAAGATATTCCATGACAAAACCAAATGTACAAAATATATTTTTTATAAATCTAGCCCTACAAAGGATAATAGACGGAAAATACCAACAGAAGGAGGGAAACTACACCATAGAAAAAGCAAGGAAGTAATCTTTCAACAAACCCAAAAGAAGATACTCACACAAACATAATTTTACCTCTAATAACAAAAATAACAGGAAGTAACAATCACTTTTCCTCAATATCTCTTAAAATCAATGGATTCAATTGCCCCCAAAAGACATAAACTAACAGACTGGATATGAACACAAGACCCAGCATTTTGCTGCATACAGGAAACACACCTCAGTGTCAAAGGCAAACATTATCTCAGAGTAAAAGGTTGGAAAACAATTTTCCAAGCAAGTGGTCCCAAGAAACAAGCTGGAGTAGCCATTCTAATATCAAATAAAATCAACTTTCAACCAAAAGTTATCAAAAAAGATAAGGAAGGACACTTCGTACTGGTCAAAGGAAAAATCTACCAAGAGGAACTCTCAATTCTGACCATCTATCCTCCAAATGCTAGGGCACCCACATTCATAAAAGAAACTTTACTAAAGCACAAAGCACACATTGCACCTCACACAATAAAAGCGGGAGACTTCAAAACTCCAGTCTGATCAATAGAGAGATCATGAAAACTCAAACTAAACAGAGACACAGTGAAAATAAAAGAAGTTATGGACCAAATGGATTTAACAGATTTCTATAGGACATTTCATCCTAAAACAAAAGAATATACCTTCTTTGCAGAATTTCATGGTACCTTCTCCAAAATTGAACATATACTTGGTCACATAACAGGTCTTAACAGAAAAAAGGAGAATGAAATAATTCCATGCAACCTATCAGATCACCACAGACTAAAGCTGGTCTTATATACTAACAATAACAATGGAAAGCACACATATAAATGGAAACTGAACAAGGCTCTACTCGATGATAACTTGGTCAAGAAAGAAATTAAAGGCTTTTTAGAATTTAATGAAAATGAAGACATATCATACCAAAACTTACCACAATGAAAGCAGTGGTAAAAGGAAAACTCATAGCTCTAGTGCCTCAAAAAATAAACTGAAGATAGCTTACACTAGCAGCTTGACAGCACACCTGAAAGCTCTAGAATACAAAAAAGTAAATACATCCAAGAGGAGTAGACCACAGAAAATAATCAAATTAAGGTACCGCAGAAAATGATCAAACTAAGGTTGAAATCAACCTCATAGAAACAAAAAGATATATACAAAGAATCAACAAAAAACAGGAGCTGGTTCTTTAAGAAAATTAACAAGATATATAAGCCCTTATCCAGACTAACCACAGAGCACAGAGACAGTGTTCAAATTAATAAAATCAGAAATGAAAAGGGAGACATAACAATGAAAGATATCTTAAAATAATTATTCTGTTTGGTGAAAATTAAGTTGAAAATATTAAAATCATGTTGTATTAAAAAAAAAAAAAGATAGAACATTGTCATCTACCCTAAATTAAAAGACCTATAATTCTACCTTGACTTGTGTCCTGGCTTTAGATAGTATACCATCTGAAAAACATTCTCTCAGATCTGTTCTCTCAAAGTAAATAACCTGGGTTGGCTATGTTGTCACAAGTAGTCTTTCAACCCTTCCAGAAATCCAAGAACGACTAACATAAACTGAAAATATATAGGAAGCCTAACATTTCTTACAGAACTGAGACAAATTGTAGAGATAGCTGCCTACCTACACAGCCCCAGTAAATCAGTAAGTTGGAGCATCCAACTTTCTTCAGCCTTCTGGCCCAGATTCATCTGACAGACCTGGAGAAATAAGAAATTAAGGACTAGCCTATTCTGTCTCTGCAGAACTAAGCTATCCTAACCTGTAATATGCTCATATGGCCTGTATCCATTATGAAAGATGATATACCTATTAAAAAAATAACAAATAAAGGGTTTCCACATTGAATTCACTCAGCTTGACTTTTTGTTCCTCATAGACATGAAGTGTAGGGTAGGGGTTAAGTTTTCTCCACAACATTCTTAACTCTCATAAACTTCCCCTCTCACTAAACTTAGCAAATTATCTTCAAAAGCACATTTGAATCAGTTTTCACAAAAAAAAACTTATCTTCCATGTCTTCTATCACTTTGATATTGTTCTTCAATATTATGGTCTTCCCTATTGTATCCTAAAATACAATACCAGAAAAATGTATGATATATTATTAGAAGTTAGTCAATAATTCAATTATCTACAGTGAACCTTAGAACCATGCCTGCTTTGTTCACCTCATTCTTCCTTATTCTCATTCAAGATTACAGGAGAGCATCAATAATCAAGAAACAGCTGTCTCCCAACCCCCTTATTTTAAAACTCAAAGGAAAATTCAGTTTTCCATATAGCAATGAGGTTCCTGTAGGTGTCCAGCATCACATCTTTGTAAAGTCTCTTCTGAGATGGATCCAGCAAGAAACATGCTTCCCAAGTGAAGTGTCCATGCGCATCATCATAGGTCAATGCATCCTAAAATATCCCATACACATGTACAACAGAAAACATGATAGGAATAACACTGCAATGAATATTTCATTGACAATAAATTCATATAATTCTGGTGACTGCCAGACTTACCCCATGACAGAGAAATCCTGCTGTAATTAGGAAATCATTTTAGAAGAAAACCAAATTATGAGGTTCGCCTGCCATTGGTATGCCCTTTGAACAGCATATAGAGTAGCAAAAGAAATGGCAATTAACAGATAGACAGAGACAGAAACAGAGAGAAAGAGAGAGAGACAGAGACAGAGACAGAGAGACAGAGAGACAAAGAGACAGAGAGAGTGAGAGAGACAAGCAAATAGATTAACACCACTGAGAACTCAATATAAACAATTATGAACTACAAAAATCTATGAGCAAGTTGGGTGTATTTGCTCATGCCTTTATCACAACACTCACCAAGTAGAGGCAGGTATGTCATTGACTTAGATGCCATCCTGGTCTATTAAACAAGGTCCAGGAAAGGCAGTGGTACCTATTATGACCCTGTCTCTGTTCCAAAAAATAAACAAAAAACAAACAACAACAACAAAAAAAACTACAAAAGAAACAAAAACTACAACAACCAAAAACAAAAAAAAAAAGAAAGAAAAAATAACCAAACAAGAAAGACAGAAGGAACCTAAGAGGTTTTTATTGAATATTCACTATAGTTCTGTATACATATTCCAGAAACTGAAATTCCCCAATTTAAACTGTAACATTAGTAAGATCTTACTTAAAGGCAATAGATATTTAAAGTAATAATGAACAAATAAAAACATTAGCAATGTAAATGTTGGTCATAAATAAATGACATAGTGTAGGAGAGATGGCTCAGTGCTTAACAGCTCTTTCTGGTCTTACATATAGGACTCAATTGCCAGTACTTACCATGGAAGCACAGAACTGTTCATCCAGGAGTTTTGAGGCCATCTTTTGACTATTGTGAGGACCAGGCAGAGATGAAGTGCATATTCATTCATAGTCATTCAAAAACTTCAAAACGAACACAACATGTAGAAGAATGTCTCACTCTTAAAATCAAATGAATCAGAAGGATCAGGCAGTATCAATGCCCTGTCATCCTGGGGATTATAACAACACTCTGTGGCAAATTTCATCATTCAAGATGTGAGTGAAGCACAAAATAACAGCACATGTTTGTCATATGCAAAACCATACACTCCAGAGCCATAAAACAATAAAGCCAAGCATGTTGATCCATATATAACTCAAGCCCAAAAGAGCCACACAGATGGATCTCTAAATTTGGGTCCATTCTAGTCTACATACCTACTTAAAGGACATCCAGGGTTTCACATAGAAACCCTGTCTTCAAACAAAAACAACAAAATTAAAACTATAAAAAATTAGGATAACAAAATCATAAAGAAGCCGGTCAATTTCAACCACAGTAGACACAAAGAATAGGAAATGGGTTGTGTCTATGGACACTCCAATCCTATCCTCAATGATGAATTTCATCTAGAAGGCTTGTCTTACACAAGGTTCAATAAGCTCCCCACAAAAAGTCATTGAAAACAGAGTGTTCAAACACATCATTCCAGGTACGGAGACTTTTGATTCAATTGACTGCATTCTGACTCTGGTCACTATAAGCTCATGGTAATTCCATGATGAAAATGCCTGTAGTCTAACTTCAGTGATTCCCATATTCTGCAACAACTTGTACCCTGTTCAAATGTCCAGTCTCTTTTGACACTCAAGGCAATCTCTTGGCTGACACATCTTATAAAACCAGAAAACAATTTATATCTCTCCAACTTACATTAGCATAGAATACATATTCCCATTCCAATAGAAAGGAATGGATACACAGTGAGAGAAGATTGAACCAATGCAAGACAGAACCCCAGCAGGACAAACACCAAATCCTGTAGTTCTGTCTCAGACTCATGCAGCTTCAGGTTCAAAGGACTCAGATGCTTAGATGGCCCTACTCCTTCAGCTTCTCATAAATCTTTCTCTTTGGTTACTTCCACTCCTTACACACAGCTGCCCATGGCAGATGTCTCATCACTTAGATAGATCAACATCTTGTGGTCTTAAAATCCAACTCGGGCTTCAACCTCACAGTTTCATGCTGGGAACTCTTAGTTTCCTCAGTGCAGCTCTGATTCAGTCAAAAACTAAAACCACACATTAAGAATTCATGACATTACCTTTTTCATCTTTCTTGTTTCCAGAACAAATACAACATAAGTGATCCTGCCAAGTTTGGCTTCTAAGTTCATCAGATGGACCCTGCCATGCTTGGACCACAGTTGCAATAGGTTTTCTATAAAGATGCTTCCTGGGACTCTGAATCACTTTGTCTACTCATTACATTAATCTAAGTCTTAGCAGGAGAGTGTGACATTTTGTGTACCTTCTAAGGCTTCCAATGGAGAGCAAGAGCCTTCTCTTTAATGGATAGAACCTCTTTGAAGGTTCCTGCCTATTTCAGTACTTGACTGCCATTGAAACTACCTAGTGCTGTTTTATTCCATGAACCATAGACTGTTTTTACTTTTGCCTCACTAGTTCCATTTTTTTTTTCACTCTACTTGTGAAGAAGCCACTCGTAATAACCACGCAACCACATCTAAGAAATCAGCTCATTACTTCAAAATTCAGCCTTACTCAAATTTCTTAGGGCATGGGCAGAAAAAGAAAAATTTGGGGCCAAAATATCACAGAAATGATCTCTAGCTTAATTTTTGCTGAAGTCTATTTTTCATTGAACTCCTTGACCTTGATTTCCTCTATCTCCATTCCTATCAAAATTCCAATCATCTTGGTCATACAAAAATCGGTCAAGTAAGCTCTGTGTACAACTTTGGCTTTGACCATCCAAAGTCCTGATATCTTCCACATTTATCAAAAAGACAAATTCACAGGTTCTGTCCAGCAACAAAAAATCACTATTTATTTATTTATTTATTTATTTATTTGAACTCGAGGTTTTATTCTCCTCCCTGTCCACCCTCCAATTATTCCACGTCCCGTACCTCCTCCCTGCCCCTCTTTCTATGAGGATGTCCCCACCCCTCGTCCCCCACCAGACCGCTAAAATCCCTGAGGCATGCAGTCTCTTGAGGGATAGGTGCCTCTTCTCTGACTAAACCCAGATCCAGGAGTCCTCTGCTGTATATGTGTTGGGGGTCTCATATCAGCTGGTGTAGCCTGCCTGGTTGGTGTTCCAGTATCTGAGAGATCTCAGGGGTCCAGGTTAATTGAGACTGCTAGTCCTCCTACAGGGTCACCCTCCTCCTCAGCTTCTTCCAGCTTTCCCCTAATTCAACCACAGGGGTCAGCAGCTTCTGTCCATTGGTTGGGTGCAAATATCTGCATGTGACTGTTTCAGCTGCTTGTTGGGTCTTTTGGGGCGCACTCATGATAGGTACCTTTTTGTGAGTGCTCGATAGCCTCAGTACTAGTGTCAGGTCTTGAGAATCATATTTATTCCTGTCTGAAAGAACTACAGGGATGGAAATGGAGAGAAACCTGAGGAGGAAAAGAAGTTCCAGCAACAAAATCATTTTTAAGCTACATTTTTTGTCCTAATTTGCATCTCTGCTGTTCTGATTAAATCTTCTAACCAAAAACATCTCATGTAATGAATGGGGTTCTTTGGCTGATTCCATCAGAACACAGTTCATTACTTTGGGAGCTTAGGATAGAAACTCAAGCTACAAAATGAAGGAATGAAAACCACGGGCAAACATTGTTATCTGGCTTTCTCTCTTGTTAGATCGCTGCCTCAGATATTTATATAATCCAGACCAGGTCCACTTACTTAGGGATGATTCCACCCTCAGTGGAAGAGCCTTTCCACATCCATCTCCAATCAACACTAGCTCGCAGAAACGTAGCAACTGGTTATTCTGATGGGGATACACCTTCAATTGAGGCTCCCTCAGAGGAAATGTTGACAACTGAAGTTATTAGGACAAAGAGACAATAATATGTAAAAAACTTTAAAAAATGTCTAATATATCAATGACTTAAATAACCAAAACTGAAACATTGAAGACTGTGATAACTGGAAAACATAGATGTGCCAAGAAATGAAGAATAGTAAAGCCTTTACAATCAAGATGAGTAAGCTAAAACTTTCTCTAGAGAAAGTCCCCAAACAACAAACACCCAAGGATCTAATAAAATAATATAGCAAGTTTTCAAACTACAAAAATAGGTAAGGGTCTATAATTTTTCAGAGAAATGACAATATAATTAAATTATAGTTAGTAAAATAACATAACATAGATAGCACAATTGATAAAAGGAAACGCAAAAATAGGCCTATAAATACAATAGTCCTTTTAACAAAAACCCACAGGATTATAGTAAAAAATCAAAATTAAAAAAAAAAATCACTGGGGCAGCACTCACCCGTGCACGCTCACTCTTCCCTTTGCAAATAATAGATAATGTATCGTGGGTAGAGGGTTATTCTGATTGGAGAGATTTCCTTAAAGCATTTTAATGTTTCAAAACTGGACAAAATACTTTTGTGAACTAAAAGTATCTCATTCTCTTATGATAAGGAAAAGAGTATGTGTTAGGATCACTTAGACACCATTGTCTTTCCTATGATTGATGATGATTGGATGTAAGTCTGCACCAGAGTGAGGAGATGCGTACTTTTAAAAATGAAATGCAAGATAACAGATTATCCAGCTAAACTCCTTGTTTTGTTCTTTTGAAAACAAGTCTATCCTCAATTTTATGTACGTGTTTGTTGTGTACAAGAGAGAATGCTTTCCATGTGTGTATGGGTGACATACCCCAGAAGTCAGATCCTCTGGATCTGGAATAGCAGGTGTTTATGACCTTCCTCACTTGAGTGTTGGTATCTGAATTCAGGTCAACTCCAAGAAGAAAATTTACTCATTGACCTGACCTGCCATACAGTACTTTTTACCTCATAAACAAAAAACCTATTACAGATCAATGACAACAAAAAACTACATGAATAAAGAAGTAAATGAATGATTTCTAAGAACCTGATGTCTCAGTATTAATATGTTAGGTATAGGACAATGTAGAATGCCTCCAGACCTTCCCCACTCTCTGTTACCTGGGACCCAATACTCATTGTTGTCCCTAGTGCTACAGCTTCCTCTCCTACTGTCCATGCCTCAGGTAGATACCACAGACAATCCCACCTTCCCATCCTGTAATGGCTATTCCTGTTTGTCAACTTTACTATATCTGGAATGAACTACAATCCAGAATTGGACAGTCCCAGACCCAGGCATGGTGGTGCACACCTTTATCTGGGCCACACATTCTGCTGGAGACCTACATAAGGATATTGGAAGAAGAAAGATTCACTCTTCACCTGCTTGCATTTACTTGCCAACAGATCTATCTGTTGAAAACTACTTCTACAGAAGACCAGCTGAAACAACTAGTCTCATGGGACTCAGCAACTACTAGATTCTTGGACTTTCCATTCACAACTGACCATTGTTGGGGTAGTTGGACCACAAATATTAAGTCATCACAATAAATTTCCTCAATACAGAGAGACATTCCCTAAGTTTTGTGACTCTAGAGAACCCTGACTAATACAAATCCCTTCCTTCTGATCTCTGTGTCCTAGCTACAAACTACGGTCAGACACCCCCTGCTTAATCACAGGCCATGCCTACCAGAAGACTAGGTAGTCTGTACAAAGACTTATCCTACTGTTAGTTACCAGAGACTAAATTCTCACAGCCTAAATTTGCCCTTAGCACTAGAACAGAATACCAGAGGAAGCTTCCTCTCTCCCTGCTTATGCCTTTGTAGAGAACACATACCATCTCTACTTGCCCCTCCTGTCCTACCTCAGTTCTGTGTCCTAGCCCCAACTTGGGCAGACAGCCTCTGTTCAACCACATGCCATGCTTGCCAGTAGACTAGTGGTGTAGGCTGTCCACAGATCTACCACTGCTATCAGTTACCCCAGATCCAATCTTCACAGTGGTTCTTAGCACTGGAATAGAATAACAGATGTAACTTTCACCAACCCCTTCATCTATGCCTTCTATGAATAGCTAAGATCATATTGCCTTGGCCCTCGCTTCCACAATCCTCTAACACTGGCAAGAATTCCCACTTGAACACACCAGCCAAGCTGGCCAGTAAAATAAGCAATATTCAGACAACACACTCTGAAAAAAACTGAGGGCAAACAGAAACCAAGGAACAAAACAACTAGTCAAACAAGACAAACCCAGAAATCAGAACCTAGACCTATAATCACTCCATGCCCAGATACCTAGACACCAGCATTGGAATATTATAAGTAACAGCCAGGGAAACAGGTCAGCAACAAAGCCAAGCTCTCCTGTCACAGAAGGTCCTGAATACTCCACCGTAGCAGAAAACACATGAAAAACCCACTATATGAAGATGATACAGGCAATGAATAAATCCCTTAAAGAAATCCAAGGAAACACAATCAAACAATTAGAGAAAACCAACAAATCCATTAAAGAGAGCCAGGAAAAGATTAAGAAATAATTGAAGGAAACCAATATATTCCTTAAATAAAGTCAAAAAAAAAAAAAAAAGAAGAAGAAGAAGAAGCCGGGCAGTGTGGCACACACTTTTAATCCCAGCAACTTGGGAGGCAGATGAAGGCGGATTTCTGAGTTCAAGGCCAGCCTGGTCTATAGAGTGAGTTACAGGACAGCCAAGGCTACACATAGAAACCCTGTCTTGAAAAAAAAAAAAGTTGAAGAAAACAAGTAAAAGAGTTCAAGACCTTAAACTGGAAAGAGAAGCAATAAAGAAAACATAGACTAAGAAAATCCTAGAAATGAACAATTCAGGACTGCAAAGAAGAACTAAAATGGCAAGGTTTATCCACAGAATGGAGATGGAAAAGAGAATATCAGACAGTTAAGAAACAATGAAAGAAATGGATACATTGGTCAAAGAAAGTGTTAAATATAAAAATATTCTAGCATAAAAATCCAGGAACTTTAGGGTATTATGGAAGACAAAAACTATGAATAACAGGAATAGAAAAGGATACCTGCTCAAATGCTGAGAAAATATTTTCAACAAAAACATAAAAACATATTTTTTAACCTAAAGTAGATGTCAAGATGCATAGAAAATACCAAATAGGTTAAACCACAAAACAAAGTTCTTTGCTATATAATTCAAAACACTAAACATATATAATATAAAAAAGAATAACTGAAAAGGAGAGGGAAGTAACTTATTATATCTCTGTGTTCTAGAATTCCTCCTATCTATTTAGTAGAGGCTCTGAAGCCAGAAGGGTTTGGACACAGATCCTATGAAATTACAGAAGCTAGCACTGATTGCTAAACCTAGAAAACTTCAGTCACCATTAATGAAAAAAAATAAGATACAGAAACACTATCTATAAATACAGTCCTATAGAAGGTGAGAGAAGAAAAAATCCAACACAAGGAGATTATCTACACACAAGAAAACACAGGAAATAAGTAAACTCACATTATCACCAAAAGCAAAAGTACACACATATTTCTCAATATCAATGGCCTCAATTCCCCAAATAAAAAGAAACAGGCTAACAGAATGGATGGTATAACAGCACGCATCCTTCTGCTGCATACAAGAAACCCAATTCAACATCAAAAATAGACATTACTCAAAGGAAAATGTTGGAAAAAGATATTCTAAGCAAAGAGACTTAAGAAACAAGCTGGTGTAGTGATTTTAATATCTAAAACAATAGAATTCAAACCAAAATTAACCAAAAGAAATAGGACTATATATTAATCAAAAATTATCAAAATAACATTTGAATTCATAAAATCTAAACCCCCAGGTTATTTGGAACTTTTGGGCTAATATCCACTTATCAGTGAGTACATACCACGTGGGTTCTTTTACAATTGGGTTATCTCACTCAGGATATTTTTTAGTTCTATCCATTTGCATAAGAATGTCATTAATTCATCATTTCTAATAGCTGAGTAGTACTCCATTGTGTAAATGTACCACATTTTCTGTATCCATTCCTCTGTTGAGGGACATCTGGGTTGTTTCCAGCTCCTGGCTATTATCAATAAGGCTGCTATGAACATAGTGGAACATGAGTCCTTATTACAAGTTGGAGCATCCTCTGGATATATGCCCAGGAGTGGTATAACGGGGTCCTCAGGTAATACTTTGTCCAATTTTCTGAGGAACTGCCAAACTGATTTCCACAGTGGTTGTACCAGCTTGCAGTCCCGCCAGCAATGGAGGAGTGTTCCTCTTTCTCCATATCCTCGCCAGAATCTGCTGTCACCTGTTTTTTATTTTAGCCATTCTGACTGGTGTGAGGTAGAATCTCAGGGTTGTTTTGACTTGCATTTCCCCGATGACTAGGGATGTTAAACATTTCTTTAGGTGTGTCTTGGCCATTCAATATTAATCAGTTGAAAATTGTTTGTTTAGCTCTGTACCCCATTTATTAATAGGGTTATTTGGTTCTCTGGAATCTAACTTCTTGAGTTCTTTGTATACATTGGATATTAGCCCTCTATCAGATGTAGGATTGGTAAAGATCTTTTCCCAATCTGTTGGTTGCCTTTTTGCCCTATTGACAGTGTCCTTTGCTGTATAGAAGCTTTGCAATTTTCTGAGGTCCCATTTGTCAATTCTTGATCTTAACAGCAGAAGCCATTTGTGTTCTGTTCAGGGATTTTTCCCCTGTCCCCATGTGTTTGAGGCTCTTCCCCATTTTCTCCTCTATGAGTTTCAGTGTATCTGGTTTTATGTGGAGGTTCTTGAGCCACTTTGACTTGAGCTTTGACAAGGAGATAAGAATGGGTCAATTTGCATTTTGCTACATGCTGACCTCCTCTTGAACGAGAACTATTTGTTATAAATGCTGTCTTTTTTCCACTGCATGGTTTTAGCTCCTTTGTCAAAGATCAAGTGACCATAGGTGTGTGGGTTCATTTCTGGGTTTTCAGTTCTATTCCATTGATCTTCCTATTCAGTACTAATACTGTGCAGTTTTTTATCACTATTGCTCTGTAGTACAGCTTGAGGTCAGGGATGATGATTCCCCCAGAAGGTCTTTTATTGTTGAGAATAGTTGTTGCTATCCTGGGTCTTTTGTTACTACAGATGAATTTGCAAATTGCTCTTTATAACTCTATGAAGAATTGATTTGGAATTTTGATGGAGAGTGCATTGAATCTGTAGATTGCTTTTGGCAAGATAGCTATTTTTACTATATTAATCCTGGCATGGGAGATCTTTCCATCTTCTAAGATCCTCTGATTTCTTTCTCCACAGAGTTGTAGTTGTCATACAGATGTTTCACTTGCTTGGTTAGAGTCACATCAAAGTATGTAATATTATTTGTGACTTTTGGGGAAGGTGTCATTTCCCTAATTTCTTTCTCAGACTGTTTATCCTTTGAGTAGAGGAAGGCTACTGATTTGTTTGAGTTAATTTTTTATCCAACCACTTTGCTGAAGTTGTTAGACCAAAAGCTCCAAATAACTAAGATACAATTCACAGACCACATGAAGCTCCATAGGAAGGAAGACCAAAAAGTGTGGGTACTTCAGTCCTTCTTAGAAGGAGAAAAAAATACTCCCAGGAGCAAATATGGGGATAAAATGTAGAGCAGAGACGGAAGGAAAGGCCACCCAGAGACTGTCCCACCTGCGGATTCATCCCATATACAGTTACCAAACCCAGACACTATTGTGGATGCCAAGAAGTGAATGCTGAAAGGAGCCTGATATGACTGTCTCCTGATAGGCCCTACCAGATCTTTACAAATACAGAGGTGGATATTCACAGCCAACCATTGGACTGAATGTGGGGTCCCCAATAAAGGAGTTAAAGGTCTGAAGGAGTTGAAGGGGTTTGCAACCCCATAAGAAGAACAGCAATATAAACCAACCAGACCCCCCAGAACTCCCGGGGACTATGCTATCAACAAAGGAGTACACATGGCTGTAGCTGCATATGTAGCAGAGGATGGCTTTTTCATATATTAAGGAGAGGAGAGGTTCTTGGTCCTATGAAGGCTCAATAGATGCCCCAGTGTGGGGAATCGAGAGCAGGAAAGTGGGAATGGGTGGGTGGGTTGAGGAACACCCTCATAGAAGCTGGGCAAGGGAGGATGTGATAGGGTGTTTTCGTGAGGGAGGAGAACCAGGAAAGGGGATAACATTTGAAACGTAAATAAAGAAAATATCCAATAAAAAACATCTAAGCTCCCAATGTAGGAATAGCTACCATTGTAAAAGAAACACCTTTGCAGCTTAAATCATACACTGGTCCTTGAGCATTTTTAGTGGGAGACTTCAATATCTCATTCTCGACAAAGGACAGGTCTTGCAGATAAAAACATCTAAATGACATTAAAAAGCCAAATGACCCTAACTGATATTTACAGCACATCACACCCCAAAACAAAAGAATACACCTTTTTCTCAGCAACTCATGGAACTCTCTCCAAAACTAACGACATACTTGAACACAGTACAAGTCTCAACAGATACCAGAACATTGACATACCCCTGCTGCATGCTATCAGACCACCTTGGATTAGAGCTGCATATCATCAACAACAGAAATGACAGATTGATAACAAACTCGTGGAAACTGAACAAGTTTTTATTGAATTAAAAATGTGTCAGACAGTGATAAAGAAAATAAGCACTTCTAGAATTCAATGAAAATGAATACACAACACATCCAAACTCAGGGGACACAACAAAAGTTGTAATAAGAGGCTAATTCATAGGACTAAGTGCATACATTAAAAAAGGAAGCAGGGGAGATATATCTCACTAGCAACTTAAAAGAACACCTGAAAGCTCTAGAAGAAAAAATAAGTAAGCATACCTTAAAAGAATAGATAGCAAGCAACTATCAAATTGAGGGCCAAAGTCAAAAAGAGAGAAAAATACAACAACAACAGCATAAATCATTGAAACACACAGTTCAATCTTTGAGAAAAATCAGGAAATAGGCAACTCTGATCCAAACTAAGTAAAACAGAAAGAATATGCAGATTAAGAATATCAGAACAACAGACACTGAGGAATTCCAGAGAACCATAAGGATATAATTTAAAAACCTGTGCCCTGCCAAATTGGAGATTCTAAAAGACATGAGTAGTTTTCTCAATAGGTACCACCTACTGAAGTTAAACAAAGGCCAGATAAACAATTGAAATACACCTATAACATCTAGTGATATAGAACTCATTACAAGACTCCAAATTGCTGAATGGTTTTAGTGCAGAATTCAATCCGACTTTCAAAGAAAACTTAATGTCATAACAACTAAAAGTATTTTACAAAATAGAAGCAAAAGGAACAATACCTAATTCACAGTTAATCCTCATACTCAACATACATAAAAACTCAGCAAAAACAAAGCAATTTCCCTCATGAACATTAATGCAAAAATACTCAATAAAATACATACAAACTGAATCAAAAATCACATCAAGAAGATTACTAATTATGATTGTGAGGACTTCATCAAGTGATGAGAAAATGGATCAACATAACACATGTAACCCACTATATGAATAAAGTGACAGAAAAAACTCTTTAGACACTAAACTATCCTGTAACAGGAAAAAAATATAGGCATCAACCTGAGCCAATCACAATTTCTTGGTTCCTTCGTCCTCACTCCACACCCACCGATCACTCTCTATTTGGATGACATTTAAATCCTGAAATTTCTGCCTCTACTTCCTGAGCTCTAATTAAAGACCTGTGTCACCATGCCTATCTTCAGTGGCTTCAAATTTATCTAATGAGATATTAGAATTATGGGATTAGTAAGATGAGCAGTTATACTTTACTGTAGTTCAAAAACCATTAATCTCTGTGAGCTTGAATTTAACCATCTTTAGAATAAAGACAGAAATCTCTACTAATCCCTTCATGAGTCATAGTAGTTTATAACAGTTATGACAATGATAAAGAAAAACAATATTGCTTATAGTTTCAAAATAGCAGGCTTTAAGGCAGAAAGGCTTTATTTGATGGGAGCCTTCTTCAGTTCCTCAGAAGATAGCCTGTATCTTCCTGGCCATGCTAAGGAATCAGGCTCAGCCACTTATCCCACAAAGCCAACCAAGAGAGCCTAATAAGCTGGCTTTGAAATGCCCAATATAATAGAGGCCCTCTACAGGCAAGATGGGAAAATCTCTCTGATATTCTAGAAGACCCGAATCTATATACTTACTCCCAGGCCAGCCAGCAATTCAGGGAGAAACTATTCTTTAAAAAAAATAATAATAAATTGAAATCAATAGAAAAGACAATAGAAAAAGCAAATTTATAATGAAAATTAGAAACAAATTTATTGAGTGCAACTAAATTGAAATAATGACAGCAACAGAGGCAAACTATTCAATCCTTGGGGGCAATAACATATTTAGGTGGAAGAAAAGAGATTGATGCAAAGTAATTAACCCATCCAAGCTGTATAAGAATTTTCTAGCGATCCCTTAAACCTATTCTTAGCTCCTCTCTCCTGCAGTGTGCAAATATCTCTTCAGCAGAAGCATTCTTCTCTGAAGGACTCAGTCTTACCCAGAATGTGACTACTCAGGAAATTTGAATTTCATGCAGTCCACTCTTTCACTAATTGCTAGCCAAAGGAAAAGATATGTCTCTTTGGAATATCCTTAGTCTCCCCAGGGAAGCAGGTTACATGGATTAATGAATGGGGGAGGACTGCCAGGGAAGCAGCAAGTGCTCTTTCTGGCAGCTACACTGTAGTTGTTAAGAATAAGGAAAGAGTGGAAGGCCTGGAGGGACTGACCCACCACAGCTAAGTGGGCACAGAGAGTACAGAAGGAGCCAGCTTGTCCTCAGGTACACCCTGACCATTGCCCTCTAGACTTCTGATCCTTTGGCTTTCATACTCAAAGCTCTCTTGCTCATAGTTCTTCCATACCTTGCACAGCTCTTTGCAAAGGCATGACTGCCCCAGTCTTAGATTGACTGACTTCTGTTTAAGTCTCAGGATCTCCTGACGTCCTCCTAACAGAATTTTACAGGCTTCAGAGAAACAGAATACCATCCTGCTCAGACAAGTCAGTCTTCATGCCTGCAAATTTCTTTCTCTCCTTATGAGAGACATAAACTCCAGCAGGCATACAATGCACATGTTTCTTTGGACATGGCTCCCACTGCTGTCTTTTTACCACATTTGACATAAACTGCTTCGTGGCATTGGTCAAATGTTTAGCCACTTTTTATGTCTTGTCAGTTTCTCTCCTGATCTTTCTTTTCACTCCTTTTCAGTTTGTAGAGACTCTGAAACTTCTTTAAAGTGCCAAGGCCTCAGATACTTGTGATGCAATCAATCTTATGTTTCTTCCAGGTCATCAGGGCATAATAAAGAGGGATATAATAATGCTTGAATATGTTGTTGACACTTGTCAGATTTATTCCCCTAAATAAATAATCTTCCATAACTTAATGGAAATGTATTGGCTAAATATCTTACCAAATTCTTTATAGTCATAGAATCCTTTCAATGTGAGTTTTTCCAGCACCCAAAACTATAGTGATGGGCAAAGGCTTTAACAGATTGATAACACCAAAGGTTTTACTTTTGTCTAATGATGTCATGAAGTGCAAAACATTACCACACTGATTGTATTTAGAGGGTTCCTCTCCAGTTGCTCTGAATTGGCTCTTGATTTCTAAGACTATGCACAAAAGGCTTTACCACATTGCTTTATTTATAGGCTTTCTGTCTAGTATGTGTTCTTTTATGTATTCGGAGATAACTGTGTTGTGAAAAAGCTTTACCACATTCATTACATTTGTAGGGTTTCTCAACAGTATGTGTGCTTTTATGTATTTGAAGACTACCATATTGTGCAAAGGCTTTATCACATAGATTACATCTGTAAGGTTTCTCTCCAGTATGAATTCTTTCATGAATTTGAAGATGACTATGACGTGCAAAAGCTTTATGACACTGATTACATTCATAAGGTTTCTCTCCAGTATGTGTTCTTTTATGTATTCTGAGATGACCTTGTTGTGAAAAGGATTTATCACATTGATCACATTTGTAGGGTTTCTCTCCAGTATGTGTTCTTTTATGTATTTGGAGACTATTGTGCCGTGTAAAGGCTTTACTGCATTGATTACATTCATAGGGTTTCTCTGCAGTATGTGTCCTTTTATGTATTCGGAGAGTACTGTGACTTGCAAAGGCTTTACCACATTGATTACATTCATAGGGTTTCTCTCCAGTATGTGTTCTTTTATGTATTCGGAGACTACTGTGACATATATAGGCTTTACCACATTGGTTACATTCATAGGGTTTCTCTCTAGTATGTGTCCTTTTATGTATTTGTAGGGAACTGCCTTGTGAAAAGGCTTTATCACATTGATTACATTTGTAGGGCTTCTCTCCAGTATGCGTTCTTTTATGTATTTGGAGATGACTGTGAGATGCAAAGGCTTGTCCACATTGATTACATTCATAGGGTTTTTCTCCAGTATGTATTCTTTCATGTAATCGGAGATTACCTTGACATGCAAAGGCTTGACCACATTGGTTACATTCATAAGGTTTCTCTCCAGTATGTGTTCTTTTATGTATTCGGAGATTACTGTGACATGCAAAGGCTTTACCACATTGATTACATTCATGAGGTTTCTCTCCACTATGAATTCTTTTATGCTTTCGAAGGTAACTACGATGTGCAAAGGCTTTTCCACACTGATTACATTCATAAGGTTTCTCTCCAGCATGAATTCTTTCACGCCTTGGAAGATGATTGTGATGTGCAAAGGCTTTATCATGTGGAATACCTTCATGGAGTTTCTCTCCAGTATGAATTTGGTGACGTTTTGGAGGATTACTGTGATATGCAAAAGCTTTTTCACACTGAGTATATACAGAATGTTTCTCTCCAGTAGGACTTTTTTCATAGCTGCAAAGATAAACAAAACGTGAAAGCTTTACTGCATTCATGACACTGATGAATCTTTCTATCTCTATGAAGGAGTGTTACAATTTATTCTAATGGTAAAGAGGAATCAGAACTTAAGGTTTTAATATACTGTTTACATTCATGGTGTTCCCTTTCAAAATGGGTTAGTTCTGTGTCTTTAAGGATACCTGTGATGGTAAGAGCTTTTATTACATGGTTCACATTTATAACATCCTTTTTCTATATAAGATTTTTTTTTCATATTTGAAGAGAACTAGAAGAACTCGGCTTTACCACACTAATTGCATTCACAAATTTCTCTATAGTATGAATCCTGCAGCATATGTAAAGTGAACCAGGATATACAGAAGAATTTGCCACTTCTAGCATACAGGGATTTTCTGCAGTGGAAGCTTATGGTTGTATTCCCAATGAAGTTGGAAAACATATTAACGGTAAACTTTTACCACATTTAAAAGTCTATTCAAAGTGGGGACTACTATATATCTTCTAAGTCAAGTGGAAGAGAGGTACACTGCTTCTTTAAATATCCCTGTGCTCACATGGTTTAGATCCATTGTGACCATATAGATATTCAAAGTGGAATGTCAAATAAAAGGTTTCCAAATTGCATTCATATAATTTGACTTTCTGTTCTTCACAGACATGTGGTACAGAGATTAAGTTTTCTCCACAACAACCTTGTTGACTCTCATAAACCGTCCATTTCACTAAACTTAATAATACTCTAAATACAAAAGTAACACCAGCTTTATTAGGGAATAGTTACTAATTAGAGTCATTGGACACATACTTAGCACCTATTCAATGTGTATACCTTATGCAGCATCTAAGTTCTATGAATTTAAACAGATTGGCAGTTCTACAACATAGCACGAGAGGGATAATTCAAATGGTGATATCTGTTAAGGCACTGTTCCCCAGTCTTCTTTCTTAGAGAAATGATTTGCAAAGACAAATCAAATACCTGACATTGAGGTACATGACTCTGTGAAAATTTAATAATCATTGATACACGTAAAATCAGGTTTAAGTTACTGAAACTGTTACTGTTACTTTTCTTTAAAATTTTCTTAAGAGGCATATTCCTATCAGCTTGCACCTGAAAATTACCTTCCATGTCTTCTATAACTTAGAAAATGTTCTTCAATATTACGATCTTCCCAACAGTAACCTAAAATAGAGCACCAGAAAATGTATGACATTATTATTGGAAATTATGCAAAATTGAAGCTGCTATCTTCAGTGAACCTTAAAACCATGCTTTGTTTATTCACCTTATTCTTCCTCATCCTCATTTGAAATTACAAATATGCATCAATAATAACAAAGAAAGTTGTCCCCTTATTTTAAATACCAAAGAAAATTCACTGCCTTACCTATAGCATTGAGGTTCCTATAGGTTTCCAGCATCACATCCTTGTAGAGCCTCTTCTGAGAAGGATCCAGCAAAGCCCACTCTTCTCCAGTGAAGTTTACATGCACATCATCATAGGTCATTTCATTCTAAAATATCCCACATATGTGAAAAATAGAAAGCATGATGCTGACAACACTGTAACTGTATACTTCATTGGCAATATATTCACATAATTCTGGTGCTTCCTTGACTTCCTGATACAGAAATTCTAATGGAATCACTAAGCCATTTTAGAAGGAAACTAAATAATGAGGCTTACTTCTGTCATTTCTGAGCACTGTGAATAGGATATTGCATTGCAAGAAAAATCGAAATTAGCAAACATAAAAAGAGACAAGCAAACAGATGAAAAGTAGTAAACAGACATCTGAGAAGTGGTATGAACAATTACTAAGTATAAAACAAAAATGATGGTCAAACTAAGTGTACTGGCTTATGCCTTTAATCCCAGCACACAGAAGGCAGAATTAGGGTATTTCATTGAGTTTGATGTCAAGCTAGTCTATACAACAAGTTCCAAGACAGCCAGAGGTCTCCCCTACAAAATCAATCAAACAAATAAAAAAGACAGAAAGACTCAGAGTTTTTTTTACTGAAGTTCCTCCAAGAAATTGTACATTTACTCCAGTTCTGTATTCATAGTCCAGAAACCCAAAGTGCCCCAGTTTGAATTATAACATAAATAGAATCTTATTCAAAGGGACCAAATGTTTAAACAGTAACAAATGAATGGATGACAAGATAGGCAATGTAAATGTCGAACATAAATAAGAAACATAGGGCAGAAGAGATTGATCTCCAGTGAAGAGCTCTGGCTGGTCATGTTAATAATTGGGCTCAATTACGAGTGCTTACATTTGGGCTCACAACTATCCATTATTCATAGTTCAGGTCTTCTGAGGCCAGGTTCAGACTACTCTGAGGACTTGGCACACATGAGATGCATATTCATGCATACATGCAAAATATTCATACTCATTAAAATAAAATCCGAGTATAAAGACTATTACAAACTTACAATGTAATGACTCAATAGGCTTAGGTAGTATTACTGTCACAATCCATGCTTTCCTAAGAAATAGAATATACTCTGCCAAATTTCAAAATTCAAGATATGGATGAAGACCAGTATAATAGCATATTCTTTTTT
>NW_022196904.1:32709313-32717133 GCF_008632895.1 Mastomys coucha
TTTTTTTAATAGATGTTCTCTCATCCTTTTTTTGGGGGGGGGTTAGTTGTTAGATTTATTTTTTATTTTTTTTAAAGATTTATTTATTTATTATAGGTAAGTACACTGTAGTTGTCTTCAGACACACCAGAAGAGGGCATCTGACCTCATTATGTATGGTTGTGAGCCACCATGTGGTTGCTGGGATTTGAACTCAGGACCTCCGGAAAAGCAGTCAGTGCTCTTAACCGCTGAGTCACCTCTCCAGCCCCAGCATATTCTTAATGTGTATAAAAACCTACATTCCTGGTCCTTTGGACAATATTATAAAAACAAAAAATACCAGGCATGTTGGTCCATATTTAATCCCAGTATTCTAGAAACAGAGTCAGATTTATCTCTAAGTTTGAGGCCTGCCTGGTCTATATAGCTACTTTAAGGTCAGTCAGGACTACACAGAGAAACTTTACATTCAAAAACAAAAGCATCAAAATTAAAAACATAAAAACATCGGTCTAGCAAAATAGGTTAGCATGGAATAGCAACTGCCTCTACTGTATGTTAGATGAATTAGGAATAGAGTTTATAATGGTGAAGGCATGGCTGTAAGAGATGGAATCTGACTGATCAGGTTCAACACAGTAGACACAAAGTACAGGAAATGGGTTGAGTCTATGGACACTTAAATTCCACCCCCAATAAGGAATCTAGAAAGGTTGCTTCTACAAAAGCTACCCATAAGGTCCCCAAAGAAACACACAAAGGAGAGACAAGCGTCATCCCATGTTGAAAATGCATTTAGTCTAACTTCAATGATCTCAATAGTCTACAACAGTCCATATATTGTTCAAATGTTCAAAGTCTTTTCTGACACTCAAAAGAATGTCTTGATTTCCATATCTTGTAAAAAACAGAAAACAAGATACATTTTTCTAACATAAAATAGCTCAGAATACCCCTTCCCATTCCAGTAGAGAGGAATGTGTAAATAGTGAGGGGAGATTGGACCAAGGGAAGAAATTAAGCAGGGCAAACACCAAATCCTATATCTTTGGCTCAGATGCATGGGGCTTCAGTTTCAAAGGACTTGGACAACCTTGTCCCAGTGACTTCTCATCCATCTTTCATTTTGGTTACTTCCATTATATTCATCTCTCCATGTTAGATTTCTCATACTTTAGGAATCTCCACATATGTGGTCTCAAAATTCAAGGCAGGCTTTATCCTCACAGCTTCCTGCAAGGAACTCTTAAAATTTCTTCACTGGGGCTCTGAGTCTGCCAAACAGATGGCTGGGACAGAGTTGAACTGAAACCACATAGGAAAAAATCAATGATGTTTAAGTTCATGGGTAGAACATGGGTAATATTGCCACATTTGACTTCTAACTTGGGATTGACCCTGCTATACTTGGACTATAATGGCAGCAAGTTTTATTGTATGAAGTTCCTTCTGGTGACTAGGAATCACTTTGCTTACTCTTTCCAGAATAGAAGACTTAACATGAGGGAATATGACTCTTAGGGTACCTTCATAGACTTCCAGGATAGTTCAAGGGTTTTCTCTTTAATGGTGATAACCTCCTTGAAAATTCTTGCCTTGGGGGCTCAAGAAATGGCTCAGTAATGGTTTTAAGGGCACTGACTGCTGTTCAAGAGGTCCTGAGTTCAATTCCCAGCAACCACATTGTAGCTCACAACCATAGTAATGGGATCTGATGCCTCCTTCTAGTGTTTTTGAAGAGAGCAATAGTGTACTCATATATATATAAAATAAATAAATCTTAAAAAAAAAAAAGAAAGAAATTCCTGCCTCTGTTTCAGCATTTGCCTGCCATCTGAAACTACCCAGTGCTATTTTTCCCTACAGAACATACTTTGCATTTATTTTTTGCCCTACTTATTGCTTTTCTTCACTGTAATCCTGAAAGAGCCATTAGTAATAACCTTCCAGCAGAGTCAAGGTTTCTTCTAAGAAATCACCTCAATATTATTTTTTAATTCTGCCTTACTCAATATCTCAGTGCACGGGCAGAATAAAAAATATTTTAGACCAAAAGATCACATAAATAACCTCCAGGTAAAGTTTTTTGGAGTATATTTTCAACTGATATGTTATAACTTAGACTTCCTCTGTATTACTCTCAACACTCCAGGTCCTAAGAGAACATCTGAGAAAGCTCTCAGTACTACTTCACATGCCTTTTTGCCAGCTCAAGTCCTGCTATTTTCCACATTCCTCCAAATAAGAACATTCACAGGATATGTCCAAGAGCAAAATCACGTTTTGCTTACCATTTTTTGTTCCCCTTTGCTTCTTTGCTGCTGTGATTAAATCCTCTACCCAAAACCATCTCAAGTAATAAATGGCTTTTTTGGATGGTTCTCTCAGACTACAGTCCATCATTTTGGGAGCTTAGGTTAAAAACGCAAGCTAGAAAATGAATATAAAACCCATAGAAGCACATTTTGTACTGGCTTGCTCCCTTGCTTGGTTGCTGCCTTATGATCAGCTAGCTCTCTTACCTAGGCCGGGCCTATTTGCCCAATACCCATTAAGGATATTGCCACTCTCAGTAGAAAAGCCTTCCCACATCAATTATTAATTAACACAATCCCTCACAGACATAGCAACCAAGCATTATGATGGGGATGTGTACTCAGTTGAGGGTCCCTCAGATGATTGACATTCTGAAATATTGAGAACTAAAGCTAATGATGACACAATAATATATGAAAAAGTTTTTAAAACCCCAAACTGTGTTAACTGTATCAATCATGTAAGTAGCAAAAACCCAAACACTGATGATTGCAGCTACTGGAAAACATAGATTTACCAAGAAATGAGAAGAGGCAGGCCTTTAGGTTCAAGAAGAGAAACTTAAATTGTTTGTCACAGAAAGACCCTAAACTAACAAAATCTCAAGGAACACATAATATAATATTGTACATTTTCAGAAAAAAAATGTGAAAGTATAAACAACAATATCATTATATTATAATTAATAAAATCACACAACATAAATGTCATCACTGATAAAAGGAGACACAAAGACAGACCTATAAATATAACATAGCCCTTTAGAGAAAAAGTGCAGGAGTATAGTCAAAATTAAAAATCAGAGAAATCACTGGCCAGCACTCACCCTGTGTACTCTGCTTCTTTTCTTTACCAATAACAGGAAATTGATTGGGAGTGAAGGGCTATACCAATTGGAGAGATTCAACTCCAGCATAAAATAGCTCAATGTCACAGAAACAGTTTTGACTATTAAAAGTATGTCTTTCTCGTATGATAAAGAAAAGGATGTCTGTTAGGATCACTTACAAACCATTTTGTTCCCTATGATTGATAGTTGGATATAAGTCTACATCTGTGTGAGGAAATGCAAACTTTTAAAAAGTAAATTCAACAATCAGATTTTTATAGAAACAATGTGTTTGTGTTATATACCTAAATAGTTTGATTTGCACTGTTTTAGAAGTCATACATAAACACTTTGGAAGGCAAGTCTATCCCAATTTCTATTCTTATATTTGTGTGTATAAGAGAGAATATCTTCCATTGTGTGTACAGGTGACACACTAGAAAAGAAAAGTGTCAGATCTCCTGGAGTAGGAGTAACAGGTGTTTATGAGCTTCCCAACTTTGGTTGGGTGTTGTTTAATGAACAACAGGTCAAACCCAAGAAGAATATTTCCTGAATGACCTACTCAGCCCACATAGTACATTTTATCCAATAAATAGTTCACAGACTAAAAAGAAAATTCTAAAAATATACACAGTAAACAAATAAGCCCTGGGAATCTTATGCCTCATTATTAAATCACTGGGAATAGGACCAAGTAGGATGCCTCCAGACCTTTGCCACTCCCTGTTTCCTGAGATCAAATACTCAGGTTTCCCCCTAGTGATCAGCTTCCTCTCCCCCTACCCATGCCTCCAGTAGATACCACAGAACATTCCCATGATGTTGGCTGTGGTTTGCTATCTATTACTTTTATTACATTTAGGTATGTGCCAGAAACCCCTGGTCTCTCCAAGACTTTTAACATGAACTACCAGCAGCTGTATTTTTCTAAAGGCTTTTTCAACATCTAATGAAATGATCATGTGCCTTTTTTCCTTGAGTTTGTTTATATAGTGTATTACATTAATAGATATTTTTGTGTATTGAACCATCCCCGCATCCCTGAGATAAAGCTCACTTGATCATGGTGAATGATAGTTTTGATGCATTCTTGGATTGAGTTTGTGAGAATATTATTATTTTTTGCATTGATAATCACAAGTAAAAGTGGATTGATGCTCCCTTTCTTTGTTGGGTCTTTGTATGGTACAGGTATCAGAGGAACTGTGGCTTCATAGAATGAATTGGGTAGTGTTCTTTCTGATTCTATTTTGTGAAATAGTTTGAAGAGTACTGATATTAGCTCTTCTTTGAAGGTCTTGTAGAATTCTACAAGAATACTGAAACTATCTGGACCTGGGCTTTTATTATTATTTTTTATTTGGCTGAAAGGTTGTTTTATGAGTATTTCTATTTATTTAGGGGTTAAGGAACACTTTACATAATTTACTTGATATTGATTTAACTTTGGTATGTGGTATCTGTCTATAATTTCATCTATTTCATCTAGACTTTCCAGTTTTGTAGAGTATAGAACCATCTCATGACAGTGGGGCACCAAGGCCTGATACTATTACTGATGCTATGATGTGCTTACAGATGGCTAGAAGCTTAGCATGGTTGTCCTCTGAGAGGACCTACCAGCAGCTGACTGATACAGAAGCAGATCCTTACACACAACCATTGGACTCAAGTCAGGGATCCCTATGGTTGAACTATGGGAAGGATTAAAGAAGCTGAAGGGAAGAGTGACCCTATAGGAAGACCAGCAGTCTCAACTAACCCAGACCCCAGAGAGTTTGCAGAGACTGATCCATCAACCAGGAGCACAAATGGGTCAGACCTAGACCCCTGGCACAAATACAACAAAACCCTGACTATTCAGATCTCAGTGTGAGAAGATGTGCTTGATCCTTGAGAGACTTGAGGCCCCAGGGAAGAAGGAGGCCTGGTGGGGGGAAACCACCCTCTTAGAGGAAAGGGGGAGTAAGAATAGAATGAGGAACTATGGTAAGGGGGTTGAGAGGACAACAATTGGAATGTAAATAATAAAAAAATAAAGTAAAAATAAATTAACAGATGTAGTGAGATGCCGGGTGGTGGTGGTGGCACACGCCTTTAATCCCAGCACTTGGGAGGCAGAGGCAGGCAGGAGGATTTCTGAGTTCGAGGCCAGTCTGGTATACAGAGCGAGTTCCAGGACAGCCAGGACAGAGAAACCCTGTCTCAAAAACAAAACAAAACAAAACAAACAAACATAACAAAAAACACAAATGTAGTGAGAAAGAAATCAGGCAAAGAACACTCTTCACAATATCCTCAAATAATATAAAATATGTTGAAGCGACTCTCAAAAGCATGTGAATGACTTGTATGATAAAAAACTACAAGTCTTTCAAGAAAAAAATTGTAAAGTTATCAGAAGATGTAAGAATCTCTCATGTTCATGGATCAGTAGGATTAATAGAATAATGGCCATCCTATCCAAAACAATCTACAGATTCAACATAGTACCATCAAAATTCAAACAAAATTGTTTACAGACTTTGAAAGAACAATCCCCACCTTGTAGAAAATTACAAAAAAAAAAAAAAAAAAAAAAAAGAGGCTAGCTAAAACAATCCTGAGAAATAAAAGAACTACATGGAATTGGTATGAAAACAGGACACACTGCTCAATGGAATCAAACTTAACAGTTGGACATAATTCTACCCACATAAGAAATCCACAAATAGACAATAAAAAAAGAACAGCTGCATCAACAATTTGTGCTGGTTAAGCTGTATTCCTGCATATAGATGAACATAAATCAATCCATATTCATCATCATGCATAAGACTCAAGGCCATGTGGATCTAAGACCCCAAAATAAGACCAGATACACTGAAATTAACAGAAAAGAAAGTAGGGAACAACCTTGAATAGATAGCACAGAAAACAACCTTCTGAACAAAATGCCAATAGTACAGGACTAAGATCAAAATTTAATAAATGTGACTGCATGAAACTTATAAACAACATCAATCAGACAGAGAGACAGCCAAAAGAATTTTGACCAATAAACACAAAAGACACAGGCCTAACATATAAAACATGAAAAGAACTAAAGAAACTAGATGTTCAAAGTATAAAAATCTCCTAGCCCAAAACATCCAGGAAACACAATGAAAAGAACAAATCTAAGAATAACTGGAATAGAGGAGAACGAAGATTCCCAGCTCAAATGACTGGAAAACTTCTTCAAAAAAAAAAAAAATCACAGAAGAAAACTTCTCCAACCTAAAGAAAGAGATGACCATAAATTTACAAGAAGCCTCTAGAACACCGAATAAATAGGACCAGAAAAAAAGTCCTGTCATCACATAATAATCAAAACACTAAATGCACAGAAGAAAGAAAGAATATTAAAAGCTGCAAGGGAAAAGAGCCAAGTAACATACAAAGGTAGAGCTATCAGAATTAATCCAGATTTCTCAACAGAGACTATGAGAGCCAGAAGAGCCTGGTTAGAGGCCATGCAGACTCTAAGAGAACACAAATGCCAGCCCAGGCTACTACACCCAGAAAAACTCTCAATCAAGATAGATGGAGAAAGTAAAATATTCAAGGACAAAACCAAATTCAAAAAGTATCTAGCTACCAATCCAGGCCTACACAGGATTCTAGAAGGAAAACTCCAACACAAGGAGGGTACCTACACCAAAGAAAAAAGATATTAATCATCTTACAACAAAGCCAAAAGGAGAGAACCACATGCACATAATGCCACCTACACTAACAAACAACAAGAACTAACAATCATCTGTCTTTAAGATCTCTTAAAATCAATGGACTCAATTCTCCAATTAAAAAGACATAGACTAACAGACTGGATATGCAACCAGGATCCAGTATTTTGCTGCATACAAGAAATACATAAGAATAACAAAGATAGACACTATCTTAGAGTAAAAGGCTGGAAAAAGAAAATGGTCCCAAGAAACAAGGTGGGGTTGCCATGCTAATATCTAATAAAATCAACTTTCAACCAAAAGATATCAAGCGTGATGAGGAAGGACACTTCATATTCATCAAAGGGAAAATCCAGCAAGAGGAAGTCTCAATTCTAAACATCTATGCCCCAAATGCTAGGGCACCCATGTTCATAAAAGAAACTTTACTAAAGCTCAAAACACACATTGAATTCCATACAATAACAGTAGGACACTTCAACACCCCACTGTCACCAATGGACAGATTATTAAAACAGAAATTGAATAGAAACACAGTGAAACTAGTAGAGGTTATGAATGAAATGGATTTAACAGGTATCTACAGAATATTTCACCCTAAAACAAAAGCATACACCTTCTTCTCAGCACCTCATGGTACCCTCTCCAAAATCGACAATATAATCAGTCACAAAACAACTATCAACCCATAAAATAAGACTGAAATAATACCATTCATCCTATCAGATCACCATGGCCTATGGCTGGTCTTCAATAACAACAAAAACAACAGAAAGCCCACATGCACCTGGGAACTGAACAACTCTCTACTCAATGATAACTTGGTCAAGGAAGCAATAAAGAAAGAAATAAAAGATTTCCTGGAATTCAATGAGTATGTTGACAAAACATACCCAAACATAGGGGGCACAATGAAAGCAGTGCTAAGAGGAAAATTCACAGCACTAAGCAATCACGAAGGGGGAGGGAAGGAGGGACCT
>NW_022196904.1:32717188-32721815 GCF_008632895.1 Mastomys coucha
CTGGGGGAAGGACTGAAGCCTTGAGGGCCAGCAAAAAGAATGGAAACAGGCAACCTGAGGAGGTAGGAGGTGGGGGTACCCTCTAGAATGTACCAGAGACCTCAGGAGGTGAGAGACTCTCAGGACTCAAAGGGAGGGGCCTTAGAGGAAATGCCCTGCAGTAGGGAGAAGGAACTTGTAGAGCCCACTACCAGCAGAAAGACAGGGCATCAAGTGAGGGGTGGGGTTGCCATCCCACAGTCAAAACTCTGACCCATAATTGTTCCTGTCTGAAAGAACTGCAGGGAAAAAAATGGATAAGAGCCTGAGGAAAAGGAGGTCAAGTTAACAGACACAAAATGTATCCAGCTCAAGGGGAGGCCCCAAGGACTGACACGGAGGCTATGAAGTGCTCACAAAAAGAGATCTAGCATGACTGCCCTCCAAAAGACCCAACAAGCACCTGAAACAGTCAGATGCAGATATTTACACCCAACCAATGGACAGAAGCTGCTGACCCCTGTGGTTGAATTAGGGAAAAGCTGGAAGAAGCTGAAGAGGAAGGCAACCCTGTAGGAAGAACAGTGGTCTCAATTCACCTGGACCCACAAGATCTTCTCTGGTGTGAGAAGCTACCCTGCAGGCTACTGAAATAGAAACCTGTACACCAATCCAGCTTAAAAACCCTCTACTGCAGAGGCAGGCGGATTTCTGAGTTCGAGGCCAGCCTGGTCTACAGAGCGAGTTCCAGGACAGCCAGGGCTACACAGAGAAACCCTGTCTTGAAAACATACACAAACAAACAAATGTCCTGCAATGCAAGATGTGCAGAGGCATACTGGCACCAAATGTATTTGAGTGTCAACCCAATGTCTGATTTAACTTGAGGCCAACTAAATGAGAATGAATTCATGCCTTATTCTACCTCAAAGGCCAGACATCTCACAGAGACATAAATGGTAAGCATGGGATGTGTATGGGTCTGTACCAGCTCATATGTTGCTGTGTTATAGCTGTTAGCTTGGTGTTTTTCTGGGACTCCTAACACTGTGAACAGGTATAGCTAAGTCTGTCTCACCTGATCTAAAACTCTTTTCCTTCTGTTGGGTTGCCTTGTTCTGTGTCCATATGAGGACTATTGCCTCATCTTTTTGTATCTTGTTTGTTCTTGTTTCTTTGTGATCTCTTGGAGGCCTACCCTATTCTAAAAAAGGAAACAAAGTTGGAGGACTAGATCTGAGGAAGAGAAAGACAACAGAGGTTCCAGTTAGCTGGGGGATTGGACACTGGTCAGTATATACTGTATGAGAGAAGAATATATTTCAATTAAAAATTCATTCAATATGCATAGGTGAAAACACAAAAAAGGGAAGTAATAATGAACAAAGAAAAGCAAAATAGCCAAGGCAGGGAAAGCACGATTTTGATAGGTATGATTTTCATTCAGTTTGCATAAAGGGTGACCATCACACAGGAATTCATAACAAGATCATTTGTGGGCCCTGTCCAGATCTGTGAAATCAAAAGTTTTTCTCTTAGCAATGTGAAATATATATCATACAAGAAACAAACCCAGGTAATATTTTTTCATTATCTTCCTCTAGTTTGGATTGTGGAATTACAGAGGTTTCTGCTCATTTATTACCAAAAGAGTATCCTTCCTTCTCTTTAAGGAAAGGTAATACTTGAATAACTATTCAAATTATATAAATACATATGTAATGTAACATAGTAGAGCTATATGAATCATATAATACATTAAACATATACAAAGTGATATATAAAAATGTTTAAACATGTCCTCCAAAGCAAAAGTAAAAGTGCTACCATCTAAGGCGGGTAATATCATCATAGAAAAGAAAGAGACATGTCATTTGTCTAAAATTATTATATTTTTGATAAACTATAATTTATTGTCATTATGAAAATTCAAACAAATATACTCAGTCTAATTCTTAACCTCACTTTTACTTTTTCCTGAAGTATGATTTGTTGGGTTTCAGACCCTGAACAAGCAGCTGAGGTGCCTGTTTAACATAACAAAATGGACCTGGCATCTAGGTTCTCCCAGCATTCCTCACTCTCTTCCTGTTACAGGTCATGGCTGCCACACCCCATCCTCTAAGATGAACTTCTCCTGCCCTAGAAACTCTTCTTTCTCTGCCCACCTTGGCATTTTGTCCACCCTTGTGTGTGCACCGACTTTCCCCCTTTCTCTTCCCTGTTCCTCTCTGTCTCCCTTTCCATGACAACTTCACTGATCTCCTATAAGGTCAGTGAACCCACCCAAGAGGTGCTTCCTAGAGCAGACATGACCCTGAGCAATATGAGGACAGGGAGGAGTCAGAAGATCCAGCTATTCTAGAATTAATATGTCTTCCCAGGGAGAAATCAATGCACACACAATTAGAAGAGTAATTAAGAAACATCTCTTGGGCTGGAGAGATGGCTGAGCCATTTAGAGCACTGACTACTCTTTCAGAGGTCCTGAGTTCAATTCCCAGCAACCACATGGTAGCTAAGAACCATCTGTAATGGGGATCTGATGCCCTCTTCTGGTGTGTCTGAAGACAGCGACAATGTACTCACATACATGAAATAAATAAATACATCTTTTAAAAAAAAATCTCTCTAATGACATTAGCTCTGGCTAATGCTCAAATAGGAGACCACTGAGAACAGATTTCATATTTCCTATATGCTGTCAACCTTAAGTCTCTTTTAGGTTCAGTCCCCATGTTTTGAACAATTTAAATATGGACAAGAGACTGCAAGTCTGGCCACTTCCATTACAGATGGGAGATTGACACAGCATAAAAAATTACCATAACTTTTTTTGTAAATCTTAATTGTTCTATTTTACCAATAGAGACCCAGAAGCCAGATGCTGGGGTAAAAGTCTGCTAATCAGAGAGGCAGAGAAAGCACCCAGCTGACTATCTCCTCAGCAAATGCCCCACCAAAAATACCCCTCTCTCATACCACCACAAAAAACCCAACCTTCTAATGCACCTCCCTTCTAATCCCTGTGCATCTCTACCCATCTCCCTGACTCCTTCTTACTCTTTATCGTTTTTTCTTATTAATCCTATTTGCACTTCCTGTCAAGTGGTTAATTGCTCTGACTCTTAGCCTATGATTGACTGTATTAAATCCTGTTAAGAAAATTCAAGCAGAAAGTTCTTGGATTAAAGGTGTGTGCTAAAGTTGAGCTATAGCACAATTAAAAATAGGTTTTTCCGCCAGACAGTTGTGGCGCACGCCTTTAATCCCAGCACTTGGGAGGCAGAGGCAGGCAGATTTTCTGAGTTCGAGGCCAGACTAGTCTACAGAGTGAGTTCCAGGACAGCCAGGGCTACACAGAGAAACCCTGTCTCAAAAAAAAAACAAAACAAAACAAAACAAAACAAAACAAAAAAAGGTTTTTCCAGTGAATAACACAATCTCAGGGTTCACATAACCTGCAACACAGAATTATTTCTTAAGTACACTGGTGCCATCCAACAGTCAGTGACAGGATCCTAAGTGGAAGGGCTCAGAGGACGAAAAAGTTAGGAAAAGGAGAAAGTAGAAAAGACAAAAGCAAGGGTTCGGGGTGGGGTCTTGTGCAAGCTATGTCTTCTGCCCAGTAAGCTTCCTAAGAATAGCACCTTGTATTCTACGTACCAAAGAGAAATGGAAAGAACTGGGAAACTTCTATAAAGTCAGCACAAACTACCATACAATTGGCCAACCTCAGGGGGACTCTAATAACATACTACTGTACAAAGGAGTGCAGGGTTTCTCAAAGGCATTACTTAAACCCTACAGGGGCCGCAAGACTGATAAGCACATCCCCACAAGGCGAGAGGAGTTGGCTCTCAGGATCTAAAGTAACCCCTCCCCAGAGGCCTTGGCCTCAGATTATTATGACCTCTCCCAAGCATCTCCCTTGCTCTAGAAAAGGAGTTCTTCCTATAGGGTTGCAATCCCCTTTAGCTCCTTCAGACATTCCTCTAACTTTTCCACTGGTGTCCTCGAGCTCAGTCCAATAGAAAGAACAACAATATCAACTAATCAGATACCTCAGAGCTCCAGAGACTAAACCACCAACCAAAGAGTATACATGAGTGGGTCCATGGCTCCTGCTACATATGTACCAGAGAACCGCCTTATCTAGCATCAATGGCAGCGGTGGAGCTTGGTCCTGTGGAGCCTTGTTTTACCATCAGAGAGGGATGCTAGAGGGGTGAGGTGTGAGAGAGTGGGTAGGTGGAGGAGCACCCTCCTATAGGCAAAAGGGAGAGGAGTGAGATGGGGAGTTTGTGAAAGAGAGACTAGGAAGGGGGACAACATTTGAAATGAAAATAAGTAAAATAATTAATAATAATAAATAATAATAATAATAATGATAAGGGGCAAAAAAGAAAAGGAGCTCTATTTTACTCCCAATATATCAGGGCCTACCTGGCCCTGTGAAGAATGTTCCTGAGTTTGAGAAAGAGCTATGTCATTCTCTATACATGAGGACCTCACAGAAAGCCTTGCTTGATCAAGCCAGTCCTGGACCCAACTGTGTTTTTCCTTTTCACTGAGTAGTCACCCGGTATTCTCCTGCTGATGTGAGAAACTGTTTTTTCTCAAGAAGAAAACTAGCACTTTATGGTAA
>NW_022196904.1:32725442-32751485 GCF_008632895.1 Mastomys coucha
GCTGTGACACCACATGTATGGTATAAGTTACTGGGCTCTTTGTAAATGTCACCAAATATGGCAATACCTCCCTGGTTTCTAGATATACCTTACTGATTTTTACTAACTCAGATACTTTGGTACAACAAATGCAATTACTCATAATTAACTTTGCCTTAAAATGTTAACCTCAACTTCTAAAATTATATTCTGGTACACAATAAGCAGTACTAGCAGGGAAGAATCTAAAATCAATATGGATTACATCATTATAAACCTCAATTCACAATTTACAAAATTGATTCAACAAGAATTGCAGACACAGGAAAATACTTTTATTTTGGTCATATAAGGTTACATTCTAATCATCCAGGACTTTTGTCTGAGGGAAATGCAAAGAAAGATTTCCTTTACTACTGCCAATTTCCTTGGAATTAATAAATTAAAGGAAGCACGAGAATCTCATAAATGCTTATATCAAAATGCTTCAGTATTAGCTGGGCGGGGGTAGCACATGCCTTTAATCCCAGCACTTGGGAGGCAGAGGCAAGCAGATTTCTGAGTTCAACCCAGCCTAGTCTACAGAGTGAGTTCCAGGACAGCCAGGGCTATACAGAGAAACCCTGTCTCGGAAAAACAAAACAAAACAAAACAAAACAAAACAAAATTCAATGTTGAAATGACATTTTTCCCTAACTAAATAGCAGGGTCACCTTACAGTTAAAAATACCCTTCATGTGTACTCGTTAATATCAAGCCTTTACTCACTGATGCTGTAACTCCTGGGGGGTTACTGTAAATCATATTTGCATGTAGATGTTACTCACATCCCCTGTTTGGGGAAGTTAAAATATATTTAGGAGATTTTGCCTACTTAATGTTTGCTCATTTTTTTGCTATTCTCATATCAGGAGAAGCAGGTAAGGATGTGATCTCCCTTTTACTCAGCAACTTTGCTATTTTAGTTCTCAGTAAAATACTAAAACTGACAATTCTCCTTAATGTACTGCCAAGCTTTTTCAAGAATGGTACTAACAATCTTTTCTAATTGAGCCACATCACAGGTATTTTATATAACTCTCAACATCAATTGTTTGCGGAAAGAGCTAATGGATGACTCAAAAATTATTTAAAAATAAAGGAGGGGGGAAGAGTAGTATGACTTTCCTCATAATACTCAATCTTCTAATTGTTATACATTTTTTAAAGCCAGGGCAAGAATAGCCTATTGCTACAAAAATATTTTTCATCTGTCTTCAACAAATTAAAAATCACAGTACATTGGAGAGATGTTATGGCAGGTCCTGGGAACTGTCCAGATCCAGGAACTCGCTGGATCTGAGATTATGTTTGTGCTTTTCCTCAGGGTACTGAAATCCGACTGTGGAAACCTGAATGAGTGACTTAATCTGTGGAAGATGGACCAAGAATATCCACTGTGGATACAAATGCTAAACCTAAAGAATAGAAACTGAGCCAGGCAGTGGTGGCGCACGCCTTTAATCCCAGCACTTGGGAGGCAGAGGCAGGAGGATTTCTGAGTTCGAGGCCAGCCTGGTCTACAGAGTCAGTTCCAGGACAGTCAGGGCTACACAGAGAAACCCTGTCTCAAAAAACAAAAAACAAAAGCAAAAAAAAAAAAAAAAAAAAAAAAAAAAAAAAAAAAAAAAAAAAAAAGAATAGAAATTGAATGGGGTGATTGAATCATGAAACAATGGAAAACAGAGACTACCAACAGTGAATCGGCTTTAGAAACCAGTGACTGAAAGAGAATCATTGATCAAATCTCAGAGCTCAGGTGTGACTGCTAAGCTGCTCATTCTTACTATGTTGTTTCTTTTGAATGCATATGTTACTGCTGATCATATTGGTTCCTAGGCAAAGATGCTCACACATACACTTTATGAATTTATATTCATGCCTTGCATGATGAAAAATTAACTATTAACCAAATTTACATGAATTATCCTTCTTCATTGCTGCACAAAACCTAGCAAAGATTTTTCTTAATTATTTTTTTTAATTGGATTTATAAATGTGTTCCTTATGATTGACTCTTGAATTTTTTGTTGGTAATACTGGACAGCCTTATTTTCCTGACATTGATTTGCTACTCCATGCATACTTTGAAGTTTAAATTGCTACGAAATAAAAATATTTAAAAGAGGTAGAACTGTGGTGAATCCTGGAGATGGCCTGTTCAAGAAATATGTGCTAGGGCTGGAGAGATGGCTCTGCTGTTAAGAGCACTGGCTGCTCTTCCATAGGTCCTGAGTAAAATTCCCATCAACCACATGGTGTTTCACAACCATATGTAATGAGATCTGACGCCCTCTTCTGGAGTGTCTGAAGATAATTAGAGTCTACTTACATGTAACAAATAAATCTTTAAAAAAAAAAAAAATGGAGAGAGCATACACTAGCACCTTAACAGCACACCTGAAAACTTGAGAACAAAAAAAAAAAAAAAAAAAAACAGCAAATACACCAAAGAGGAGTAGACGGCAGGAAATAATCGATCTCATGGCTGAAATCAACCAAGTAGAAACAAAAAGAACTATACAAAGAATCAACAAAATCTTTGAGGAAATCAAGAAGATAAGTTCTTAGCCAGACTAACCAGAGGGCACAGAGACAGCATACAAATTAACAAAATCAGAAATGAAAATGGAGATGTAGAGCTGGAGAAATGGCTGAGTGGTTAACAGCACTGACTGCTCTTCCAGAGGTCCTGAGTTCAAGTCCTAGCAAGCACATGGTGGCTCACAACCATCTGTAATGAGATCTGATGCCCTCATCTGGTGTGTCTAAAGACAGCTACAGTGTACTTATATACATAAAATAAATAAATAAATCTTTCTTTTAAAAAAAGGAAGATATAAAAACAGAAACAGAAAATTCAACAAATCATCAGATCCTTCTACAAAAACCTATACTCAAAAAAAAAAAAAAAACAGGAATATCTGGATGAAATGAACAATTTTTTAGACAAATGCCAAATACCAAAGTTAAATCAGAATCAGATAAACAATGTAATCAGTCCCATGACCTCTAAAGAAATAGAAGCATTCATTACAAGTCTCCCAACCAAAAAAAGCCCAGGACCAGATGGGTGTAGTGCAGAATTCTATCAGACCTTTGAAAAATACCGAGTACCAATCCTCTTCAAATTATTTCACAAAATAGAAACAGAAGGAACACTACCAAATTCATTTTATGAACCCATAATTACACTGGTACCAAAACCACACAAAGACCCAAAAAAGAAAGAAAACTTGAGACCAATTTCCCTTATGAATATTGATGCAAAAATACTCAATAAAATTCTTACAAACTGAATGCAAGAACATGTCAAAATGATCATTCACAACAATCAAGTAGGCTTCATCCCCAGGATGCAGAGATGGTTCAATATATGGAAAACTGTCAATGTAATCCAGTACATAAACAAACTCAAAGAAGAAGAACCACATGAACATTTCATTAGATACTGAAAAAGCATTTGACAAATTTCAACATCCCTTCATGTTAAAAGTCTTGGAAAGATCAGGAATTCAAGGCCCATACCTAAACACAGTAAAAAATAATATACAGCAAAGCAGTAGCCAACATCAAAATAAATGGAGAAAACTTGAAGCAATCCCACTAAAATCAGGGACAAGAGAAGGCTGCCCTCTCTCTCTCTGTCTCTCTGTCTCTCTCTCTCTGTCTCTCTCTCTCTGAATATTCTAAATAGTTCTTGAAGTTTCTACCTAGAGCAATTAGAAAACAAAAGGTGGTCAAAGGGATACAAATTGGAAAGGAAGAAGACAAAATATTACTATTTGCACATGATATGATAGTATGCATAGGTGACCCCAAAAATTCCAGCAGAGAATTCCTACAACTAATAAAAAAAACTCAGCGAAGTGGCTGGATATAAAATTAACTCCAAAAAAAAATCAGTAGCCTTTCTTTATTCAAAGAATAAATGGGATGAGAAAGAAATTAAGAAAACAACATTCTTCACAATAGTCACAAAGAATGTGAAATATCTTGGTGTGACTCTAAGCAAGCAAGTGTAAGATCTATTCAATAAGAACTTGACGTCTCTGAAGAAAGAAACCCAAGAAGACCTCAGAAGATGGAAAGGTCTCCCATGTTTATGGATTGGCTGTCTTGCCAATAACAATGTACAGATTCAATGCAATCCTCATCAAAATTCCAACTCAATTCTTCCTAGAGTTACAAAGCAATTTGCAAATTCATTCGGAATAACAAAAAGCCCAGGATAGCAAAAACTATTCTCAACAATAAAAGAAATTCTGGGGGAATTACCATCCCTGACTTCAAGCTGTACCACTGAGCAGTAGTGATAAACACTGCATGGTATAAATACAGGGACAGGCGAGTAAATCAATGAAACAGAATTGAAGACCCAGAAGTGAACCCACACACCTATGGCCACTCGATCTTTGAAAAAGGAGCTAAAACCATCCACTGAACAAAAGACAGCTTTTTTTGTTTTTTTTTGTTTGTTTGTTTGTTTTGTTTTTGTTTTTTTGAGACAGGGTTTCTCTGTGTAGCCCTGGCTGTCCTGGAACTCACTCTGTAGACCAGGCTGGCCTCGAACTCAGAAATCCACCTGCCTCTGCCTCCCAAGTGCTGGGATTAAAGGCGTACACCATCACCGCCTGGCAAAAGACAGCATTTTCAACAAATGGTGCTAGTTCAACTGGAGGTTAGCATGTAGAAGAATGCAAATCAAACCATTCTTATCTCCCTGTACAATGCTCAAGTCCAAGTGGATCAAGGACCTCCACATAAAACCAGACAGACTGAAGCTAATAGACGAGAAAGTGGGGAAGAGCCTCGAACACATGGGCACAGGAGAAAATTCCTGAACAGAATACCAATGGCTTATGCTCTAAGATGAACAATAGACAAATGGGACTTCAAAAAATTTCAAAGTGTCAGGAGCCTTAATAGGACAAGCTAATAACTAGCAGGTGATCATCCTGAAATGTTTGCTTTGGATTATTATATAATCTGTGACAGGTGTGTGCCCTCATTAAGCAAGGCTGTGAGGGACTCATTTTTGGAAAGATTCCTGCTATTAATATGCTTTTCCTGTTATTATTAAACATATATAACAACCACTAAGTATTAGCACGCCCATTTGGAGCAGATCTCTGCAGATCCTCGAAGATGTACTGTCTTGTGACGCTATATAGATAAATGGATGACTTAAGACTATATGATGGGGCTGGCGAGATGGCTCAGCAGGTAAGAGCACTGATTGCTCTTCTGAAGGTCCTGAGTTTGGATTCCAACAACCACTTGGTGGCTCACAACAACCAGTAATGAGATCTGACACCCTCTTCTGGTGCATCTTAAGACAGCTACAGTGAATTACACTGGAGCGAGCTGGCCAGAGAGAGCGAGGCTGGCAGAGGTCCTGAGTTCAATTCCCAGCAGCCACACACATGATGGCTCATGGCCATCTGTACAGCTACAGTGTACTCATACACATAAAATAAATAAAAAATAAATCTTAAAAAAGGACTATATGATGATCCTATAAGAATTCTTAAAATTATATCTGTGATTATTAAGCCCTTTTATAATGGGACTGATATTAGATCCTTTTCTGATAGTCAAAACTGCAATCAGAACTCTGCCAGTCAGCAGTTAATTGCTCTTAGATGGTAACCAGGCTTTCTCCTACCCAGAGCACATTCCAAGAGGTTGTAAAACAATTAACCAAAGTTCATAAAAGGGGGACTAATGATTTATTATAGGTGCTAGGACAGAAGATAAAATATTGACTGGGTTTATCTATTCAAAACCTCACTTAAAACTTAGGTATATCTTAAACCTTCAGTGAACCCGTGGGACTGAGAAGGGTGATGGATGTTTAGCTAGATAATTACTCCTAAAGGATATGTATGTAAATATTCACTTTTGTAAACTTCTATTTCAATTTATAATTTGGGGGCTGGAGAAATGGCTCAGCGGTTAAGAGCACTGACTGCTCTTCTGAGGGTCCTGAGTTCAAATCCCAGCAACCACATGGTGGCTCTCAATCCTCCATAAGGAGATCTGACACCCTCTTCTGGTGTGTCTGAGGACAGCTACAGTGTACTTACATATAATAAATAAATAAATCTTTTAAAAAAATAAAAATAAAAAAATTTTAAAAAAATTTATGATTTGATTTTTTTGTGGGAACTTGTGATGAACTTTGTAACATGTGATCATGTATTCTGAAAGATCTATAAGTACTGAGGACAAAGAGATGAGGTGGAGCTAGATGAGTAGATTCTTTTCCCTCTCCCCACTTAGAGAATTTTTCCCTGTCCCCACTTAGTATTTTTTCAATTTTCCCCTTAGATAGCTTTCATAAGAAACTTTTTCCAACTTAGTAATAAATTCTGTAATCTTCTCTAAGTGTCTTCTTTTCCTGCAACTTTCAGTTAGCAGGCTGAAGGTTAGAGCCCACCAGTTCCTGCTGATATAGAACAAAACCTATTTACTTAATCCTTGACAGCTTGAGGAAGAAGTGCTAAGTGCAAGAAATTTCAGTTTCTGGCCTCAGAGGATCACAGAAGGCAGGTCAGCTCCAATAGCATAGTAACTTAGACTTAGATAAGTAAACTTTTTATTTTACAGCAACCCTAAATAAATCATAAGACTAAGTCTTACCCCCACCTACCCCTCCTCCCTCCTATGCCTCAAGAAGAACTGACAAGGAAAAAGAAACACCCCCTTGGGGCTGGCTCCCAGCAGCAAAGCTTCTGTAATGCAAATGACACTGGCAAAAGGGCAAAAGGGCAACCAACAGATTGGGAAAAGATATTTACCAACCCTACAACCCATAGAGGGCTAATATTCAACATACAAGAACTCCAGAGAACCAAATAACCTTATTAAAAATTGGGAACAGAACTAAACAGATTTCTCAAGTAAGAAACTCAAATGGCTGAGAAGCAGTAAAAACATTTTCAATAACTTAGTCCTCAGGGAAATGCAAATCAAAACAACCCTGAGATTACACCTCACACCAGGCAGAATGGTTAAGATCAAAAACTCAGGGGACAGCAGAGGCTGGCAGAGATGTGGAGAAAGAGGAACAGTCCTCCAATGCTGGTGGGACTGCAAGCTGGTACAACCACTCTGGAAATCAGTTTGGCAGTTCCTCAGGAAATTGGACATAGTACTACCTGAGGACCCACCTATACCTCTTATGGGCATATATATACAGAAGATGCTCCAACACATAATAAGGACACATGCTCCACTATGTTCATACTAGCTATTTTTATAATAGCCAGAAGCTTGAAACAACCCAGAAATCCTTCAGCAGAGGAATGGATACAGAAAATGTGATACATTTACACAATGGAATACTACTCAGCTATTAACAATGACTTCATGAAATTAACAGGCAAATGGATGGAACTTGAAAATATCATCCTGAGTGAGGTAACCCAGTCACAAAACAACATATGTTATGCACTCACTGATAAATGGATATTATCCCAAAACTTCAGAATATCCGAGATACAATTCACAGACCTTTTGAAGCTCAAGAAGAAGCAAGAATATACAAGGAGGCTTGCTTGTCTTATCTCAGTAGGAACAGTCTCTGTAGCCTTAAATTGTTCAGACCTAAAGATCTGAAGCTAGAAATCTATATTGGACATTTTTTCCCACAAACTATCAATGTCCTTACATGATCAAAAGAGGCTTTGTCATCTCTCAAGACTAAAGCAATGAAAGGAAGATGTGTTGGTTTTTCTCATGAATCTGAAGCTATGGTCCTTGAACCAGACATTCCCATGTAAACAGCAGACATTCATTCACATATTCCCTCAGGACTTCACACACTCAGACCTTATTTACTTCAAGACATACACTTCTAATAGTTGCATCTGATATAGTTTTTATATGGCAATATGTGCTATATATTAGTCATATATTTTGTTGACATTATCATTAATGCAATAACTGACATTAATGATATATTACAGATATAAAAGGAATGTCCCTCATTCAAAGACAATTGAAATTAAACACCACTTAATTATATGTATTGATAATTGAGAAAAAAGGACTAATTTGAGATTCAAAACAATCTCAACTACAATCAAGACAATAATATTTATATCAAGCTATATCACACTGATGTTAGTATCCTGTCCCATAAAATATATACAAAATTATGTAATGGTCTTGACTTGGGATGGTTATTAGCAAACTTATCCTGGTATATGTCTCCTTCACTTTTTAAGGTTTATTTAGTTATTTTTTGTATATGTGTGCATTGTAGCTGTACAGATGGTTGTGAGCCTTCATGTGGATGTTGGGAATTGAATTTTAGGACCTCTGCTCTCTCAAATCGAACCCACTCACTCCTGTTGCATGCCACTCATTCCAGTCAACCCTGCTTTCTCAGGCCCTGCTTGCTCTGGCCTAAAGACTTATTTATTATTATGCTGACTTCAGATGCACCAGAAGAGGGCGTCACATTATGGATGGCTGTGAGCCACCATGCAGTTGCTGTGATTTGAACTTAGTGCTCTTATCCACTGAGCCAACTTGCCAGCCTGGCATAGGTCTTCTTGCTTGAATTAGTATTACATTCACATTTTGTCCAATTAATCCTATATCAATTTAATGCATGATTTCGCTATGATTCTGTGTAGCATTGATGAAGAGCTCTTACTTGTCTTACAAAGAGATGGCCTCAATTTCCAGTACTTACATGGGGGCTCGCAAATATTTTTAAGTCTAAGTTCAGGATTCCTGAAGCAATCTTCTGACTATGGTGAGAAACACACAGACAAGTGCAGACAGGCAAAAGATTCATATTCATATTTAAAATAATAAAAATATACACAACGGGTAAGAAGAATGTCATGAACCTAAAATCCAGTAACTCTGGGGTCACTGGCAATATTAATGTCATGAATACATGTCATACTGGAAGAAAATGATATTCCCTGCTAAATGTCAAAACCCAAGATGTGGGTGAAGCTCCTTGGTGCGTACAAAAAATATATCCCAGCCCTATCAGAGAATAATATAAAAACCACCACTACCCTGCCCTTCTGATTTGATGTATCTCTGTGACACAGACTCAAACCCCCTGATCAACCACAGGCCATGTATTCCAGAACACCAGGGAGGCTTCTGAAAGATCGCTCCCCCTCAATTATTATTTATTTTTTTATTCACTTTACATTCTAATCACAGCCATTTCCCTCCTCTTTTCCTAGTCCCACTCTTACAAATCCCTCTCTTTATTACCCTCCCCTTCTCCTCAGAGATGGGGATTTTCCTATGGGAACCATAGTACCCTGTGGTATCTAGTCCCTTAAAGAAAAGACCATACCTACAAATAAAAGAGAAGAAAGAGGAGAATCATAGACTAAAGGCCCAGAAAATATTTTCAAAAAAAATATGGAAGAAAAATTTCCTAAACTAAAGAAGTGCATGCCTGTCAAGGTGTAAGGAGCAATCAAAAACACCAAAGAGATTGAACCAGAAAGGAAAGTTTCCTCACCATATAATAATCAATATACTATGCATAGGGAACAAAGGAGGAATATTAAAAGGTACAAGAGCATGCCGGGTGGTGGTGGCGCACGCCTTTAATCCCAGCACTTGGGAGGCAGAGGCAGGTGGATTTCTGAGTTCGAGGCCAGCCTGGTCTACAGAGTGAGTTCCAGGGCAGCCAGGGCTACACAGAGAAACCCTGTCTCAAACAAACAAACAAACAAACAAACAAACAAAAGCTACAAGAGAAAAAGACCAAGTAAACTATGAAAGCAGACCTATTTGAATTACACCTGACTTCTCAATGGAGACCTAAAGCCCCAAGTGCTTGAAAACATTTGCTACAGACTCTAAGAACTGGCTGGCACAGGTGCCATTCAAGATAGCTATACTCAGTAAAATTTTTTATGAGTATAAATGGAGAAAATAAGATATTCCATGAAAAGGTCAAATTTAAACACTACCTACCAATAAATGCAGCACTACAGAGGTTCTAGAAGAAAAAAATCTAAACCAAAGAGATTATCTACACACATGAAAACACAGTAAATAATTACCCATAGGCAAAAACAAAAGTAGGCAAGAACACACCTCTCTCTCTCTCTCTCTCTCTCTCTCTCTCTCTCTCTCTCTCTCTCTCTCTCTCTCTCTCTCTCTCTCTCTCTCTCTCTCTCACACACACACACACACACACACACACACACACACACACACACACCACCACCACCACCACCACCACCACCAACAACAACAACAACAACAACAGCAACAACATAGTAAAAGGAGATAACAGTCACCATTCCATGACGTCTTTCAATATCAGTGGCCTCAGTTCCCCAATAAAAAGACATAGATTAATGGAATGGAAGCTAAACCAGGACTTATCCTTCTGCTTCATACAAGAAACACCCCACAGTATCAAGGATAGACATTTTCTGAAGGTAAAAGTTTGGGGAAAGATATTACAAGCAAAGGGATCTAAAATGGTGTAGCCATTTTAATACCTAACAAAATAGATTGCAAACAAAAATTAATCAAAATAGATGCATCCAAGGAAAAATCCACCAAGATAAAATTTCATTTTTTTTTAAGATTTATTTTTATTTATTTTATGTGTATGGGTACACTGTAGCCATACATCATGTGTGTGGCTACTGTTGATCTCAGGACCTCTGCCTGCCCTGCTCCAGCCCAGTTCGCTCCGGCCCCGCTCACACCAGTTCCCCCCACCCCCTGCTCGCTCCAGTGTAATTTACTGCAGCTTTCTTCAGATGCACAAGAAGTGAGCGTCCGATCTCATTACGGGTGGTTGTGAGCCACCATGTGGTTGCTGGGATCTGAACTCAGGACCTTCGGAAGAGCAGTCAGTGCTCTTACCCGCTGAGCCATCTTGTCAGCCCCAAAATTTCAATTTTTAACATCTATGTCTCAAACACAAGATCTCCAAATATTGTGAATGAAAAAGATTTGAAGTTAGTATCACACATTAATTCTCACAGACTAATAGTGCAAGACTTCAATATCCCACTTACATCAATGAGCAGGGCCTCAAGACAAAAACAAAACAGAAATAATGGAATTAACAGATTTTATAAAAGTATCTCAGAAGTATTTACAGAGCATTTCACTCAAATGCAAAAGAGTATGCCATGTTCTTAGCAGTCCATGAAACTTTCTCCAAAATTGAACATATACTTGCACACACTAAAAGTCGCAAGAAAAAAAAAAAACCTGAAATAACCCATTGCATCCTCTCAGACCATCATGGATTAAAGCTGGATATCAAAAACAACACATACAAAAAAGCACTTACAAACTTGACAGACTGAACAACTATTTCCTGAATGAAAAATGTTTCACAACATGAAGAGAAATATTCGAGACTTTCTAGAATTTCAATGAAAAGTAACACACAGAATATGCAAATTTGTGTGACACTATGAGGAATGAAAGTGGTGGTAAGAGGAAAGCTCATATAACAAAGAATATATATATATATATATATATATATATATATATATATATATATATATATAGCGGGGTCAGCAGAGGTCCTGAGTTCAACAGCAGCCACACACATGATGGCTTATGGCCATCTGTACTCATACACATAAAATAAATAAATCTTTAAAAAAAAAGGATGGGGGGATGGGAGAGTGGCTGAGGGGTACAAATATATATAGTCTTTGTTATATTTTATATATACATGTATATATGTGTATATATATGTTTAATATATATACACACACATATATATACATATATATATACACATATATATATTCTTATACTAGTAAATAACCTTCTAAGAACCTTTTACTTTCTTTTCTCTCTTTCTTTCTTCCCTTACCCAGCCATCATTTAGTAGGGAATTGTTTACTTTCTGTGAGTAGGTAGGCTTTCTGCTGTCTCTATTGTTGTTGTAGTCCACCTTTAATCCATGGTGTTCTGCTAGGATCCAAGAAGTTACTGCAGTTTTCTTTTATCTATTGAAACTTGCTTTGTCACTGTGTATATAGTCAATTTTGCAGGAGGTTCATTGAGATGCTGAGAAGTTATAGTCTTTTGTGTTTGGTTGAAATGCTCTATACATATATGTTAGGGCTATTTCACTCATAACCTCTGTTAATTTCATTATTTCTGTTTAGTTTCTCTCAATAACCTATCCATTGGTGAGAGGGGATTAGCTGGTAGTCCCTGATATCCCTACAACACAAATCTACTACTTTGAATACTGCCTTCTAATAATTCATATCCTACTGGCACATCAGAATAGGTTTGGGGTGGTTTGAATGAGATGTCCTCTTTCGGTTTTAGGCATTTGAATACTTGATCCCCAACTGGTGGCTCTTTGGGAAGGGGATAGGTGATATGGCTTTGTTGGATGGAACATGTCATTTGGGGTAGGTGTACAGTTTAAAAGTCACCAGGCAACCCAGGTCTTTTTGTTAGCTCACTGATTATGGATCAAAATTTGATGTTTCAGCTGCTGCTCTAGCCACCTGCCTTCATACCTTCACTCCACTATCATAAGATTCTAACTCTGTGGCAGTATAAGCACAATTAAAACCTGTCTTTTATAAGCTGTCTTGGTTATGGTGTGTTATCAGAGGGGGAGGGAAGGAACCTAATATAGTAGCCTGGTAAAAAAAATAGAAAAAAAATATGTTAATTTCAGATTTAATTTATAGATAACTGTACTGGGTTGATTGGAGCCCTGAATTCAGAGAGCTTTATCCGTGTAACAAATCATGTAAAGACCCAGTGACAAGGACCAACCTCTTCTTGTTGAGGGGTTCTGAGGAAGGGGTGTCTGGGGACAGTGAAACAAAGGGCTACAAGTCAACTCTTGGCTCCAAACTGGCAGCCTACGTTCTGCTGGAGACAGCTTTCCAACCTGTTTGCTCTGCTCTGCTCTGCTCTGCTCTGCTCTGCTCTGCTCTGCTCTGCTCTGCTCTTTCTGGAGACCTCCAGACAACTCTCTCCATGCTTTGCTCCAGGGAGTTCTCTCTTGCTATTCTAAACAATTGTCTGGACAGCTCGTCTCCTGTAGATAATAAGCCCAGACTTTTATTTTATATATCAATCCAGTCACTTACTTCCCCTTTTCTTTTCATTATCCTTTGAATTAGTATTCTAAGACTCCAGCCCCTAAATTCTTAGGAAACAGCAAGCACACTTTTTTTTTAAATGTTGCAAAAGAATTCAGAGATCCTGCCTGTGTTAAGCAGATTTGAAAAACTAGATAGGTGAGACCCCACCCTGAAATTCCCATTTCTCCCACACCTGGATTTAACCTTACTTTGTCCCAGGCTGAACATTTAACTCAGGGATTTGTCTGTCTTTGTAAATATAAACAAACAACAAACAGCAAAATTTAGCTGGGTGGGTTCTCTTGCAATCACCATTCCCTAAATCTCTGTATCTCCTCCCTCAGTATCTTTCTAATAAGTTGGCTTAGAGTATAGCTGCCTCTGCAGAAACACATGGATCACAATCATCCAGCCAGGACCCTCCAAATATCCTATCATATAAGAGGTAAAAGCTGTTCAAAGCTACTATGATTTAAGGTAATTTTAGCCATGCACCAACAAATAACTGTAACACTCTCCTTCACCCATAATGACTGATCTGACCATTTACACTTTTCTGTTTACAGATTCTGCATTCCTTTCCAGAGATCCTTGCCTGGAGGCCTGTGTGAAGTTAGTAAGGTAACTCATTTAAGTATAGAGATGTAGGGGAAGGTTATGGTTCAGTTGGCAGAACTTCTCTGAATTCTATAATATATTCACCTTTAAGTGCTCTGTAAGATGACTCAGTTTGTAGTAAATATTTGGGTATGGAATCTCTAGACAGAATACTTGGATCAACTGGTAATCTCATTCAACTTCAGTCCATCATCTATTGAGAGACACAGAATATGATAATGACATCTTGGTGGTGATTCTTTTTTCTTTTTTTTTTTTAAAGAGAACAGCAGGTTTTTTTTTCCTTCTTATTTTAAGATGTGTTTATTTTATTTCTATGGGTGCAGTGTAGCTGTCTTCAGACATATCAGAAGAGGGCACCAAATCTCATTATAGATGACTGTGAGTTACCATATGGTTGCTAAGAATTGAACTCATGACCTCTGGAAGAGCAGTCAGTGCTCTTAACTGCTGATCCATCTCACCAGCCCAAGATATTCACCATTAAGTCCTCTGTAAGATGACTGAGTTTGTAGTAAATAGCTGGGTATGGAATCTCTAGACAGAATATGTGTATAACATGATCTCACTCAACTTCAGTCTGTGGGGGGTGGGGGGAGGCACTATTATACATGCAAGCAAAACACATGAAATAAGTCTAATAAAATTTTAGAAATAACTAGAAAAGGTACTTTATTATGAGGATACAATGCCAGTCTCCTAGAAATAGATACAAATACTGGTATTCAACAATTACCCTGGGCAGGATGAAAGACAGCCTTGAGCTTTCAGTGCATCGCATTCCACCGGCCTTGCCTGGTTGTAAGGAACTGAGGCACTTTGATGGTGGCTTCCTCTTCCTTATCATTGGAGCGCGAGTGAGGCCATGGCACTTTCTGAAAGAGCAAGAACCTTTAGATGAACCATAATAAGAATGGCAAGGTTTACTGCTGTCAGTGGAAGCACGCATGCGCTTCATCCCACAAGAGGGAGGTGTGCTGATTGTGGTAACTGTGACAAAATAACCGGAAGTGACACAAGGGGACACACCCCCTTTGATCTCTACGTAGTTTGCTGCTGGAACAGGGTGTTTGCTCAGAGTCTGGACCATTGGAATTGTGGGTGTCTGCGGGCAGAGTTTGTAGCGGGCTCTGTGAGGTGCCGCGTGAGGTGAGTGGCGGCCAGGCTGGCAGGACACTGGGCTATCACGCCGCGGTTTGTGCTGCCTGATGGCTGCAGGTGGGCATCAGCCCCTGTTTTCATTCTTCTCTTGCAGGGTTTTCGCATCTGTTTTTTCACTTCCCACTGTGCTCTGCTGTGGGATTTCGCCACGTCGTTCGCGAACGTTGTGCGTTCAGGGACACAGTTTGGGCAGGACTGAGTGCCTGGGCGCTGCAGGATCCGAGCCTGAGACCCCTGTGCGGTGCTTGTGAGGGAGACAGCGCTGCTTTGTGGTCCCTTAGTGTTTCAGTAGCTGGCCTGCGGGAGGAAAAAAACTCCAAGGAGTAAGAGAAAACGGGAAAATGTGTTTTATGTATATTTTGGCCCAAACTGGGACCAAACGTATCTTTGTCAGCCTATGCAGTATTAGCAATAGATTGCTTCTATTGAATAAAAGGAACTGTATGGAAGCCAGGAAATAGGATAGTCCTAGTCATCTTAGCTGGGATTTAAGCCTTAATGTTCGCCCCACACACCAGGTGTTCTGATCATTTCCCTTTCTGTGTCATATTTCCTGTATGGAGCTGGAGCTGAAAACAGAGAAAGGACTTTTTAGAAAACTAAACCGAATTCAATTTCTATTGCCAGTTTACATAACTGTTGGGGTGCATTGCAGATTTGTGGCTAGGTCAGTAATCTGGTCTGTGCTTGTGACCTGTGGATGTAGTAAAGATAGGTGATTGGCAGAAGGGAGCAGAAAGATGTTCTGAAGCCCAGTTTCTGCATCCAATCAGGCAAAGGCCGGCTTCAACCAGTAACTCCTGTAGAGACAAGTGGGGATGAGAGGCAGAAAGAGGGAGGGAGCTGAGGTGTGGATGAGCTGTGTTGGATTCTCAGTACCCAGCTCACTGTGTAAGCTGCCAGGAACTGCAGTTCCTTGGAATCCATCGCTCCCCTCTGGCCACCTGGTGCACACACAGGCAACACATCCCTGTAAAATTAATTTTGGGGTTGGGGAAATAGAATAGGTATTAAAAAAAAAAAGATCTTTTTCCTCAGTGAGCTACTTTCTCCAACTAACCCCCCTCCCAGACACACCTTTTGGGAAACAAAGGAAAGACAACCAAAAGATGAGATTACATATATTGGTTACATTAAGTAGAAGAATAAAGTGACCAAGTGACCCCATGTTTATCTCTGGTGTACAGATTTGAGGTTAAGTTTATAAATCACGCTTTATGTACTAAAGTAGTGCTGCGGGTTATGGTGGCACAGGGCTGTCCTGCAGTCTTAGCACTCTACATGCAGAGGCTGGAGGAGGACTGCATTATGGAGGTTGGGCTGGGCATGAAGGAGGTTACAAGTGAGAGCAGTGTAGAAGTCAGAGCCAAAATGCAGAACACGTACATAAAGCTTTTTAGTAAAAGCAGATTTGTGTTTGTGCATTTTTAAGGTTTATTTTTATTTTACATATATGAGTATTTGACTGGTTGTATATGGGTCCACCAAGTGTGTGCCTGGTGCCCAGAGAAGCCAGAAGAAGAGATCTGAGACCCTGGAATTAGAGTCACAGGAGGTTGTGAGCCACATGTGGGTGCTGAACCTGGGACCTCTGCAAGGTCACCAACTGCTCGTAACCTCTGAGCCAAGCGGTTTTTCGCTTTTTTTGTTTTATTCTCTTATGACAACAGTTTTGCCAAGCATATTATGAGATAGACAGCATTTAGTTCAAGCCTGGTACAGCCCAAGTTTGTCAAATTTCATATTGCTTGCCAGCCCCATGTTTATGAATGAAAATAGATTAGCTCAGGAGAACATGGCCACTCAGAAACATGTATCTTTGACATATATTGTTCTTGATTTTAAAAGCAGTTGAGGGTTGGTCTTATGCACTTCATATTCAGATGCTGATTTCTGTGCCCTGAGATCTGCTTAAACCCCAGCCATGGGCAATGTCACGAGGGAAGGGTACAAGAGAAGAAGGCCATGAGGTAGAAGAAGAGGGAGATTGTTGCCATGAGGTCAGACATGAGGACGATTCACCAGCTACACTAAGGAGCCATGGAGGGACTAAATGTAAGTAACTTGGAGTGTGTGGCTGGGAAGTATCTAGGTACCATCTAGGCTTAAAAGTTTTGCTCAGTTATTGTGATGAAAGCTTACTGAATAAATCAGTAGATCTCTGTCTCAATTAGTTGGGAGCAAGTCACATTAGCTAACTGCCCCTTTTAAATTTAATCATATGAAACGTCTTTGGTTTTGAAACTCACGGTGATGACGTGGTATGTGGTGCTTTCTTTGCATGGCCCAAGCCGACTGACTGCTCACCTAACCTCAGTGAGTACGATGTCCATTCTTTGGGTGTGGAGTTGACATGGTAGAGCCAGGGACGAGATGATACCATACATCTAATAATTGTGCAATTAAGTTTTCAGATGTCTGTTTAGTAGCTATTACCTTACATTCAGTTACCCAAGAAGTTACTGTGACCAAAAGTCTGAGTTAATATGGGTTTATTTTCTTGCCTTCATTCTGAGTGAGGAGCCTAGCAGTGCTTCAGGGGAGCACGAATGCTCTCGTTATAGTTCTGCCTAAATCTCTACATTACGGGGGTTTTTCTTGCAGAGACTGATTTGGTTTGGATTTTCTTCTTTCCCCCTACTGTGGGCTGCCATCTGTTCTTTTATTGACAGGCTCTTGCTGTGCAAAGCTGGACGTTGGTGTAGAGACTTGCTCCTTTATGTTGGATGTGTTTCCTATGAGACAATGTTGGAATAGTTTGTCTTTAAATCTCTTAGGGCCCTTTAAAGTTGTTTCCACTTTCATTTCTAACTTGAAGAATTGGTTATACACTGGAATAATAATGATTCCTTAAAATCCTATGGGTCTCTATGATTTGTAGTAATTTAAAACTTTGCAGTTTTCTGCTTCTTAGGAATCAATGGGAGAAGGAGACCTTGCAGGATGAAATACGGCCTTGCAGGCAGCATGTTCAGCCCACAAAAGCATATTGACTGATTGCTATACAAAAATTGTTTTTTTCTTTAGTGAAACAACTTCCTCATACCAAAGCCCATAATATAATCTAAATGTTTCCTGAGGAAAACATCACAACCCTGAAACCTGTGTACTGTTCCGGGTGTGCAAGAAGTGTCTTGTCACCAAAGTCATGCAAAGGCTGTTTAGGTCCTCCAGAAAGGCAGCAACTGTATAGATAACAGAAAACAACCACTGTTTCCTACAATGATTCCTTATGGTCAAAGTACTTCGGAAAACAACTGTTCATTCTGATGTCTATTCTACATATAGTGAAAAGCATCTATTTCATTCTAATGATTACTTTAGATATAATAATCCTACTAGAATTCCTACTATGAAAAATGAAATTTAAATCTCACCATGCAGTGTGCATGCATCCTGCATTCTGCAGCCTGAGATACACTGCATACACCCTTGATTCTATGAGAAACCTCACCTCAGTGGATGTCAAAGACAAGAAATTAGAAAAGCTTGAGCATCCCCTTTAGATATTAAGGGAATGGTTGAGCAGTTACTATCCAGTTTCTACAGAAAATAAAGACAAAGTAAGTACGTGTGGTGTCTGAATGATGTGCAAAGTCACTTCTCAGTATTGTGCAGTGCATTCTTGATGCAGTTCAATTAATGAAGTCCTATTTTGCAAAGAAGACTTAAAACGTGAGAGAATTTTTATCTTTTTATAGATGTTAAAGTGCCACCAAGGACAGTGATGTTGGCGAATGGAGGTTGGTCACCTACTTTAACAGCAAAGGTATTTTATAATACTGAGATCTCAGCTGGGCAGTGGTGGCTCACACCTTTAATCCTACCACTTGGGAAGCAGAAGCAGGCAGATTTCTGAATTTGAGGCCAGCCTGGTCTACAGAGTGAGTTCCAGAACAGCCAGGGCTATATAGAGAAACCCTGTCTCAAAAAAAAGACCAAAAACAAAACAAAAAAAAAAAAGAAAAAAGAAAAAAGAAAAAAACTGAGATCTCATGTTTTGGTGTGGATTTCACTTTCTGTTTCTCATGTCTTACCTTAGGGCACTTGACAGTGAATTCAGGATAAGGTCACCCAGTAGTAGGAAAAGAATCCCAACAGCAGGCCAAAGATTCAGACTCCCTCGTCCCCCTCCCCCAACACACATAATACATGCCTACTGTTAGGAGTCCCACAAGAGCACCAAGCTAAACAACCATGCATATATGCAGAGAACCTAGTGTAGACCTAATAATGGCCTTGTTATCTCCATGAGCCCCTATTAGCCCTGGGCCTGTTCTCCTGGTGTCCTCAACCCCTTTGGCTCTGAAAATTCTTCCTTCTTTTCCACAGGGCTCCCTGAGTATTGCCTAATGTTTGACTGTGGGTGTCTGCCTCTGCTTCCATCTGCTGTTGGAGGAAACTGCTTTGATGAAATTTGAGCTAGGCACTGATCTATGAGTATAGCAGAATATTATTAATAAGTTTCCTTGATTTTGAATTTCTTTTTCCAGTCGTGTTTGGTTCTATCCTAGGTCTCCGGGCTCTCCCTGCCTCAGTTGCTAGCTATCTAGGAAGTGTCTGACTTGGGCTTCCTCTTGTGGCATGAGCCTCAAGCTAGATCAGTCATTGGCCACTCCCAAAAGTTTAGTCCCTGCAGTGCCCCAGCACATCTTGCAGGCAGGAAAGATTGTAGGTCAGTCAGATTGTGGGTTAAAAGCTTTGGGACTGGATTGGTGTCCCAGTCCCATGCCTGGAAGCCTTTCTTGGTTGCAGAAGATGGCTTGTTAATGCTCCATATGCCTCAATACTAGGAGTCTTCGCTAGGGTTACCCTCGTATATGTGAGGGAATCTTCATAGCATTAGGTGTCTATTTCACCCGCAAAATGTGCCCCCCACTTTTAGTAGTCTCCATGTACTCTCTCCTTCCATCACTCTCCCCACACCAAATCTCTTCTGTTCTCACCCCCACACACCCCCAGTCCACCTACAAAATTTATTCCGTTTTCCTTTTTCAGGGAAATCTGGAGAGATGTCTCAGGTATTAAAAAGTTAAGCTTAAAACCAAAAACCCTTAACTAATTTTTTAATTCAATATAGAGTTGTTCAGTTTTCATGAGTTAGTAAGCTTGCTGTTGTTTCTGTTATTCCTTTTTTTTTCTAACATTATGATGGTATGATAGGATACAGGAGTATTTCAGTTTTCTTGTATTCTAAAGACTTACTTTGTACCTGAGTATATGGCCAGTTTTGGAGAAAGTTCAGTGAAGTGTCAAGAAGTCATATTCTTCATTGTTTGGGTGGAATGTGCTGTAAATATCTATTATGCCCATTTGGTTTATAAAATCCGTTACCTCAAGTATTTCTCTATGTTGGTTTTGTCTGGATGACCATATCCACCTTCTGGCTTTTGTTGACAAGTTGGTAAAATTCGGATAGGTTTGCCTGTGTATGTTACCTGCTCTTTTTCTCTTGCAGCTTTTAATATTCTTTCTTTTTCTGTATATTTAGTGTTTGATTATTATATGGAAAATATATTTTTCACTTCTGGTTCAATCTTTTTGGTGTTCTGAATGCTTTTTCTAATATCATCGGCATCTCCTTTAGGCTGGGAAACTTTTCTCCTGTGGTTTTGTTAATTTGTAGGAATGAATATGTGCAAGCATACGTGAGTAAAGAAAAGGGTACATACCATGTGACATTCTGTGGTGCATTATAACATTCATGATGAGAATGTTTTCATTTCCTTGTTGTTTTTTATTTTGTGTTTGCTTTTGGAAAGGAGGTTGCAAGGGAAGATGGTGTGTTTGAAGGAATGGGGAAATGAATGGGATTGGGGTACTTGATGTAATATTTACAAAGAATCAATAAAAAGTTAAAAAAATCATTTCCTGGGCCTTTGAACTAGGATTCTTCTCTTTTCTCTATTTTCATTCTTGAGTTTGGACTTTTCATTGTCTCCCAGATTTCCTGGATATTTTGTATCAAGAATAACATTTGCTTTGATTGATAGATCTATTTGTTCTATAGTATCCCCAGTGCCTGAGACTCTTCCTTTCTTCTCTTGTATTCTGTTGGTGAAGGTTGCCACTGTAGTTCCTATTTGCATCCTAATGTTTTCTTTTCTAGAATTCAGTTTTTGTTTTCTTTGATGCTATTTCCATTTTCTAGTATTGAACGGTTTTATTTCCTTCAACTGCTCCCCCCCAACCTACACCTACCTCCCCCCAACCTACACCCTACCCTCACCGCCCCCCTCCTGCTTTCATTAAGGGATAATGTTAAACCTGAGCTTATTGGCCAGAGAAAACCCAGTTCTACCATTTTGAGCCAAATTTGAAGCAAGCTTTATAAAATGCTGACCAAGATGGCTTTGGTCAGGACCACTCCCTAAATAACTGAGCTGAATGTCCCCAAGACACCTGTTGTAGAGGCTTTTGTAGAGTAAACCATTTGGCTACCACATTTTCCCATGAGACTGTTAGTTTAAGAACTACAACTCCCAGCATTCTTCGATGTTACTTGGTCCTTGAGTGGGTGGGGCTTACAGGTTAGTTTTAGGCATTACAATATATTTATTTCCTTCAATTGTTTTTTGGGTTTTCCTGCATTTCTTTAAGGGATTTACCCATTTTCTTTTTAAGGAGCTGTATTATGCTCTTATAGTTTGTTCTTAAATCTTGTTCTTGTGCTTCAGCTATGTTGGAATATTCAGGACCTGTTGTGGTAGAATCTCTGGGCTTTTTATCTGGTCTGATTAGATAGGTCCAACACAACTCAAAGTACCAGGTCAGTGCAGATGACAACTTTATTGTAATCGGGCTACAACTGATTCATCAATGTGCAGAACAGACTAGGGAGCTAAATTGGGACTTTGAGCCAGAATGTAACAGAGCTTTTAAGCTTGTAAGTCACAAATATCTATGTCAAATTGCAGTCCACCAGTCAGCATTTAGGGATAGGGGACTTTCTTAGGAATATATCTTTGTGGTACACTTACCATGTTGCTGTTGTTTGGTTTATTCAACCTTGGCAAGGTTATTTGCCTAGCATTCGTGTCTCATCCACCCAGGATGTCAGTTATGCACACACATCTCTAGACCTGCCAAGCAGGTTGTCAGTTATTGAGGGAGGTCTTGGGAAGTTAAACATTATTTCACCCATACTCAAAAATGGAAGTTTAATTTGAAATGGCCTGGTCTTAGTTTCGTTTTACAAGCCTTGGTAGATACATACTGTTCTGGCTGTTATTGATTGTGTTCTTGGGCTAGTATCTGGTTGGGGGGGTGTTGTGGTCGAGGTGCTGATTTCTGGGTTTGTTTTTGTTGGGAGGGTGTTTTGTTTCTTGGTTTCTGTCTCCTGTCTGCAATTCCAGAGAGTGCATTGCTTTGTTGCCTATTTTACTGGCCTGCTCAGCTGCTGTGTTCAGTGGGAGTGATTGTTTTTGTTGGAGGCTGGGGGAAGAGGAGCCCAGGGGCAGATTTGTTGTAGTAATAGGGGTGACCATGAAGATAATTAGATTTGGGGAAATGGGATGGAGAAAGATTATGATCAGCCTACCTGGACATGTGGCAGGCATGGTCTATGGGTGAGCAGGCTGTGTTAGCTTAAGTTTAGTGCTGGGGCACGCTGAGGAGGGAAGAGGAAAGCCAGGGGATGTGGCATGGGATATTCTTTCCATGTTCAGATATTTTCCTCAGTTTCTTTCTTCAGAGACTTGAGGTTCTTGTCGTACAGGTTTTCAGTTGCTTAGTTAGAGTTACACCAAGATATTTTTATATTATTTTTGGCTATTATAAAGGGTGTTGTTTCCCTAATTTCTTTCTCAGCCTGTTTATTGTTTATAAACAGGAGGGCTACTGAGTTTTTTTTATTTAATTTTGTATCCAACCACTTTTCTGAAGGTGTTTATCAACTGTAGGAGTTCTGGTTGAATTTTTGGAGTCCCTCATGTATATTATGATATCATCTATGAATAGTGATACTTTGATTTCTTCCTTTCCATTTTGTATTCCCTTTATCTCCTTTAGTTGTCTTGTTGTTCTACTAGAGCTTCAAGTACTATGTCGCATAGATAGGAAGAGAGTGGACAGCCTTGTCTTGTCTTTCAAAAGCTTGTACTCCACGAAATTGGGAAATCTAAATGAAATGGATGATTTTCTAGATAGATACCACTTAACAAAGTTAAATCAAGATCAGGTAAAGTAGTGGTGCACGCCTTTGATCCCAGCACTTGGGAGGCAGAGGCAGGCGGGTTTCAGAGTTCAAGGCCAGCCTGGTCTACAGAGTGAATTCTAGGACAGCCTAGGCTACAGACAGAGAAACCTTGTCTTTTTTTTTTTTTTTTTTTTTTTTTTTTAGACAGGGTTTCTCTGTGTAGCCCTGGCTATCCTGGAACTCACTCTGTAGACCAGGCTGTTCTCAAACTCAGAAATCCGCCTGCCTCTGCCTCTCAAGTGCTGGGATTGAAGGCGTGCGCCACCACCGCCCGCCTGAGAAACCTTGTCTTGAAAAAACAAACAAATAAACAAACAAACAAACAAAATCAGGTAAATTAAACAGTCTTATAGGTAACTTTTAAGAAAATAAAAGCAGCTATCAAAAGTCTCAAAACAAGAAAAGCCCAGGGCCAGATGGTTTTAGTGTAGAATTCTACCACTTTTTAAGAAGAGCTAATAACTATACTCCTCAAATTATTCCCCAAAATGGAAACAGAAGGAACATTGCCAAACTCATCCTATGAGGCCACAGTCACCCTGATACTCAAACCACAAAAAGACTCCACAAGGGAAGGGAACTGCAGACTAATTTTCCTTATGAACATTGATGCAAAAGTATTCAATAAAATATTCACAAACTGAATTCAGGAATACATCAAAAACATCATCCACCATGATCAAGTAGGCTTCTAGTCCAAGGCATCTAGGTTCTATTGCCAGTGTGAGAAGTAGCTGTCCTAGTGTTTGGTGTCCACCAGAGAAGTCTACTGTGACAAAGCTTAAACCAATAGAAAGTCTCTATTAACAATCTGATGACTACACTGGGTGTTTGGGATCCAGGTGTATTCCTGACCCTTTTTCCAGGGCGAGCTTTTAAGCACAAAGCCACATCATTTGTTGACACCTCAGTTAGCAAGAAAAGTTAAGCAGAAAGTTACATGTAGTCTTTCCCAGCTTTCCCAGAAGTAAGGACTTTGATGGATTAGGTCTTTGGTGTTTTTTTTTTTTTCTTTTTTTTTTCCTTTTTTTTTGATTTTTCCAGACAGGGTTTCTCTGAGTAGCCTTGCCTGTCCTGGAACTCACTCTGCAGACCAGGCTGGCCTTGAACTGAGAAATCCACCTGCCTCTGCCTCCCAAGTGTTGGGAATAAAGGCGTGAGCCACCATCCCATGGCTTGTTTTTTGGTTTTTTTCTTCTTCTTTTTTTGGGGGTGGGGGGTTCGGGGGTTGTGATTGTGCTGTGTTTAATGGCCTGAATGGCTCTCCCACTGGTGCTGTGTTTAGTGGCCTGAGTGGTACTTCCTCTGTGGTATCAGTTGTATTAAGATCTGGGACTGGAGAGGCTATTATGACTAACCTGCAGAATCTGGCCATTATCCCAAATAGAAGAGTAGATTGTGTTTTAATTAAGCATCTCAGAAAAATAGAAAATGAGAAAAGAGTCTTTAAGGCTCCTGATGGAGGCTCCTGTGCTCAGCCTCCATTTTAAATGCCAACAAGCCTGTGTTAGGTTAAAGCTGGTCATGTAGCCACATTTCCAAGTATAGAGAGACATCTATCATGTACTGGAGAAAGAGGCCACCTCAGTGTAGGAAAGGAAGAACTTAAATTTTATCTCTCTGCAGGCATTCATGGTTTCTGAGTGTCTGCTGTAGCACAGGGTATCAAGTGGATAGGTAAACTAAGTATTTCCTTTGGACTGGTAACAATTGGACCCGTCTCCTACCTTTTGCCCTATTAAACGGCAGGTGTGCCCCATATAAAGAAATTCATGATCTTGTATATTTATAGATTATTAACCCTTTCCTTTTCTATTCCTTAATAGATCCTCAACAGACATTTCAAGAGGCTGTGCCCTTACCCATGTCTGAGCTTGTCCACACTTCCATCTTGATGTCCTTATGTGGGTGAAGAGAATCCCAACCTGAAGCCTGGAGCCAACACAGAAAAGCCCATAGCCTGTGGTCCTCATCACCTCTACAGCAGTGAAGGTCGCCAGTGTCACCCTGTGGACCCACACCATCCAGCTGAAGAAGGCAGAGATGGGTCGTCACCAGGTCCTCCAACTCCCTAAAGATAGGACTGACATGGGCCCTGTAATTATGGTTGTCTTCTTTAGTCTTTTTTATTATTCTGATAATTCTCAATTATTAACCCTTTAAATTTTGTCACCTGTGTGCAGCCACTTGTTTCTCTGTCTCTTCTTTCTTGATCTGTATCTCTCCAGGAATGCATGACCTGAAATATTTACAAACTTTCTGGTATCAGAGGTGCATGTAGACACTAACTGCTGCAGAGAAGAATATGGGTGATTATTTATCACTGAGGACATACTCCTGCTCCTGAACCATTCATCTGAGGGCCTATTGGATCTTTCTAGACAAGCCAAAATGTCCTCCATCTCAGATCATAACTTTAGAAAAATGTGTATTGATTACTGATAACAGAACAAATGTTGTAGTTACCCTAATTTTATTCACTTAGTAATGACTAAACCAGTGGAAATAAGAGGAAATGTTAATTTTCATTTCAGGGTCTGTTAACTTTCAAAGATGTGGCCATAGAATTCTCCCAGGAGGAGTGGGAATGCCTGGACTCCGCTCAGCGGACTTTGTATAAAGATGTCATGTTGGAGATCTATAGCATCCTGGTCTCTGTGGGTGAGAATAGTTTTCTTTTGTGATTTCCACTTCATTCTACAGTGTCTATCAAATGTGTTTGTATTTGTATCTGTTCATTGTCTGAGTCTCAGCTCTCAATCTGTCCTAGACAGTGGTGATTGTCTTATTTATACAAACATTTGAAATTAGTCTACATTTAGTAAAATCCTTCAATTTAATAGTATATTTACATGTATCCCACATTTAGTAGTACATATTCTGTGTATCTGACTGTAAAAGTTGATTTTTCCAGTTGTGTTTTTTCTTTTTTCTTTTTTCTTTTTTTTTTTTTTT
>NW_022196904.1:32769692-32780800 GCF_008632895.1 Mastomys coucha
GTGCCAGATGCTTTGAACAGATGCCTCCCTCACAGTGAAGTTATTCACAGCCCACCGCTGGGTTCAGGTAATAAACTAGGACAAAAAGTAACAGGTGGCCAGATCTGGTCACAGCTTACCAGCCAGACCCAGGGACAACCCGCCACACCAGGTCCTGCTACACAACTGCCTGCTCCTTCCCCCTGTGGGCAGTGACTCAGCACTCACCATGTCGTGAATTAGGAGTTTGATAGAGCTTCCCTCACAGCACTCAGCGGCGGTGCTCGGAAAAACAAACAAACAAACAGAACTTTTCAAGTCTACTCCGTTATAGACCTGAATCTGCCGCAAGGCACCCGGAAGGTCCCGCCTCCACTTCTGACGGACAGGTCCACCTCAAGGCTCTGATTGGTCATTAAATCTTGAGTAAATGAGCACACACACACCCCCTTAGGGTTAGAGTGTGCTAGTGGGACGTCGTATAATGGTTGCTGGTCCTATAACAGTACCAGATCTTTTCCAGATATACAGAGATTTGCATTTCACAGCACTTATGCCTGTCTTCTACCCGTCTGTCTTCCCATCCAGCATCGGGGAGAACCCACCACCTCAGCTCCGGCTGCTCAGCCGGCTGCTCCTCCGCTTTGTAAACAATGACCCTGCGCTCTCTAGCTCCCTCAGAGAAATCTGGAACTTGCTTGAACTCCCTTTAGTTTATTCATTAGGCACTTCCCCTTCTTCCTCCGGAAATGAAGGTGGATATGTAATGGAAATCAAGCTTGCAATTGTAATTCCCAAATTTGACCTGTAAGCGTCACCTGCCCAGGAACCAGGTAACTTCTAGGCATGCTGGGAATTGTAGTTCTTTGTAAATAACGAGCCCTTGCGGGAAAGAACAGTGGCCAAATTGATTATCTGTATAAACCCTTGCAACATGTGACCAGGGGCCATTCCATCTGGGAAATTCTGGGGATATTTCTGACCCAGGTCCATCTCTTGGTCAATACTTAATATTTAATAAACGGTTGTTTTAAATTTGGACCGAAATGGTTAAGTTAGTTTTTCCGGTAAAACTCAGGATTACTGTATGGAGTCGCATAAGGAGATAAACTGCCCCAAATTCACTCTTCATTCCGGATAATCGAGAGGTGGGCTGACCCAGCCAAGGTCTCCAGGAAATGTGTTCCCTCTGCAGACAACCATGGTGAATGGCAGACTCGGGAAAAAAACAGTAAGCTTCCTGTTGGTCTCTGGATTCTGGTTAAGGGGTACCCTGTCTGATGAACAGGGAGAACTTGATAGGGTTTGTACACCCGTTCGGGCAATTGAGAGATACCTATCGGTTATTTTTTAGTAATTTCTACGTAACTGGGAGTTCATCCAGGGCCATCAGTTATTTTCTGATCAGTTATTTGCCATGGAGCCCTGGAATCGCCCCCTAGTGACACTGGGAGATAGAAACTTCAGTGACCCAGCACATGGCAACTTCAGCTGGGTTCCAATGCCTAGGCTGTCCAACAAGGCAGAGACTTTCAGAGGATACCAGGCAGTCCAGGGATTATACAAGGAGGCCGCTGAAACAGTCTCCTATCGGTTAAATTCTCCTAGACTGATGAAACCTCTGTGTAACACCAATTCAGTCTTTGTTGTTCTTTCCTTTGTTTTGTGACTTGTCCACTTGTCTAATCCTTCCTTGTTCATTACTGTTGGGGGTTGGGGGGGCGAGTAAATTAGAGGAATGCACAATATAAGAACTTACGGACCTAGAAGCAGAAAAGGCCAAATTTTTTTTATTTTATTTTATTAACTTTCATTGCATTATGAAGAGAAAAGTTACATGATTTCAATTTATCTGAATTTGTTAACATTTAAAAACGTATTTTAAGTAAATAGAATTAAATCACATTCTTGTATTCTTGTTTCCCTTTTGTATTCCAACTCCTCCCAGAGACCCCCCTTCAATACCTACAATACCTTTTTTGTCATATTCCTTAAAATTTATAAAATATTATAACAATAAAAATAAGTATTATAAAAGTTGTTTGATATAAAACAACAATTTAGCAGTCTTATGTAGATGCTCGTCTACAGCAATAGTGAAAATACATTTTTCTCAATATAAATTTTAAATAACTCCAAACATATTAACTGTATATTTCAAAATAATACATCACTACTAGTATTTTCTTAAATGAACATGAATATATAAACCTTTTTTTGTTTGTTTTGTATTTAGTAGAGTTTAAAATCTTGGCTCTTACTGTGGTACAAGCCCAAAATAAAAACAATTTTTAGACATTGGATTTCATGGTAATAAGGCTGTACTTCAATAACCCTCACATCACCAAAGGATTTTACCTCCATAGTAGCTAAGCTGAGAGTTGACAGTTCTGCTGCACCAAGAAATGAACTGTAGGCACGATTTTTGGATACAGACTTCCTGTTATGGTCTATCCATAAAGCCATTCACCAACTGTTTCAATGAACAATGGTTCTGCTTGGAGAGTGGCACAGACATTACATGAGGATAAGAATTTAGTTCATTAGCTGTGATAATTTGGAAAAGTTATAATGCACATAGTAATTAAAGAACACATCCCTGAAGAATGTAAAATTCCCATATATATCACATTACAAATTTCAACACATTATTATCTATAGAAATGAAACTAATATAATATTTAATATTAGGAAAATCAAAATCTATGTGAATGTTTATAATTTTGCATTCAAGTAATCTTGAAATTAATATAAAAGTATTTAAGATTTCAAAGCCTTTTCAAATAATCCCTTCTCTAAATATCTTGATATTAGAATTCATTTTAAAACTAAAGAACCATTGAAGCAACTATCTTCATCATCTTGGCCCTGGCTCTGTGGTTTATTAGTATGTTGACTGATTTTTCATCTCCCCAGTCACTCAATTTGTGACATTAAATGGCAGTGATAATAGACTAAGGAAGGAAAGATCACAGAGGTACCCATGGATTTGGTGCATTATCAGCTTCACATGGTTTTCTTCAATAAACCTGTTTTCACCTTGGCTACAGTGATCTCTTTGAGTATCCTTATACTTGTAGGTCCATATTTCTGTTTTGCAGCCCTGTGTCTGTTGTGCCTTCTAAACACATCTCAGGTTTAAACTTTAATTTAATCCAGAGAGATAATGTATCTAAAAGTGCTTTTATACATGCTATTCTTCCTCTCGATGAGGACAGAAAGAACATTTTATGCTTAAATGTTTCTATTTTCTTCACTGTCAGCTTCTCTACCTCAGGCTAGTTTGTTAACCATTTTAGTGGTATGAAAGTTGATACTCTATCAGCTGTGGCTCTCCATATTAATTTTCTGTTCCCTGCCCCTGGACAACCTATATAGTCTGTAACTGTTTTTGATGAAATTTCAATACATTTTCAGGAATATTTCTATTTTACAGCTGGTCCTTGAAATTGAAGGACTGATAGTCTATGTTTTCCACTATAACAATAAATTTCTTCCCCATAAATCCATGACTATATATGCCATATACCATATATGGCCTCAATCTTCCTCTTTGATCTTCTGGTCCTATACATTTAATCCATTTTAGACTTTATTTTATCTGAGACAATGCCCCAACCCCTAGGAACTGTAGTCAAGTTAGACTACAAAAATCTTGTAAAATTACTGTTACTTCTATGACAGTATACAGTAGGCCTTCAATTTCAATTTCATGTAATGGTAAATTTCAGTTTGGGCCTCTTATAATTCATACTAGTTTGCTAAAGTGTTTGTTTCCTAGTGTGTTTAGAAACTCTTGTTTTTCTCATTGGAGTAGTTGGAGTAGTTAAACTTCGAGCAGTGCTGACTGTTGTATCAGGCATTAACTTTTCTAGTTGTTCTATAGAACATTCTCTCCCTGGCTGAAAAGAAACCAGTGGCTCCTGTTGTTATTTGGCAAGGCCAAAGAAAAGCCTCCTAAGCAGTTTCCCAGTTGTGAGGAACGTCCTCGTTTGTCTCTTGATGATCTATATTCACAAGCCTTATGTCTGCCCTTTCCACATTTTTATATTTCCCAGGAATCTTTTTCCTGGATTACCTTTAGTGAAAATACTATCCCCAGCAACCAAGACGGTTGTCTATAGTCTGTTGGAAATAAGCTGGTCTTCCACAGCTAACGTATTGAGCATTGTGAACTCTCATACTTTTAACAATTTTAAAATGTTAAAATTTTCCTATCATAGGAATATTGAAAATATTAGATACAATATTCTCAGTAATTGTAATTCATAAGTAGGCACAGATCTAGCATTTAATGATCTAATATCATTTTTGCACTCAGTGTTAGCATTTTGAAAGCTAAAGACAATTTATCTCTTGCATCTGGATCCAATATTGCACTATTTAGGGTTGAAGTTACTCTGTGGAAAAAAAAAATCAGTAAAATATTCATCTCAGCATTGCGTTATCTTGGTAAATGATTCAGATCATATTCCCTATTGTTCAACATTGTCCCAAGAATTTAAGACTACTATATATCAGTATAAGATCACATCATTTAACATAATCTGCATTCATAAATCAGTATATTAACCTATACCTAGCATCTGATTCTTGATAATATTAGTGCCTCTAGTCCTATATATTGCTCCATAGATGGCACCTCCTCTATCTGCCAGGTCAGCCGCTGTGTTTGATGGCAGTCTTCTATTATAGCTCATATTAAATCTTCCAAGTCCTTTGAAATTATACAATATTATTAGCACCATATTCTAACCAACTGAGCTAACTGGCCAGACATACAATATTATTTAACTTAAAATTTATTTAATTAAAGTTATTTAATACCTGTTTTAATAACAGTTATTCACCTGTTTTAATAAGGTGAGTGCCTTCCATAGGCTACCATTGCCTCTCTATTTTTTTTTTAAATCTAGCACCTCAAGGAGCTCCCATCCAAAGTTTTCATAACCTTGTACATTTCCTTTTTTTGAACGCAATTCTCTTACAGTAGCTAGGAAAATTATTGTAGGTTTTCTAGCAGGATTGTACTGCCATCCTGCAATCTCATATTAAGGTAGTACTATAGTCTTTAGATCAAATGTCTTTGGTCTAGCTTAAGAAAGTTACTTATTTTTATTTAAATTATCCTGTAATTTTTGTACTACATTCCACCTCACAATAGTCTCCTTATCTAAGTCTATTTTATGTGAATTTAAGGGAGAAAGACAAAGAGATTCTCTACTTTCTTCTTTATGCTGACTTTTCTAAAAGAAGACATAGAAAATAACAATCATTACTGAGCATATTATAATTAGTTCTATGAAATAATTAAAGCAAAATTATATGAGGTACAAATGCCCTCTGCTATAGTATTTTCCTTTTTTTTTCAAACACAGAAAATATCTCTTTAAAATCTTACTCTTTTCTTCCTTTAGAGGCTTCACTTTATTATGCACTTTTAGAAAACATTTCTACTTATTTCCCTTTACCACTCCTACACTTAATATATATTTCTTTTTAAAACTTTTTAAAGTTTTAAAAGCTTTTTAAAATTCTGTTCTCTGGGGAATATTCTGTTATGAGCATATATTATAAACTCTGAGGTCTAGAATTTCAGCTTCTGACTCTTCCAGTCTGCTCCACATTCCTGTAGCAGGGATGATCCTGTGCCTGGATTTTTCTCATCCAGCTCCCATGTCTGGCAATTGTGGAGAATCTTGATCTCATGCCTAGGATTGTATCTCATGCCTAATCTGAATCTCAGGGCTAAGCCTGAATTTCAGGCCTTATGTTTGCACACCAAATAGTGTAAGCATTTTGCGATCCCATTTGAGAGTAACTTAAGACATGGAGACATCTATCTATTTTAAAACTGTTGCCTTTCTGCTGGGGTAGCCTCTCAGCTAGCTACCAGCTTGACTTCTCCAGTGCTCTCTATCTCCACATGGTTTTCACTACCTAACCCCCTACTCCATTGTCTCCCTTCCTTCTCCTTCTCCGTCAGTGTCCCCACTTGTCTCCCCTCATCCCTGTGTCTATCTTGTTATACCTGGAAGGCCTACCTATATTTCCTGCACCAGCTTCAGATGCCAGCTCTTTATTATGCAAAACAAAACAAAACAAAACAAAACAAAACCACATTCCTTCATTTTAAAGGCAGGTAAAGAAGTGTCTATCACATCCTGCTAGCTGGGTACTGCTGGGTACTGTTTCTATGTTAAAAATTTGGGCTAGTGGAACAAGATATACATATATTCAGAGAGATCTGCTGGGATCTCAGAGCATGTTATTTGCCTGACAAACCAATCCCCTGGGACTCAAGCCCGTTTTGGTTTGTCTTCTCCCCATCCTTGGCCCCTATTGGCCATCAGAGTACTGTTTCTCCCTGCACCTGCATTATCCAATTTTTTAAGTGGCAAGTAATTTAAGACCAAAGTTTCTAAAGACACCTAGACAAAACTTCCCCAACTAAGAAGTGCCATGCATCACAACCTATGGACATTGATCAATTTGGGAACCCTCAGAGATGTTGTAAACAATTACCCCCAACCTCAATAAACCCTGCCCCACCCTTGGCACCACTCACAATGGCCACTGAACTGCTCTGTAATCTCAGAGATTCTGGGAACAATTATTCCCAGCTGGTTTAGCCTCAGTGACCAGGGGCCCCAAGACCTCCACCTACAGGGACCTTCCCTGTTAATCTACATTTAACAAGACAATATCTACTGGTCTCTGTCCTATCCCAGCAGCAAACTTAAAAGAACAATGCCAAGCTTTCCATGAGGATGGAATTCATGCCCCTTGAACCAAATCTAATTTTTAAAATTTTACTAGTAACATTTTATCTCCCCAAGCCTGGAGAGATATGTCAATCTTCTCTCCCCAGCCCTCCATTTGTACAAGGGGAGACCCTATTGAAAAATAAATGTCAGATGCAGGACTAAAAAAAAATACATAATAAACAAATAGGATAGGGCTACAAGGACAGAACCACCCTGCACAATTGATAAGCTGGAATTCTGACCAGATGTATGGCCAATGTAACTTCTCTGCAGGGATTCAGCAGGTTTTACACCCTGCTAGCTTTTTTGAGCAGGTCTTCTTATGTACATTCCTGGCCTGAGACCATCTAACTACCTTGTCTACACAACCTGACGAAACCTCCCCACTACACCTCCTAAAACAGAAACCAACTGAGACTCTGCCAGATTTAATACTAATCTTAAAAGCCTTACAGGCCATTACAGACAGAACAGTAACAGACCATATAGCCAAAGTAATGCCTCTAAACAATCTTAACTGGGAAGCAGTGGCCCCAGAACACAGGCAAGCATGCCAGGGACTAAAACAGGAACATTATGTAATATAAGATATGTGAGGGTCGGGTTTCACACATAGACAGAGTACTTTAGTTCTTTTATCACATTTCTCACAGACCAAAAAAAAAAAAAGGTGTTAAAAAGGGCAGACACAGAAAATCTCTTCCTTCCATGGAAATTCACTCATTGGAACCATGTACTGATATGATTGTAAGACTTTGTTGGAATAAATAAATATGTACTTGAATGAGTGTACATAAATAGTGTGTTGTGGGTCCACATTTCACCCCACTGCTGGGATATGTCTCCCTGTACGGTTGTACAGGGAGACGAAGTCAAACACTCCTTGCATCTCAATGTACAATCGCATCGAATGCTAGGCTTTAGGCAAGCACTGAGACACCCACCAGGTGTTACAGAAACAAAGTCTGAGACTGGGGCAGTGGGCAAGGGGGAGGGGCAGGGAGGGAAGCTGCTATTTCTTGTCTCCGGACACCCAGTCTCCACTCGGGTGCTGCACAGAGGATTCAGGAATGGAGAATTGGATTGGGGTCCACTGACCTTAGGAAGAGGCAGTGACCATTGAAAGCCTCTGGGCTGAGGATGACTACTGTGAACCTGGGCCAGGGAAATGGAGAACACCAGCTTAGCTCATCAATGATTGTGCTTAGCTTTGTGGGCGGTTGTCTAGAAGCACAGAGAGGCTGTCTACGGGATACTTAAGCTACAGCTCTGTAGCCAAAGGCCTTCTCCATGCTCCCCATGGTGGTTTCAATGGAAGACACAGTCCATGTTTATCCATAATGTCAATTTACTGTTCATCATGGAAAATGAATGCATCTGCACTCCTCAGGTTGGACCAGAGATTAAATACCTTTTGTAGGAAGGAATGTCTGGAAAGGGGAGCTTATTGTCTAAACCCTCAGGGGCTCTAGATACCGCCTTAGCATGGAGACCTCTGTTCTGGGCCCTGTGACTGACATGAAGCACGTGGCACATGTTCCAGGCCAGGAATCTGGCAGGGAGCAGGGAGGTACCTACCGTCTCATGTATGTACACAAGTTTCGGGGTCTCAAACCAGCTCTACCTTACCAAGTTTCCTGGCATGGTTTAATGTCCCACAGTGTGTATATATGTATTAATTTAATCCATTTAGAGTCTGAGAGCTCAAATAGCATTGTATGGTTAAATGTGGCTAGGGTTCTGCATTTGAGAGTAGCAATAGGAACGTATTGAAGCAGGACACAGGATTAAAAGGTAGAGAGAGATTCAGAGAGAAATCTGATGCTAGGACTTTTCCATTTCCCTAATGCATGCTGAAAACCTCTGTCCCATGTTAAAACTCGAGCCTCCTCCAGTGCACTGCTTTAGCCTAACTCAGTCACCCACTTCAGCATGTATGCTGATAGCCAGGGCCAGGCTATTTATTTAATGATAAAATGACCTTCTCTGGAAAAACTGTCCAGAAAGTAGAGACTGCTATTTAGCCCCTGAGTCTACATTTAACTGCCCATTTTCCAAGGTAACCCTATATAAACTCCAAATGTCCCCTTCCCTGTTTGCAGGAACCAAATCAAAATTTCCAGAAATTTACACAGAAAGCCATCAACTGACTCATTGAAACATAAAAGTCTGGGATTGCCATGCCTGCCCTTCCAGATGGTTTGGTCAATCCAAAACTCAGAGAAAGTGTCAGGTCGATGAATTTGATTCCTGCTTTATTTCCACACTCAGTGGGCTAATGTAAGCCGCCTTACCCGGCCAGTTGGAAGTAATGAGGCAAACACCGAGCTCTTTCCCATGCAGTTTTATTAGGATCCTTGTAATCTTGCTTGTTACATCTTACTTATTTCTACTTACATTTTATTAGTTACATCTTGTAAGTTACATCTTACTTATTACTATTTCTACTTACTCCTATTCCTATTCTTAGTTCTATTCCTACATCTTACTTCTATTCCTTACATACTTACTCCTATCTATAATACTTACTCTTCTATATCCCATACTTACTCTTCTATCCCATCACCAGCCCTAATTCTACATACTTACTATCTCTACATACTTACTCTTCTAAATCTACATCTTACCTCTAACCCATCACCAGCCCTAATTCTACATACTTACTCCTATCTCCACATACTTACTCTCTCCCCAGTCTCTCTCCAGCCCCCAGCCCCTGTGGGTTAAATACTTTCCCTGGTCCCAATCAGCATCGGCTACATGGCAAAGCACAATAGGCTGTGGGAAATTCATACCAGCTTGCATCACAAACTACAGGCACTCAGCTTCTCCAACTAAGGGCTTGATTATCAATGCTCTCTGCTCCGACCGGAAACCAGGTGTTCAAAATATATGTATATAGGGTGGCAGCTGTGGCTCCCCACAGGCTAACCCACCAGAGCACCATTTGGGAGACCTCAGACAGCTCCAAACACCTAGCTCTAAGTCACATTGTGACTTTAATATACATTGAAAAAATGGCTGTTCACAACCAAAATTCAAAATTTTCAATTTTAATATCTGAAATGATTTAGACTAGTTCAAAGCATTGGTTCAAAATGATCCAATACCCCTTCCATATATAACTGACTCCTCTTCCACCTAGCAACTGCTTGCCATTGTGCCCAATGTCTGCCCTTAAGAACAATTAAGGGAGAATTTGATGCAATGGGAACAGAAAAAAAAAATCCTATTGATTCTTTTCAGTTTTACAAGGAAAAAATATATAACAGTGTCATAACTAAAATAAAAGTGAAAGTGAGCAGGACAAAGCAGAACTGACACTGGGAATAGAAGAAAAATTGAAGCCTTTAATCCCAGCACTTGGGAGGCAGAGGCAGGCAGATTTCTGAGTTCAAGACCAGTCTGGTCTACAGAGTGAGTGAGTTCTAGGACAGCCAGGGCTACACAGAGAAACTCTGTCTAGGAAAAAAAATGATAAGAAAGAAAAATTGAAACTTGAATGTGTATGTGTGTGTGTGTGTTTGTGTGTGTGTATGTAAGTTGATAGTTTTCCATTGATGATTACCCTCCACCTCCACTTCTAATTTCCTCCTCTCTTAACCACTATCCATCAAGTGTAGTTCCTGATATTTTTGCTGTTTCACTGTATCTCTCACTGAAGTTATTAAGAAAATTTGTAGCCTCCAAATGAAAAAAAATCAACTGCTTACATTACAAGTCTACTATTCGAGAGGCTGTGTATGGAGTCCAGGAGATGGGAGAACAAATCCAGGAGATGAGAGAAGACATGAAAAAACTCCCCCCCCCCCCGCCAGGCAGTGGTGGTGCATGCTTTTAATCTTAGGACTTGGGAGGCAGAGGCAGGCAGATTTCTGAGTTCTAGGCCAGCCTGGTCTATAGAGTGAGTTCTAGGACAGCCAGGGCTATACAAAGAAACTCTATCTTGAAAAACCAAAAGAAAAAAATTTTTTTTTCTTTTTCAAATAGGTTAGTGATATATCTATCCTGATAAACTAGGACAGCAAGTTAAAATAATATTCCAATTTCATTTAAGATTCTAAAGGATCTTAAGTAAGCTTATACTCAATATGGGTAGAATGCTCCTTTTACATTGGGTGTCTTTGGATGTCTGGAGATGCTTTTGTTTCCTCTGATTGAAAGATCAGAGCAAAAGCTTATGTTATTGGGAGGGAATGAATATTTACAGTTTAGGACTGATTATTCAGAAATATGTCAATACTAAGCTGACAGAAATCAGCAAAATAATAGGCCTATAACTTTTACAATATTAGCAGTAGAATATATGTATAGTGGTGCTCCATGATATAGTACAAATCCTCCTGAGGCTTATGGACTAAT
>NW_022196904.1:32878989-32879677 GCF_008632895.1 Mastomys coucha
ACTCACCCGAGAGAAAATGGCGAATCCCGCCCGGTTCTCTGGCCTAAGGCGCCTCCGGGCTGGCTGCTACAGTCTCCGACGTGTTCTTATTAGGAACCCCGAAAGAGTAACTTGTAAAGACCTCTTCTTCAAACTTGATACAAGACCTACAAATGTCAAGCAAAGCATTCATTCTCACTCTTTGTTGTTCTCTTTCCTATGAGCCACCTCCCAAGTTAACTGTCTCTGTCTCCCTTGTGTATATAAATACATTTGAAATATGTAAGCTGTTCTGAGACCATAGTATAGTGTAAAAACATGAAATAAACAATACTACTAATAGAGAGACTGAGATAGGAGAAGCAAGATTTCATGACCCTTAAGTTGTACACAGCCAGACACTGTCATGAATAAACGAGCTGAAAGTATATATAAATTGTACAATATTGGACATATTCCTCCAATTACCAAATTAGAGAGACCATTGGATGACAATCAACAAGTTTCTAATTCCTCATATTTTTGAATTTCAATTACTTAGGATATGTTGGTAATATTAATTTTCATATTAAGACATTAAGAAAAGGTAATTGTCACTTCCTGTTGTTTTTGATGTAAGGGGCGGAATTAGGTTTGTGTGTATTTGTTAAAAGATTACTTTCTTGCTTCTTCTAGGGTGTACTTTTGCTCCTTATGTTGATGTTTTCCA
>NW_022196904.1:32880402-32888096 GCF_008632895.1 Mastomys coucha
GGAATATAATATTTAGACTTTGAGGCAGTTTGTATAAGCTTGCTTACCCCTAAATGGGTCCATTGATGTATCTGCTTTATCATTACTTTTTGCTTGTTCTTGTGGCAATATTTTCTTACCTGATGGGGCTATCCAGATCCCCTTTTTCTGGTCAAAATGATTTTCAGGATCCCTCGAGATGACTGCCAAGTCTTCAGCAGTGTACTGGAACTTAAGTTCAGGTGATTTGGACTCTCTGGCTACCATTACCTGGGTTGCTCTTGAAAGACCCCCAGAACTGGGGAGATCGTTACTCAAGTCTCGAGATGATGCGACCACCCAATAACTCACGAGAGACCGAACTTGCTGCAATCACATGAGGTTTATTTGGGATAGGCCGGTACAGGGGTAGATCTTGTGACCCATGCTGGCCAGAGGAGTTTGACCCCGAACACAAGAAGTGAGTAGCATTTAAAGGGAAAAAAACACAAGCTGGGGGTGTGGACAGGGTTACCAAGGAAACATAACATAAAAACAATGGAAATTTTCAGAGGGACCCAACCCAAGGTATTCAGTTAGGGAGGGGAACATATTCATTCTAGGAATATAATCTTCATCTACCGGTCGACTGAGCGGAGAGGCTCATAAGCCAGTAGACCTTCATTCCTAGTTCCGCCCTCATTGTGGATCAGTCAGGAGGGGCAGGTTTCTGGAACCAGAGCCCTGAGGCTCTGAGTTAACCAAGTTCCTGGAACTGGCTACTCCACATTTTTGGCTTGTTACAGAGGTTTTCTATGTCCCCTTTTAGTTAAAGGTTATACATTATACATACATTTCTATTAAATGCCCCCATTTTAAATTCTAAGATTCTCCAGGCTTTCACTCTAGAAGCTACTGCCTTAGCTTCTTGATCTGCCAAATTATTTCCTTGAGCTATAAAAGAATCACCCTTTTGGTGCCCCAGACAGTGAATAATACTCACTTTTGCTGGTTTGTATAAAGCTCTTAGGAGTGCCAGGATTTCAGGCTTATTCTTGATTTCTTTTCCTCCTGAGGTCAGTAATCCTCGCTGCTGGTAGATGGCACCATGAACATGGGCCTTAGCGAAGGCATATCTGCTGTCTGTATATATGTTGATTTTCTTACCTTCTCCTAGTTCGAGAGCTTTCGTGAGGGCAACGAGCAGAGCTTTCTGGGAAGAGGTTCCCTCCAGCAGAGTTTGTGCCCATATGACCTGTTGCCCATCCACCACGGCTACACCTGCTCTCCTCTGCCCCTTTTCTAGGAAACTGCTCCCATCTCTGAACCAAGTCTCCTCTGCATTGGCCAGGGGCCAATCAGACAGGTCTTTGTGACAGCTGTGTGCTTCTTCGAGCACTTGCTGACAGTCCTGGATGGGAAGTTCAAGGTCAGGGTCTGGGAGGAGGGTGGCTGGATTCAGGCCCATGGGGGTTGCAAACGTAATCCTGTCAGAATTGAGTAGCAAGGTCTGATAGTGGATCATTCGGGCATTGGTGACTCATCAATCAGGGGGCTGGCAGACCACACTCTCTAAGGCGTGTGGAGCAGATAATACCATATCCTGTCCCAGAGTCAGTTTGTCAGCATCTTTTACTAATACTGTAACCGCGGCCACGATCCTCAGACAGCCTGACCACCTGGAGGCTACAGGGTCTAATTTTTTTGAGAGATATGCCACCGGCCTCTTCCATGGTCCCAGTTTTTGGGTCAGGACCCCCTTTCTATGCCCTTGTTGTCCGCCACAAACAGAAGAAATGGATTGGTCACATCAGGGAGACCCAGGGCTGGGGCAGACATGAGGGCTGTTTTTATGGCGTCAAAAGCCTCTTGTTCTCTTTCTCCCCACACAAACGGTTGCTTATTCTTAGTGAGTGGATAGAGAGGGGCCACTATCTCAGCGAACCCAGGTATCCACAGGTGACAGAAGCAGGCTGTGCCAGGAATTCTCTAACTTGTTTTTGATTCATGGGAGGTGGGATGTGAAACACAGTTTCTTTTCTGGCATCTGAAAGCCATCTCTTCCCTTCTTTGAGCAAACACCCCGGTAACTGACCTTTTGATGGCACATCTGGGCTTTCTTAGCTGAGGCAGGATAGCCCAACTCTCCCAGTTCCTTGAGCAGACTTTTGGTTCTCTCTAAACATAATTCCCTGCTGGGTGCGGCAACCAAAAGGTCATCAATATAACAAAGGAGGGTTATCTGGGGATTAGAAGTTTGGAAAGCTGCCAGATGCTGATGTAGGGCCTCACCAAAGATAGTGGGGGAGTTCTTGTAGCCCTGGGGCAAAGGGGTCAACGTGACCTGGCCTGTTATACCCTACTCAGGATCTTTCCATTCAAAGGCAAAGTACTCTTGGCTCTTAGGGGTCAGATATAGGCAGAAAAAAGCATCTTTGAGATCTAGAACTTTGTGCCAGGTCCTAAAGGGAGGCAAAGAACTCAAAAGTTTGTACGGGTTAGGAACTGTAGGGTGAAGGTCGGACACTCGTTTGTTTACCTCCCTGAGATCTTGGACAGGTCGATAGTCATTGGATCCTGGTTTTTGTACTGGAAGAAGGGGAGTATTCCATGCAGACTGTCATCTCCCACAGAATCCCCAGTTGGAGGAAATGTAGGATGTGGGGCCGGATCTCCTCTCGGGCTTCTTTAGACATAGGATACTAGTGAATGGTTACTGGGGTGGCCTGTGCCTTTAATTCCACGTGGACTGGAGGCTGGTTCTTAGCTTTCCCCATTCCTGCTGTCTCAGCCCAGGCTTGTGGGAAGTTTTGTAACCACCATTCTATATCCTCAGACCTGCAATCTTTGTTTTCAAAGAGCTGATACTCATCTCCTAGCTTCATAGTCAATACCTGGATGGGTTCTCCCTGCTTGCCCCTGACCTGGGGTCCTTCTGGGAGGAAATGGATCTGTGCTCCCATTTTAGTGAGAAGGTCTCTCCCCAGTAAGGGGCAGGGACATTCTAGTATGACAATGAATGAGTGAGATACCCGGCCCACGCCTAAGTCCACTGTTCTTCAGGCAGTCCATGAGTATTGCTTGTTACCAGTAGCCCCTTGTACCCAAGACTTCTTTTTGAAAATCGGCCCACCTGGTTGTAAGAGGACCGAATATTCTGCCCCTGTGCCCACCAGAAACTGAGTGGGTTTCCCCTCCACAAGAGTTACCCTGGGTTCGGGGAAGGGATCTGAACCCTGTCACCTCGATTCGCTATCACTGTTCTCTTGAACAGCCAGCACTTTGGGTTTCTCTGGTTTCTTGCCTGAGACATAGGGCCCCTTCTTCTTTTGGGTGCATTCTCTTTTCCAGTGCCCCTTTTCTTTACAGTAGGCACATTGATCCTTGGCCAGAGGCTCTCTTTGGTTGCCACGCACTATCTTACTAGGCTCCCTAGTTTCTCCTACCACTGTGGACAAGATCCTATGAAGATTTTTTTTTCCTGTCTCTTTTCCTTCTTTAAATCTCTAGCTTCCTATTTTTTCTGTCTCCTCTCTTCCTTCTCTTCCTCTGTCTCCCGGCTATAAAATACCTTTTCAGCCATCTGCACTAACTCTCTCAACGACTTATCTTGTAATCCATCTAGTTTCTGTAACTTCTTTCTGATAACTCTACTCAACTGGTCAATAAAAGCAACTGTAACTGAACCTATGTTCCTCACTGCTGGGATCATAAGGAGTGAACTGACGGGTAGGCTTCCATGAGCCTCTTTAAGAAAGCTGAGGGAGACTCATTCGGTCCCTGTATTACCTCTCTTACCTTTGCCAAATTCGTGGGGCATCTTGCTGCCCCTTTGAGACCCGAAAAAAGCCTGGTGGAAAACTTTGAGGTGTTGTCTACCTTCGGGTGTATTGTAATCCCAGTCTGGCCTAGTCAGTGGAAAACCCATGTCAATATCAACCAGTAGGGGGGTTGCCCATCTGCCCCAGGGACATTTTTCCTGGCCTCGAGGAGGATTCAATGTTTCTCCTCGGTGGTGAGCAAAACCTGTAACAGCTGCTGACAGTGAAAGACTGGGAGACTTAGAAATTTGGGAAAAAGCATGTTAACGAAAAGTAATGTATTAGCAGAAATGTAAGAAACCAAAAAGGTGGAGTAGCTAGTTCCAGGAATTTGGCTAACTCAGAGCCTCAGGGCTCTGGTTCCCGATACCTGCCCCTCCTGAATGATCCACAATGAGGGTGGAACTAAGAATGAAGGTCTAATGGTTTATGAGACTCTCTACCCTGCCGACTGATAGATGAAGATTACATTCTTAAAATTAATATGTTTTCCTCCCTAACTGAATACATTGGGTTGGGTCCCTCTGAAATTTTCCACTGTTTTTATGTTCTGTTTCCTTGGTAACCCTCTCCCTGCCCCTAGCTTGTGGGCTTCCCTTTTAAATACCCCACACTTCTTGTGTTCGGTGTCGAACAATGGCCAGCATGGTCACGAGATCGACCCCAGGGTCAAACTCCTCTGGCTGACATAGGGTCGAATTCCTCTGGCTGACATGGTCACGAGATTGACCCCAGTACTGGTATCCCCAATAAACCTCATGTGATTGCAGCAAGTTTGGTCTCTCGTGAGTCATTGGGTGGTTACTTCATCCTGGGACTTGAGTAATGATCTCCCCAGTTCTGGGGGTCTTTCAACAGTCATCCCAGGTGGGCTGATGGGAAAAGAGAAGAGATTCCGTGAGGTTAGTCAGGCTCTGGGAGTTTTCAGAAAAGGATGGGTTGTGAGTCTTCCAGTTATACAAGTCAGCCGCTGAGAACGGCCAGTACTGCAGGGGTTGGTGGCCCTGCTCATCAGGAGGGCCGTAGGCCCAGAGGAGCAAAATGCAGGTCTGGTCAGGGGCCATTCCTCTTTGGCTGCGTGTCCCATGGGCAGGCCCCTCTGATCCTGACAGTGAGGCCTCCGCCCCTCTCTCCTCCTCTGATGCAGCTGAAGGACCCACTGCAGGCATTGCAGCTGGAGGACCCACTGCTGGTATGGAGGGTCCTGCAGCTGGACCTACATGGGGTTGGAGTACAGTGGGGTAGGGAGGAGGAGGGTCCATAAGGAGAAGGTCAATTCCAGTGTCTGAGAGAACATTCTTCTTGGCTTGGTCCTGTACAAAGAGGACAGACACCCATGGACAGACCCAGTGGGGAGGGTTAGTTACTAAATCCTCCCAGACCAGAATGTATGGGATCTGGTCTGGGTGACTCTCAGGGCCCGTCCTGAAGATTTGCTGTTTGACTGATCGAATTGGGGCCAAAGAAAAAGACCCATCGGCAGGCCACCCGACCTCTAAGGAGGGCCATTCCGAGGCACAAAGGGTTTTCCATTTATGCTTCTTCACCTCTACTGAGATGTCCTGGGCCCTAGATCTAACTTCTGCCCAATGCTTAAGGGTCAGATTTAGTGGAGTGCACACAAATTGTCCCATACCATCAAAAAATATCATCAGTCCAGGTCCACACACAAAACAAACAAAAAAAAGAACGGATAGGATCTGCCACAAACGCTCCAAACACCAGAAGAGCACAGCAGAGACAGACAGACAGGAGCACCTCTGAACAGCTGCCACTATCCCTGGACGGAATCAAACTCTCCTGAGTCCGATTTCTGTCTGCAGTGACCGCACATCTGCTGGTCACCACCTGGAACTGATAGTGCCCCAGAAGAATATGCAGCTGCACAGATACAGATACACAGATGGCCTTACAGAACAGATTCACATAGACACAGATGATGCAGAAAAACAACCGCGGTATCTGTGAAATGTGCGCTATCTCCTCCGACCTCTGGTTACTGGTTCCACAGGAGGGGGAAACCCTTTATCTCGGTGGGACCTCCAAGATGTAATAACTAGTGTGGGAACCCCACTAGTGTGGAATCAAAGAGGACGCTATAACAACACAAGGTTGATTTTTATTTTGAAACTGGTACACCAGGGTCAGCTCTGTAATCAAGACCAGAGTGACCAAGAGGAAACAAGGCTCTAAGCTTTTATACCATTTCAGAACAGAGTTTTACAACTTACAAAGTTACAAAGTTACATGAACTAGTTACACTTTATCTTGTTCATTCTTTTTGGGTTCCTATTGACTTTTCCTCCCACTTAGGATAAGACACCTGTGACTCTCAGGAGGGATGGGGGAGATCCTTTCTCCTGGAGATGTTCCCAGGAAGCTGCATTCCTTGGGGATGGGTGTTTATTTTGTGAACTCTTGTAAAACCACTTTTATCTTAAGGATTAGTGGACCTCTTTGCTTTCTGGCATTTTTTTTTTCTTATGAAGCATCCCGGCTTGATTAAATTTCTACACTCAGAAGATGGAAAGCTCTCTCATGCTCATGGATTGGTAGGATTAATATACTAAAAATGGCTGTCTTGCCAAAAATAATCTACAGATTCTAAGCAATTCCCAACAAAATTCTAACTCAATTGTTCATGGAAATAGAAAGAGTATTACTTAAATTCATCTGGAATAACAGTAAAAACCCACGATAGTGAAAAATATCATCAACAATAAAAGAAATTTTGGGGGAATCAGCATCCCTTATCCCGGACCTGCGGGACCTTAGTTATTTTGTGGGTTTCCAGGGGAACCAAACCTGGAAAAGAAATGGGTAAGAAAGGAGAGGAAGGCTAAGCAAGTCTTTTGTCAAAGCCTCTTTTATAAATGACCAGTGGCCAGTACATATATGTTACAGAAAAAAGAAAATGAGGAGGGGATGAGGTGAATTCGGCTGGAACAAAGGAGGGAGAGGGGAACATCTGGCCGGATGTTCAATAAGGGGGCCTGAGACATATTGCAGCCTTATCTCAGGGAGTTGTCTCTGTGAAGATCAGCTCCAGGCACCTCTCAGCAGATGACAAGTAGGCAGGCGGGGGTTACAGCAAGGGGCACAAGACTGAGGTCATGTAGGCAAGTGACCACCACTTTAAGGCCAGTAGGGTCTGGTAGCCAGGTATGAAGCAGGCAGAAGAGCAGTAGAGCCCTCCCTGTTGAGGTATTTTGGTATTTCTATGCTAATTCTCTGGTTCTGCTGGAGGCAAGGACTAGGAGGTTCTGATCTAGCATTTCCTGCTAATTCTCTGGGTCTTGCTGGAGGCAAGCACTGGGAGGTTCCAACCTAACACTTCTAGCTAATGTCCTTGAGTGAGGGAAGCCTTTCGATTACTCTCTAGTATGTAAAACATTTCTAACTATTGTGGACTCTCCTATGGAATGTCCTTGACCTCTATTGCTAGCTCTGAGGAAAACCTGTCTAGCAAGGCAGAATCCTTGAGAGAAAGTCCAAGCTAAGGACAGCTCCTAAAGATCCTAAAATAAGATTCAGGTTCTCAAGCCTGTTGGCTCCGGGGTGTCTCCACCAGAGGTGAAGTTAGCAGTGGGTGAAGCCACACAGTGCTCAGAGAGTGCTTTTGGTTTCCAACAATCCCTGACTTCAAGCTGTACTATAGTGGAATCATAACTAAAACTGCATGGTATTGGTACAGTGACTGGAAGATAGATCAATGGAATAGAATTAAAGACCCAGAAATAAACCCAAATATCTAAGGTCACTTGGTCTTTGACAAGGGAGCTAAAACCATCCAGTGGGGGAAAAAAAAGCATTTTCAACAAATGGTGTTAGTTCAACTGCATGTAGAAGATTGCCAATTGATTCGTACTTATCACCTTGTACAAAGTTCAAGTCCAAGTGGATCAAAGACAGGTT
>NW_022196904.1:32888712-32891844 GCF_008632895.1 Mastomys coucha
GTTCAAGGCCAGCCTGGTCTACAGAGTGAGTTCCAGGACAGCCAGGGCTATACAGAGCAACCCTGTCTAGAAAAAAAAAACAAACAAACAAAACAAAACAAAACAAAAATTCCAATCCCTCATATTATTGGATTTCAATTGATTAGGATATGTTGGTTATATTAATTTTCTTATTAATATGTTAAGAAAAAGTAATTGTCAGTTCCTGTTGTTTTTGTTGTAAGAGGTGGAATTAGATTTGTGTGGATTTGCTGAAAGATTACTTTCTTGCTTCTTCTAGGGTGTAGTTTTGTTCCTTATGTTGATGTTTTCCATCTATTATCCTTTGTAGGGCTGGATTTGTGGAAAGATATTGTGTAAATTTTGTTTTGTCATGGAATATCTTGTTTTCTCCATCTATGGTAATTGAGAGTTTTGCTGGGTATAGTAGCCTGGGCTGGCATTTGTGTTCTTGTAGGATCCTGTATGACATCTGTCCAGGATCCTTTAAATTTCCTAGTCTCTGGTGAGAAGTCTGGTGTAATTCTGATAGGCCTGCCTTTATATGTTACTTGCCTTATTTCCCTTGCTGCTTTTAAAATTCTTTCTTTGTTTAGTGCATTTGGTGTTTTGATTATTATGTGATGGGAGGAGTTTCCTTTCTGGTCCAGTCTATTTGGACTTCTGTAGGCTTCTTGTATGTTCATGGGCATCTCTTTCTTGAGGTTAGGGAAGTCTTCTATAATTTTGTTGAAGATACTTACTGGCCCATTACATTGGGAGTTTTCACTCTCTTCTATACCTATTATCTTTAGGTTTGGTCTTCTCATTGTGTCCTGGATTTCCTGGATGTTTTGGGTTAGGAGCTTCTTGCTTTTTGCATTTTCTTAGACTGTTGTGTCAATGTTTTCTAAGGTGTCTTCTGCCCCTGAGATTCTCTCTTCTATCTCTTGTATTCTGTTGGTGATGTTTGCATCTATGGCTTGTGATTTCTTTCCTAGGATTTTTATCTCCAGGGTTGTATCCCTTTTTGATTTCTTTATTGTTTCTATTTCCATTTTTATATTCTGGATGGATTTGCTCATTTCCTTCACCTGTTTGATTGTTTTTCCTGTAGTTTTTAAGGGATTTTTGTGTTTCCTTTTTAAGAGCTTCTAGCTCTTTACCTGTGTTCTCCTGTATTTCTTTGAGGGTGCTATTTATGTCTTTCTTAAAGTCCTGTATCATCATCATGATAAGTGATCTTATATCTGAATCTTGCATTTCCAGTGTGATAGTGTGTCCAGGACTTGCTATGGTGGAGGAATTGGGTTCTGATGATGGCAAGTGACCTTGGTTTATGTTGTTATTTTCTTATGCTTGCCACCCAACCTCCCACCATCTGGTTAACTCTAGTGCTACCTGCCCTTGCTAAATCTGACTGGAGTCTGTACTTCCTGTGATCCTGCTTGTGCCAGAAGTCCTCAGAATCAAGCTGTCTCTGTGATCCTGTGGTTCTGGGATCCTGTGATCCTGGGCTTGTTAGATCACCTGGGAGTGTGGCTTTCTCTGTGTTTTGTGGGACTGGCTGCAGAGCTTGTGCCCAAGGTCTGCTCAGAACACTAAACCAGACAGACCAGAAGGAACCAGAGTCACTGTGCTGGTGGAGTTCCTGTGTGCCTAGTCCTGCTGGTCCTAGTTACTCCCAGTGTTGGGACAGATGTTGGTACCTGCTTACCTCTGTTCCTGGGTGTGTCCTTTGATTCTTAAGGTTATTTGGTGATTCTTGTGATGTGCTTTGTCAGTCCAGATTTTGTTAATTTGAATTTTCTCTCATGTATTTTCACTCAGGTTGCCTAAGAATTTGACTGTCTTAATTTTTTTTTTAAGAAGTGTTTTTTTTTTTTATTTCAGTCCTTGTGTTCTTTCCTTTGTTTCTATCTTATTTACTTTCCACCTCATGTTGATTACTTCTTATAATTTCCTCTTCTTATGTTTCCTGAATATAAGAAGTTAGACACCAGAGAACCAAATAACCTAATTAGAAATTGGGTTGAAGAGCTAAATAAAGAATTCTCAAATGAGGAATTTTGAATGAGCGAGAATCATCTAAAGAAATGATCAACATCCTTAGTCCTTGGGAAAATGCCAATCAAAATGATACTGTGATTCTAACTCACCCCTTACATTTGGCTAAAATAAAAATCTGAGGGAACAGCAGATGCTGGTGAAGATGTGCAGAATGAAGAACATTCCATTCATCGCTGTTGGGGTTGTCTCCTTATACAACCAGTCTTGAAATCATTTTGGCGTTCCTCAGAAAATTTGAAATAGTACTAGTTGAAGACCCAGCCATATCACACTTGGGCATATACCCAAAAAATGCTCCAACATAAAACAAGGACACATGTTCCACTGTGTTCAAAGCAGCATTATTTATAATAGCCTGAAGCTAGAAGCAACCAAGATGTTGCTCCACAGAGGAATAGATACAGAAAATGTTGTTCATTTACACAATGAAGTACTAGTCAGCTATTAAAATCAATGACACCATGAAATTTGCTGGCAAATGGATGGAAATAGTAAATGTTGTCCTGAGTGAGGTAACACAGTTGAAAAAGAAGACACATGGTATGTATTCACTGATAAGTAGATATTAGGATAAAAGATGGGAATACCAATGATAAAACTTACAGAACATAAGAAGCTCAAGAAGATGGAAGACCAAAGTGCAGATGCTTCAGTCATATTTAGAAGTGGAAACAAAATAATCATGGGAGGTAGAGAGTGAGGAGGAGTTGGGAGAAAGAGAGAAGAGGAAGAGGAAAAAAGGGGGCAGGATCGGGTGGGCAAAGAGATGGGGGTGATGTACAGATGATCAGGAAATTGAACATAGTTGTGTAGCAGTGGGGGATGGGGAACTGGGGGGTTGCCAACAGAAACTCCCTGATACCAGGAAAGAAACCACTCTCAGGAGCAGACTAAGATGACATTAGCTGAAATTCCCAACAAATGGGAGAGATAGCCAGTAGAGATCATATCCAGAGGTTAAGAATGAACCTCAGTTGAGGGTTAGGGCCACCTACCCTTGTCAAAACATTATCCCCAAATTTCTCCTGTCTAAGGGAAATACAGGGACAAAGAATAGAGCAGAGACTGAAGGAAAGGCCATCT
>NW_022196904.1:32891950-32893105 GCF_008632895.1 Mastomys coucha
ATATGCAGCCACCAAACACAATCACTATTGCTGATGTCAAGAAATGTTTGCTTAATTGGGCTGTGGTGGCACACGTTTTAATCCCAGCACTTGGGTTGCAGAGGCAGGCAGATTTCTGAGTTCGAGGCCAGCCTGGTCTACAGAGTGAGTTCCAGGAGAGCCAAGGCTACACAGAGAAACCCTGTCTCCAAAAACCAAAAAAAAAAAAAAAAAAAAAAAAAAAAAAAAAAAAAAAAGAAAAAGAAAAGAAAGTTTGCTAACAGGAGTCTGTTATGGGTGTCTCCTGAGAGGCTCTGCCAGAACCTTACAGATACAAATGCAATTGCTTCCAGCCAACCATTGAATGAGCACAAGGACCCCAGTGGAGAAGTTAAAGGAAGGATAGAGAGAATTGAAGGGGTTTGTAACTCCACAGGAAGAACAACAACAATATAAACAAACCAGACTGTCACCCCCCGTCCCCAGAACTTCCAGGACCTAAAGTACCAACCAAAGAATACACATGGAGAGACCCATGACTCCAACTGTATATATAGCAGAGGGTGTCCTTATCTGGCATCAGTGGCACGGGAGGCCCTAAGTCCTGTGAAGGCTCTATGCCATTGCATAGGGGAAAATTACGCCAGTAAGGCAGGGATTGGTGGGTGTGTGGGCAGACACCCTGTAAAGCAGAAGGGAGGGGGTTGAGTTGGAAGGCTTGAAGGGGAAACATGGAAGAGGGATAACATTTGACATGTAATTAAATAAAATAACCAATAAAAAATTAAAAAAACATGCATACACATAAAAACAAAATAAATATATAGATCTAAAAGTCAAAAAAAACCAAAGAATGAAGGAATTAAAGTATTTGAATAAAAAGGCATAAAGGAATGGGAAGGCATAAAGCTATAAAGGAAATGTAGTAAGAGGCCTGTAGTAAGAAAATATAAACAAAAAATATTCTTGAATTGCAAATTGAACATGCACACAGAATGTCTTTAAGGGAGAAGTAGGTTGATTGAACTGAGGAAAGAGTCAGTGGCAAGATGAGCTACAGAAATGGGACAGGGAGGTGCAGATACCACCAAAGAACATGCTACATTTTTGCTGTAATGAAGCACACAATAATGTATGGTATTTTAAAACAAATAATGATTATTATGCAAAAAAACC
>NW_022196904.1:32894338-32898517 GCF_008632895.1 Mastomys coucha
AAAGGGCTTCCTTCAATGCATTCACAAACATGAGTGATTTCATGGATCCAGAGAATGAATTATCCTCCGAAGTATTTACCTACCTGTGTTTATTATATTGGCTATGTGTAGCAGTTGCAGAGCCCCAGGGAAGAAGCATTTAAGTTTCCTCCAGGGCGCAGGAGCAATCTGAAAATAAAATGAGTAATGAATATGAAACAAACTTCTCCTTTCACCAGAGAAATAAAAGCTGATAGAAATTTGATGATATGATAGGCAGGGAACTTCATACTTCACACTTCCCCGGTTTAAGGCAGGAAAAATATGTTCATTTTAAGGGGAGTCTTCTTTCTCTTTAACATCCAATTTGTCATGGTCAATTTCATTGATCCCAGGTGCTTTTGGAAAATACATGTGAATGAAGTCAAGGATGAAGATTTGGGATTAACTTGTTCTTTCCTCCTTGCAGCAGTTCAGACACCTATTGGGAAAGATTATGTCAACCAGACTCTGAATGTTCTGTAAGTATTTTCCATTTAAATGACAACTTGAATATTTCATGAGTGCTCTGAGGATGAAGATTAGGCAAATCCTTGAGTCTTGTTTCCTGTTGCTAAATCTGAACACCAAGTAACTACCTTAATTACTTTACAGATTCAATCCTAATTTCTTCCTTAATTAATCCAGTGAAGGATTTGGGTTTCTTCCAGGTGGCTTCTGACTTAAAGGTTGGAAGCTTAGGGATAGAGGAATAAAGGGATAGCTACATTGATCCTTAAAGCCCTCCTATTAACAGATTACACTGCACTCTAGACAGTGATGAATTATTGAAATTGATCCTGTAATATGTCATTGAGTTTTATTTCAAGTACATGTAAAAAATGGTCATAAACTCCACTGAAAGTCCTTCCATAAGTATGTTGCTCCTAGAACATATGCTGGTTCCAGTAATACTCACAGCACATATAGTTATCAGGAACTTTACATACATACAAACTTACTCTCTCAAGTTCAATGCATGTGGTCAGTTCTTTCCTTCTATAGCATCATTAGGTTTGGAAAGAGAAGATCTCTACACTCAGAAATTCATACTTCATATGAATGCCTGGATTGATATTTTTGTATGTACATGAGCAAAGAATATTTAGGTCATGATGGGTCAAGACATCCAAGTGTTTTAAAAGATAAAATCCAAAAAACCTGTGGCTTCATGCTTTACAGAGTTTGTGTATAATCCCTGACTTTTATGCTTTATAAAGTTTAGTTTAGCACTCTCTCTTTAGAGTAAAACATATTTGGAACATATGGAATCCAACAATATGTTTACATTCCTTGATTAGTGAGGCTATCAATAAAAGTGGTGACTTCGTATATCCCTTGTCATTGGCATAGGTGACAGTTGTGGTGTATGAGAGTTGGAATATTTCAGAACAGTGATACAGAAGTTGTCTATTAGTTTTTTGCTAATTATTTAAGAAACATATCTTTTCATGTCTAAGTTGGTTAATCTCTGACCCTTTTAAGATATTTATATCTTGTGTGACTCCTTTCAGTAGTTTTAGTATTAGTGTACATGGTGAAAGTGTACATGTTAACAATATGTGGATGGATAAAAGAGGACGTGTTAAGAATATTGGGACTAATTAGAAGTGATTGTAAGTACAGGAACCAAATGTTGGTACAGAAAGACCATTATCCATTAATAAATAATGTTTTCACTTCCTTAAACTATTCAGTTAATTTCACAAGAAAATGTCATGAACTCAGTGTCTCTCACAGCACATGGTTTTTTATATTGCTCAATAATTTCAAAATGAAGACATGATTAGAATTACTGCTTTATCAATATCTGTGGTTTTCTCTTTATCTTTTGATCATGTACTCAAAACAGAGTTGAAAATGTTCTCTGTGGATGAGGTCAGCACCATCTTTTATTTATGCGAGCCACTCCTGTCATGAACTTTTAAAGTGTTTTCTATTTTCCAGGTTCTTGTGTCAGTCTAATCTCACAACAAAAGCTATTTGCTCCCATCTTTAGAGGATAGATGCAGAAACTTCTAGCAGAGTATAGTGCTTCTACTGAGTATAAATGATCATGTACAGACATCTGTCCATAATGAACACTGTACTCTTTTACAGAAAAACAACTAAAAACCACAAATATGCTTTGTCATTAGCATATTCAGTGGATGAAATCAACAGGAATCCTGATCTTTTACCAAATATGTCTTTGATTATAAAGTACACTTTGGGCCATTGTGATGGAGAAATTGGAAAAACTATATCCTATTTATTTCATAAAAAAAAAGGCAGACCTATCCCTAATTATTTCTGTAATGAAGAGAGTATGTGTCAGTTTCTGCTTACAGGACCCGATTGGAAGGTATCTTTAAGTTACTGGAACGACCTGGACAGCTTCTTATATCCACGTGTGAGTTATCATAGCTCAGGACTTCTTAACATCATGTCTCTTTGGGGCACTTTAATAGATATTCAGAAAGTTAATGGATGAGGTTGGACTTATGCTTATATCAATCTATGCAGTTCCAGGATACTTACTAATCTGAAACATGATAGGCCTTCTGCTAGGGGCCACCTCCAGAAGCTGACAGATACCAGGAAGAAGGAATAGAGGAGGCCATGAAGAATTGAGTCTGGTGTGGTGGTAGAGAGAATCTTACAGCCTTGACTGAGTGGCAGTCAGAGTGTTTATTTGTACAAATCTCAGTAAGCAGAGATTTATTCATTTTGTTCCAAATCATAGAACATACTATTTCTGTTGCTAGATATTTATCTTCATCGTGGTCATAAATATAAATTATCATAGGTAAACTGTGAAATAACAGAATTATTATTTACAATAATGGTTGTAATATAAGTTTAGTCATTAGTGATAGAGTGTGATGGAACAGAAATAAATATAACAAACATTTCCTCTATAACCCAACTTTTAAATATCAAGTATTTTTTGCAAAGGCATGAAAGACCATTCTTAGCTTGGAAACTTATGATATTTCAGTGGCACTAGACAGAATGAAAAACTCCAATCCATCTGTTGTGTTAGCCATTGGACTGCCTGTGAGTGTATGACCAAACATTAGGAGTTAGAGTGAAAATTTTCCTTAGACTTTCTGGTAAATATTTCAAGCCCATTCTGCTATAGTTATGATATGTCATTTTCTTTAATAATATGATGACTATGTCATATCTTTGTGGAATATATAGCTATGTTTTATCTTGTTTTTTTTTTCTAATCATAAGATACAAGATTAGACCTTCACAAGTGATCTTTTCTAAGAAAGAGGGGCTATGGGGTTCTGGTACTTCATTTTTTCATAGTTTTCCATGGATTATTTATCAATCATTATAGGAAACTTTGTATGGATGAAATAACTCCATTCAATCTAACTTTGATTATGTATATTTTACTCAAGAGAGACAACTTATAAGTCCGATATATTTTGCCCCATAATTACCTAAGTAGGATGAGTTTTCCTAATCTGATCTGCGTCTAACACTTACATGCTGCCAAATCTAGTTTACATTTTCAAATTAACATTGATCTGATTATCTGTTTCCTGAGGAGGCACAGAAGCAAAAATTGCCTGAGTATTTCAGAGCCTTATCCTCAAATGGAGATCTCTGGAATTTTTATGCAAATAACAATCTCTAAGTATAGTAGTAATAACCTTCAAGTAGGGCAACATAAGAATGTTATTTCTGAAAAGCTAAATCAGTGTTATGTACAGGACTTTACTGTTAAATCTTAGAAGTATTTCTAGATTATGGCATAAATGCCTTTTAAAGAAAATATTAGTCAAATATCTCCAAGTTGTAAATGTATTAAAATCCCTACAAACATTGAAAACACAGATATCAAGCCTAAAACTGAAAGGCAGAAAGGCAGTTATTGCAACATGTGAATACATTTTGTTACACCTTGTCAAACAGCTATGCTTGCTATTCTCATTAGAAGTGGATGTGCCAGGCTTCCACATTTGCTCATTTATATAAGAGATGAGAGGAAAAGTCACAAGAACTCAATGGTTTGCAGGTAAATATGGTTATAAGTTTTTTCAAGTGGACTACTCCTCATGCTGCTCTCTGACTTGTAGATCCTTCAGCTTACATTTGGACCTTTCCATTCCATCTTCAGTGATGATGAACAATATCCCTACCTCTATCAGATGGCCCCAAAGG
>NW_022196904.1:32898874-32917196 GCF_008632895.1 Mastomys coucha
AAATTTTGTACAGGCATGGTTCGATCTCAGAAGCACAGATTTACATTTAGTAATGCCAGAGTGGAAATTTCTTAAGTATGAAACCTCAGCATCTAACTGTAAAATACTGAAGAAGAATTCATTCAATGCCTCATTGGATTGGCTAATGGAACAGAAGTTTGACATGGCCTTTAGTGATGGTAGTCATAACATATACAATGCTGTGTATTCCATAGCCCATGCACTCCATGAGATAAATCTGCAACAGGCTGATAATCAGGCAGTAGACAATGGGAAAGGAGCCATGTCTCACTGCTTGAAGGTCGAGTTTCTTCTATTGGATGAGCTTTGGTGTCTTCAATTGCATAGCTGTTTAGAGTCTCTCAGATGCCCAGACTTAAGGAAATAGTTAATATTTTCCAAAATGGATAGGTTTCTTAACATTGTTTCCTTAAAAAAGGAAATCTAGAGATTGTTCTGAATGTGAATGGAAAAAGAATTCACAGATTAGCAATGAAAATGTGTAGCTTTATACAGAGAACCCGAATATCCATCAGAATACCCCTTCCAATATTGGGTATATACAGTCCTTCCTCATCAATTTTCTCCATGATGAGAGGATGAGTTTTTATATTTGTCAATTATATGGAAATCATTTCAAAGAATAGTTTTCATTAGGGTTCTCCAGTGATTCTGCCCCCAGTGTAGGCTCTGGTGAACTTACTTGGATTTCTGAGAGAAATTTAACAAGAAATAGTGCTGGTATTCAGTTCCATCTATAGAAATGTGTTTATATGTGTGAGTATATCTTTCTCACTCTGCATATGCATATGTTCTACTCTTTTCCTGTATCTGTGTTTATATTTGTACTGCTTTGAACGTGCATGTTTATTGCTCTGTATAACTGCAGAAGTGAGCAACAATCTTTTTCTATGTATGAATTTCTTTGTATAAATATGTTGGTTTATATATGTGTGTATGTTTCTTTGTGTTTTTGTATGGTTTTTTTGCGTGTTTTGTCAGAGTATGTGTCTTTGTGTACATTGTATGTATTTGGTGGGTGTCTCTATTCTCATATATGTAGTTGTACTTGCTTTACTGTGTATGTGTCTGCCTATTTCTTAGCATTTGTCATGGCCTTTGCCTGCCTTTTTTTGATTAGGTTTGAGTATAAGTTTCTTTGTGTGTCAATATCATTCAGAACTGGTGCTTATATATGAAAACCTCTCCCCATGTATTGCTGTCAGTCTATCTGTGTGTTTGTGTGTGTTTGTATGTGTAACAGTGTATGTATATTTGTGATTTCATATCTGTGATTTTAGTTGAGTGTACATGCATGTCATTTATGTGCCTGAATGTTTACATATGTGTGTCAACATGTATGTATATTTGTGTGTAAATACGTGTATAGCTGTATTATATGCATGACTTGGAAAAGACATGAGTATCTCTCTGTGTTAATGTTTGTATGTGTGTGTGTCTATGTGTCTATGTGTGTGTGTGTGTTTGTGCATATCTTTGTTTGTTTCTGTGCTTTTCTATGTGTTTGGTAGTCGTCACTGATTGTACTTAAGTTCTTGGAATATTTTAATAATTTTATTTATCCAATTGTATATGTTGTGATTTACTTCTTTTATTCTTTAAATATAGTTGGCTGTACTATGAAATCAGAATACATTTTATGATTTGAAGGAATCATATTTACATTATAGTGCAACGTTTGTCTTTTAGGTAAACTCTTTTCTGAGAAAGACCCACTTCACTAATCCTCTTGGAGACAAAGTGTTTATGAAACAGAGAGTAACACTGCAGGAAGACTATGACATTTTCCATTTTGGCAATCTTTCAGAACACCTTGGGATTAAGGTGAAGTTAGGAAAGTTCAGCCCATATTTTCCAAATGGTAGACACTTTCACTTATATGTAGACATGATTGAATTGTCCACAGGAACTAGAAAGGTGAGTGTATACTAAGTTACTAATTAACAATACATAGCAGTAAACACTCTATTGTGGATACATAGCAACATATTGAAATGAAAAATGTTGTCACATCAGGAACCAATTTCTAGGCTCCTGTATTATGTTTATTTTTTTCATTTTTGACATTTTTACCAATTCTTTGAAGATTTCAAACATGCATAAAATATACCTTTGTTATATCAGAACCATTTTCTGAAATTTAATTAATACAAAACTGTTCTTCACCACTGTTTGCTATTCTTTCCTTTAAATTAAACAAAATTTTCTTCATATCATTGTTATTATTACACATTAATCTCCCTTAACTTAAACCTCTGGAACAGGTGCTTATAAGAGAAAGACTAATGTTACTCTTATGAAACACTAAGATTTATAATTGCTAACTCTTGCCATTATATCCAAAAATGTTTTCCTATCTAATAAAAGGATACCAATATTTTCACAAATAAACACAATTACAGAAATTCATATTCACAGAAATATCCCTTTTAAATAAATTTGAAGAACCCTATCACACTTTTAAGTAAGATGAGTAAAAGTTCAAAGGAACTTATAGACAGGATTAGAACAAAAGACAAAGAAATGGCTATTAAAATACCTCAAATACAGCAATAACAGCAACTAAACAAAAGCAACAAATAATTTTAAGTTATAATTGAACATTTGTTTTAACATTCTCTAAATGAAATCAGAGACAAGGCTGGTTTATTTTTTAAGACATTCCTAAGTTGCCTGCAGAGGGTAGGGAGGCATATTTACATTCAAGAGGAGAATTTTTCTTTATCAAAGAAAGTGGAGGAAAAGATTGTACACTGTAATAACAAGGAATAAGGAAATTTGTAAACAATACCTTTCATGGATATGTATGGAATAATTCTTGACAAAAACACCTACTAGAAGGACACACCACACAAGAGAAAGATCATTCTGTGAGAAGAGGGAGAATTTTTTTTAAATTGTGATTGTTTTATTTATTGAAATAAGCTTGTGATTCTCACATAATATATCCTAATTACAGTTTCCCTTCCTTCTATTGGGATGTGACCAATTCTCAGTTTTTCTAGCAAATATATCAGAGTTAATACTCCTACTTCCCTCCTAACTTCCTTTTCCATCAGACCCACTTTCTGTCTGTCATTAGAAAATAACAGGATTCTATTTGAGAATAATGAAACAACACTAAACAAAACTAAGACATTATAATTGGACGAAATTTTCATAACACATTATGGTAGACATATGATTTGGAAGTAAGTGAAAGGACCAGGAAATCCTACTTCATATCTTATATGAATAGTAGTGATTGAAGCATTGATGTTGAGTGGTTGAGATATTGATAGAGAATTGAGTTATTCATGCTTTAGTACTAAGAATACATTTTTTTGCAATCCAAAATTTATGTATTGAAATGATGAAGGAGTTATTCAAATGAACTCTTTATTTTTCTGAAATCTTTAGTGAGTTTATAAAAAAATACCCAATTCCATGTACAAGCTGTATAGGACTAAACCCATAAAATATACATCATGGTGATTTTTTAACAGATGGGTTAAGCTGCCTTCCTTACCACACATTTAATTATAAAATATAGCACTTATTAAATTGTCTGGAGACTCAGCTATCCTCATATGCTGACTCATAATATTTTTTTTAAAGAAAGGTATGTTTGTTTTCTGTGTTTATGTGTTTCATTTTTTCTTAACTTCTATTGCATTATAATGAGAAAAGTTATATGATTTCAATTTATCTGAATTTGTTAACATTTAAAAACATATTTTAAGTAAATATAATTAAATCACATCCTTGTTTCCCTTTTGTACCCCAAATCCTCCCAGAGACCCCCTTCAATACCTATAATACTTTTTTGTCATATTCCTTAAAGTTTATAAAATATTATAACTATAAAAATAAGTATCATAAAAGTTGTTTGATATGAAACAACATTCAATTTAACAGTCTTATATAGATGCTCATCTACATCAATAGTGAAAAAATATTTTTTTCAATATGAATTTTAAATAACTCCAAACATTAACTGCATATTTCAAAATAATACAATACTACTAGTTTTTTCTTACATGAACATAAATATATAAAGACTTTTTGTTTATTTGTTTGGTATTTAGTAGAGTTTAAAATCTTGGCTCTTACTGTGGTACAAGCCCAAAAGAAGAACAACTTTTAGACATTGGATTTCAATGTAATAAGGCTGTACTTCAATGACCCTCACATCACCAAAGGATTTTACCTCCATCGTAGCTAAGCTGAGAGTTGATAGTTCTGCTACACTAAGAAATGAATTATAGGCACGATTTTTGGATACAGACTTTCTGCTATGGTCAAAGCTATTTGACATGAGTGGGTGACTTTACTCTCAGCCCACAGAGAACAGGTTACATTCATTTAAGAAATGCTGTATGTAATAAGATAGTCTATCCATAAAGTCATTCACCAACTGTTTCAATGAACAATGGTTCTGCTTGGAGGGTGGCACAAACATTACGTGAGGGTAAGAATTTGGTTCATTAGCTATGATAATTTGGAAAAGCATTCATCTCAGAGAAAAAGTAACTTATAAAGTCCTCTTCTTCAAACTTGATACAAGAGTTACAAATGCCAAGCAAAGCTTTCAGTCTCACTTTGTTGTTCTCTTATGAGCTACTTCCCTAGTTAATTGTCTATGTTTCTTTTGGGTATATAAATACTTTTGAAATATATAAGTTGTTCTGAAAACTATAATATAATGTAAAAAGATGAAATAAACAATACTATTAATAAGAGGCTGAGATAGGAGAAGTGAGATTTCAATACCCTTATGTTGTACACAGCCAGACACTGTCATGAATAAACAAGCTGAAAGTGTATATAGATTGTACAATATTGGACTTATTTCTCCAATTACCAAATTAGAGAGACCACTGGATGACAATCAACAAATTTTTAATTCCTCTTATTTTTGGATTTCAATTGATTAGGATGTTGGTAACATTAATTTTCATATTAAGATATTAAGAAAAATAATTGTCACTTCCTGTTGTTTTTGTTGTAAGAGGTGGAATTAGGTTTGTGTGTGTTTGTTGGAAGATTACTTTCTTGCTTCTTCTGCGTTTTGTTTTGCTCCTTATGTTTATGTTTTCCATCTATTATCCTTTGTAGGGCTGGATTTGTGGAAAGATATTGTATAAATTTTGTTTTGTCATGGAACATCTTTCTTTCTCCACCTATGATAATTGAGAGTTTTGCTGGATATAGTAGCCTTGGCTGGCATTTGTGTTCTTTTAGGGTCTGTATGACATCGTCGCAGGATCTTCTAACTTTCATCGTCTCTGGTGAGAAGTCTGGTGTAATTCTGAAAGACTTGCCTTTATATGTTACTTGACCTTTTTCTCTTACTGCTTTCAAAATTCTTTCTTTGTTTAGTGCATTTGTTTTTTTTATTACTATGTGATGGGAAGAATTTCTTTTCTGATTCAGTCTATTTGGAGTTCCGTATGCTTCTTGTATGTTCATGGGCATCTATTTATTTTAGGTTAGGGAAGTTTTTTTCTATAATTTTGTTGAAGAAATTTACTGGCCCATTACATTGGGAGTCTTCACTCTCTTCTATACCTATTATCCTTAGGTTTGGTCTTCTCATTGTGTCCTGGATTTCCTGGAATGTTTTGAGTTAGGAGCTTTTTGCTTTTTGCATTTTCTTTGACTGTTGTGTCAATGTTTTCTATGGTGTTTTCTGGCCCCTTGGATGATCTCTTCTATCTCTTGTATTCTGTTGGTGATGCTTGCATCTATGACTCCTGATTTCTTTCCTAGGTTTTGTATCTCCAGGATTGTCTCTCTTTCTGATTTCTTTATTGTTTCTATTTCCATTTTTAGGTTCTGGATGGTTTTGCTCATTTCCTCCACCTGTTTGATTGTGGTTACCTGTAGTTCTTTATGGTATTTTTGTGTTTTCTCTTGAAGGGCTTCTAGCTGTTTACCTGCGTTTTTCTGTATTTCTTTGAGGGTGCTATTTATGTCTTTCTTAAAGTCCTGTATCATCACTATGTGAAGTGATTTTATATCTGATTCTTGCTTTTCTACTGTAATGGTGTGTCCAGGACTTGCTATGGTGGGAGAATTGGGTTCTGATGATGCCAAGAAACCTTTGTTTGTGTTGTTTATTTTCTTACGGTTGCCCCCCACCATCTTGTTATCTCTAGTGCTACCTGCCCTTGCTAAATCCGACTGGAGCCTGTCCTTCCTGTGATCCTGGTTGTGTCAGAACTCCTCAGATTCAAGCTGTCTGTGTGATCCTGTGATTCTGGGATCCTGTGATCCTGTGCTTGTTAGAGCACCTGGGGGTGGAGCTTCCTCAGGGTGTTGTGGGACTGGCTGCAAAGCCTGGGCCCAAGGCCTGCTCAAGACACCAGCCTAGAGAGACCGGAATGAACCAGAGACACTGGGCTGGCAGAGTTGCTATGTGCCTGGTCCAGAAGGAACCAGAGCCACTGGGCTGGCAGAGTTCCTTTGTGCCTGTTCCTGCTGGTCCCAGTTGCTCCCAGTGTTTCGACAGATGTTGAGTCCTCCTCATCTCTGATCCTGGGCACTTCAGAGAACCTGGGAGTGGAGCTTCTTCTGGGTGTTGAGGGACTGGCTGCAGAGCTTGAGCCCAAGGTCTGCTCAGGACACCAGCCCAGAGAGACCAGAAATAATCAGAGACTCTGGGTTGGTGGAGTTCCAATGTGTCTGGTCTGGAAGGAACCAGAGCCACTGAGTTGGTGGAGTTCCAATGTGTCTGGTGTGGAAGAAACCAGAGCCACTGGGTTGTTGGAGTTCCAATGTATCTGGTCCAGAAGGAACCAGAGCCACTGGGTTGGCAGAGTTCCTATGTGCCTGGTCTGGAAGCAATCTGAGCCACTCTGCTGGCAGAGTTCCTGTGTGCCTGGTCCCACTGCACCCAGTTACTCCCGATGTTGGGACAGATGTTGGGTCCTCCTAACTTCTGATTCTGGGCGTGTCAGAGTGCTTGGGAGTGGAGTTTCCTCTGGGTGTTGAGGGACTGGCAGCAGAGCATGCTCCCAAATTCTGCTAAGGATAACAGACCAGAGAGACCATAAGGAACCAGAGCCACTGGACTGGTAGATTTCCTGTGTGCCTGGTCCTGCTGGTCCCAGTTACTCCCTGTGTTCTGACAGATGTTGGGTCCTCCTCACCTCTGATCCTGGGCATGTCAGATCGCCTGGGAGTGGAGCCTCGTCTAGGCGTTGTGGGACTGGCAGCAGAGCTTGTGCCCAAGGTCCTCTCAGGACACCAAGAATACTTTATTTTTGAAAATATAATCAAACTGTAAATTCTATAATCAGAGCATCTGGAGTTATTGATGCCAATTATTTATTCCATGTAATAACTATAATAAGAAACTCCTATAAACTATTAATGTTGAACTGTAAAAGGAATTCCTTGTACACAATGATGTTATATGTCAATGGGAAATCTACATAAAAACCCTGAAATAGACTGCCTTTTTCAATGCCAGCCAAAACACAAAAATCTGGAAGTTAGATAATATTGGTATCTTCTTTTATCACTGATTAACCATAACATAATTCCCAAATGCAAAACACAGTTGGTGAACTTTTGTGACCCACAAATGCCCTGTTGCCCCTGCTGGAAATTAATCTTATGTAATGTGAATATCATCAGGCCTTGGGAGTGTAAGTGTGAAGATAAAATCACATTGACAGTTGTCCCACATGAGACCAACTCACTGCTTCCACTTGACTATCCCATATATTATAGACTGGATTTCTTGAGGTTTCTGGGATTAGAATTCTCAGTTTGGCTTACAAATATATTAGAGTTAATATTCCTCCACAACTGCTAATACTCCTAAATTGCTCATTCTTTTTCCTACTTTGGATTGGTGTCAACTCTCTTTCTTAATTTTTTAAATTTATTTAACTCTCATCTATCTATCTATCTATCTATCTATCTATCTATCTATCATCTATCTATCTATTTATGTTTACTTTCTCTTTTTATTAGATTTTCTTTATTTACATGTGAAATGATATCTCCTCTCCTGGTTTCCTTTCTGGAAAAATGTTGTTAGAGTTGGAATTCTGTTCATGAGGCTATCTTCTTTTAGTTTTGTTAGAAGATTACTTTCTTGCTTTTCTTAGGATGTAGTTTCCCTCCTTGTGTTGGAGTTTTCCATTTATTATCCTTTGAAGGGCTGGATTTTTGGAAAGATATTGTATAAATTTGTTTTGGTCATGGAATTCTTTGCTTTCTCCATCTATGGTAATTGAGAGTTTTGCTTGGTATAGTAGCCTGGGCTGGCATTTGTGTTCTCTTAGCATCTGTATGACATCTGCCAAAGATCTTCTAGCTTTCATAGTCTCTGGTGAGAAGTCCAGTGTAATTCTGATAGGTCTGCCTTCATATGTTACTTGACCTTTTTCCCTCACAGCTTTTAATATTCTTTCTTTGTTTCATGCATTTGGTGTTTTGACTAGTATGTGGTGGGAGAAATTTCTTTTCTGGTCCAAATTACGTGAAGTTCTGTATGACTCATGGGCATCTATTTTTTTTTAGGTTAGGGAGTTTTCTTCTGTAATTTTGTTGTAGACATTTACTGGCACTTTAAGTTGGAGGTCTTCACTCTCTTCTATACCTATTATCCTTAGGTTTGGTCTTCTCATTGTATCCTGGATTTCCTGGATGTTTTGGGTTAGGAACTTTTCACATTTTGCATTTTCTTAGACTGTTGCGTCAATGTTTTCTGTGGTGTCTTCTGCACCTGAGATTCTGTCTTCTATCTCTTGTATTCTGTTGTTGATACTTGCACTTATCACTCCTGACTTCTTTCTTAGGTTTTCTTCAGATGTGACTCTCTTTGTGATTTCTTAATTGTTTCTACTTCCATTTTTAGGTTCTGGATGGTTTTCTTCCATTCCTTCACCTCTTTTGGTGTGCTTTCCTGTAATTCTTTAAGGGATTTTTGTGTTTCCTCTCTAAGGGCTTGTACCTTTTAACCAGTGTTCTTTTGTTTTCTTTAAGGGAGTTATTTATTTCCTTCTTAAATTCCTCTATCACCATCATGAGATATGATTTTAGATACAAATCTTGCTTTTCCAGTGTTTTGGGGTATCCAGGACTTGCTGTGTTGGGAGTAATAGGATCTGATGATGCTTGGTTTCTATTGGTAATAATCTTGTGTTTGCCTTTCACCATCTGTTGATCTCTGGTGTTATATGTTCTTGTTGTCTCTAGCTGGAGCTTGTTCCTCCTGTGGGTTTGTAAGCTTGAGTCAGTACTTCTGGGAGAGCAGCCCTCCTCTAGTAAGGCCTATGTGCAGAGGGATGTGGATCAGCTGTCCCTACTAAGTCCTGTGGTCAGGGTACTCCCTGGAGACAAGCTCTCAGCTTGTGGGAAAGGTGCACAGAGGCCTGTGGATCTACGTTCCCTCCTAGTTGTAGATGGAGGTAGACAGGATCCTATCCCTGTTCGGCAGCCTATGCCTCCTGGCTGGTCCCACCTTAGAAAATCACCAGAGTGAAAATTGCAATCTCACCTGAGTCATGTGTTCAGAGAACTCCCTGGAGACAAGCTCTCACAATTGCAGGAAAGGTTCACAAAGGGCTGTGGATCTACTTTCCCTCCTAGTTCTAGATGAGGTAGAAAGGATCCCGCCCCAGCTTCCCTGCCACTTCGGTGGCGGCCTGTGCTTCCTGGATGGTCCCACCTTAGAAACTCAACAGAGAGAAAAATCATCAATTCTTTTTCTATTCAGTCAGAAAATTATTATTTTTTGAAGTTGTGCTAATTATGACATATTTCGGAAAGCACTACTTGACCATAAGTGAGACATAAATACTCTTCATATGTGTTCATATGGAGCACTGCATGGACAGATAAAGCATCATTTACCACAGTGTACCTTAATATTTTAAATGAAGAAACAGTAAGTAAGTAGCAAGATTATATATACAGAAACTTACTATTTTTACCTTTGTGCCTTCAATAGGACCTGTTATATAGTAGGGCTTTTATTGAAAAATTTGCAATCACATTCCTAACATTCAACTGCTATAATTCTTAAAGGAGGTTAGAGAGAAAACAAAACAAAATAAACCTAGTATTTATTATCAGTGTTCATTTTAAAGTTGTATATCCTACCTCTTTCCTTATTTCTCACATTTAAAACATCAGTGCATAACCTATCCCAGGCATTGTACTAGTGGAGAATTATCTTCTGACATATATTCTTTTTCAAGGCGTTCAGAGCTCTTATTTTGAGCTTTCACTTCCTGAAACATCCCACAGTTTTTATCAGTCCATTTTAAGCAGTGCTTTATGCTTGAGTTTTCTTTCTCTTTCAAATTTTTCCTCTTCAAGGTCGTATTTCATTAGAGTTGTTTTCTAAGGAAGGATCTTGAATTTGGTTACAAAACTTTATCTTAATTGTGAGCCAATGAACACATCAAGATTCATGTTTAAGTAAGATAGTTGTAAAAATTAGTATATCATAGCTCTATTCATGATGTAAAATTTGGTTAACAATTTTGAATAACCATGGCTGTGGTCTGAATATAATACTATAAGGTAACATGTCTATAAGAAGTATAAACTGATTATCATTTGGCACTTAAAAAGAAACATTAAACCAGGCAATGATGGCACATGCCTTTAATTCCAGCACTTGGAAGGCAGAGGCAAAAGGATTTCTGAGTTCGAGGCCAGCCTGGTCTACAGGGTGAGTTCCAGGACAGCCAGGGCTACATAGAGAAACTCTGTATCGAAAAAGAAAAACAAAACAAAGCAAAACAAAAATTAATACCTCTAGCTTAATACAAATAAGACACATATAGCCTTACTACTAAACCTGCCTTTATATTCCTTTTGTTTATTAGTTTTTTAGGGTTGAAGATTGAACCTACTATGTGTTAGGCTAGCAGCTACCCATGAAATATACTCCCATTTTTATTATGATTTTTGTATTTGGGCTTATTTTTTTCATTTTTTTTCAATTGGAGACTATATTTATTTACATTTCAAATATTTTCCCCTTTTTCTACTTCCCCTCTGCAAACTCACTATACCATCCCCCTTTAACCTGCTTCTATGAGGGTGTTTGCCATCCCATATACCCACTCCTGCCTCATGGTCCAAGCGTTCTTCTACACTGGGGCAGAAAGCCTTCACAGGACCAAGTGCCTCACTTCCAATTGATGCCAGATAGGCTCCTTAACTTACAGATAGTGTCAGTCTTTCCCCTAACAGTTCGTGGGCACTTCTTTAAGTACCCCTTTGCTCAATCTGATAGTTGACTGTGAGCATCTGCATCCGTATTGGACAAGATCTGGCAGAGCCTCTCAGGTGACAGCTATATTAGGGTCCAAATAACAAGAACTTCTTGGCATTCACAATAGAGTCTGGGTTTGGTGTCTGCATGTGGGATGATCTTCCAGGTAGGTCAGTCTCTGTGTGGTCTTTCATTCAGTCTCTGCTCCAGTCTTTGTCTCTGTATTTCCTTTAAACAGGAGCAAATCTGGGTTATAATTTTTGAGATGGGTGTGTGGCCACATCCTTCATCTGGGGGGCCATGCCTAACCTCTGGATATGGTCTCCACAGCTTTCCCTTCCCATTCTGGTATATTTTAGGTAATGTCATCCCCGTGGGGTACTGGGAGGCTCTTGCTTTCCTGGAATCTGGGACTTTCTAGTTGCTACACACAGATTTCTATACCTGATTGCTACTCATCTCTCTTCAATTTCCTGACCTTCTGTTTATCTCCTCACCCTCTGTTTATCTCCTCCATCTTCTCCCATACCTGATTCTTCCCTTATTTCCCCATCCCCTCTTCTCTTCATCACACACAGAATTTATTACAGTGATGCAAGCATAGTTCATTATATGCAGTCCATTAAGTGTAATTCATCACAAAATATAGAATTACAGTATTTTCCAAAAATCTCCAGAAGTGGCTCTTAACCAAGTCCAACATTAATTCAGAGATAAAGAAACAAAAGAAGAGATAGAAAAGAAGGAATACATAATGATATTAGTACATTTTCTTTCACAAACCTATTGACAGTACAATAATACATACAGAGAAAATTATTGTCCATGAAATTCGGAAACAATGTCAGGTATTGTGATCCATGTTTTCATTCAATCACTTTAGATACCAAGATCTGAAAATCTCTGTTTCTTGCCAGTCTACCTTATAACATGAGTCCAATCCAGCCATGCCTGATATGGAGACACTACCTTAAAATAAATTAACCTAAAGTACAAAAGTACGCCCATTTTCCTAAATCTAACTCAAAATATTCTTTCAAATATAACAAAAGTTTAGCATAAATTTAAAGAAAATGATGGGGAAAAAGGAGAAAATATACTCTGATCTTCACTGGGGGTATAAATCTACTGATACTTCATGGTAAGACCTGTTTCAACAATATCAAATACATAGGAAGAATTCTTTAAATCTTCAATTAACTTTAAACCACCAAATTTTCCACTATTTGCAGCTACTGTAGAACATTTTGAGGTCATGCATCAGTCCATATTTAAGGTCACTATGTATCAATTTGTCATTTCCAACCATATTAAACCAGTGTCTGCATCCTCCTCTGTTTTTTATATACAGTTTCAAATGCTTTGTAATAATAAAGACAGAGGTCCTATTTGTTATCTGCAATTTAAGGACATATTTTTCCTGTTTCAAATTTCTTCCAATTCCAACATGCTTCTCTGTTGGTTTAAATATACTTTGATCATAAGCAAAGTGATGAGGAAATGGTTATTTGATATATGGCTTATAGTCATAGAAAGACAAGTGGGGATATCTGGAAACTGGAACTAAAGCATAGATCTGAAACAAACACTACTTATTGGCTCAATTGCCCACAGTGTGATGGGTACTCCAATATCAATTACCAACTAAGAAAATGTTTCAAAGATATGAGGACAGGCTAATGTTGGCTGAGAAAATATCTCAATTAAACTTTGTCTGTCTGTTCACAGCACTTAGTGACAAATTGAAAATAATTAACTAAAAAATGTCAGGGTTCAATGTCTGTAGTTTTTGCATACAACTCGATATCATCCCTTTTTCCTGAATTGTTAGACTGTCAAAACTATCCAACATTTCTTCAGTGCATTTCCAATATTCATAGCTAGTCATTAATGGAAAGAGTGATATTTCAATGAGTTGATGTGCATAAAATAAGCTTATTGAAATCTTAATGTGCTAATATAAAACATAAAAGAAATGTCTGAAACCCATAATCAGTATGTGTATAATTTTTTCTCAGATGCCATCCTCTGTGTGCAGTGCAGATTGTAGTCCTGGATTCAGAAGATTCTGGAAGGAGGGAATGGCAGCTTGCTGTTTTGTTTGCAGCCCCTGCCCTGAAAATGAAATTTCTAATGGGACAAGTGAGTTTCTGCAGCTCTGAAAAATCCTGCAGATATATACTCCTCTTATACCACACTGGGTTGATGAAACAACTAAAAGGCAACTGCAAATATAAATATATTTTAATGATTTTCATATCTATAACAACTAAAATATATTATGTATCTAATTTACTAGTTATAGCTATAAAAATCATAAAAAATATTGCAAAAACAAACAAGACTACCTTGTGCCTTAACCTACATATTGATTCACTGCAAATTCATGGCAGATTACATTTCACAAAGAAATACTTTAGAAAATATAACTACAATTTGACAGAATTCTGCACAAGATTTTCCAAACAATTAATGTATTGTACAACTTCATATATGTTAGATTTTACTCATAATTTTTAAGTATTAATTTAGAGTATTAATTTTAGCCATATTTCATGAATATATCTGTCCTAAATATGATTATGTACTCCATGTACATATAGGAGCCCATGAAGAACCAAATATAGTATCTAATCTACTGGACTAGTTCATGAAACTGCTAGGTACAAAATCTTTGTTCTCTGTAAGATTAATAAGAAGATAAAGGTATTTACAAATTTATTGGAAAATGCTTAGTATGTAATATTCAGAGGGACGTGATCAAAGCCAGATATAATATGAATCCAGGAAGTAGGGGATAAAAGTTGACTCGTGTCGTTACCAGGTGGGGAATTACAACTTAAGAATAGGGTACTATTGCTTAACACAAACTATTTGGGTTCCCACTCTTGCTCTAGGACTCCTCTGTTACATTGCTCATTTTGTTCCCCAATAAGGATTTCATCCTTGAGTATACTCACAGACAGTGAGTCCCATAAGAATGGAGATGAGGCAAGGATGAAAGTACTTAGCATTCCAAATGAAGAGGGAATAAAAGTGAAGGATCTTTTAGTACAAAGTATCTAAAGGTTTTATTTTCCTTCAGTGATAATATTAGTGCATCTCATGAACAATAATCAGAACTTTTGTTTCATTATTCCCTGATGAGGAAAATCATAGAGCTTATTTCTTTAATACTTTCTACTTTTCAAATATAAACATTGTATTTTCTCTCAATCTTCACCTTCTTCTGATGACTTATGAGAGTAATCACTTAAGTTCAATAATGCTATTGCTATTTTTACATGAGCTCATACATATAAATATGTACAGGTATGTATATATATGTATATATATATATATATATATATATATATATATATATACAGCCTACCTGTTCAATTTAATGTTGTTTCTATGTCAATGAGTTTCAACTGGTTTATTCTCAAGAAGCTATTATAGATCTTACCCCTGTAGAAGTCAGAGTCTCAATGTGTCATAGGTAATGAATTAATAAAATAGTCAGTGATCCTAGAAAACAGTGAGTATAGGGTTTTGTGTTCATAAAATATTCCCAACCTCATTGAAGTTTATGAATGCATCTTCTCTGAATTAAATAATCTACTTGATATTGACATAGAACAAAAAAAGGCTTTGGAAATCTTTGCTTTCTGATCACATTATAAGTGATATAATTAACAAAGTGAAGTAGACAAAGAAATAATTGCTTGGTTTTATTTCCTTAAAATCTTTATGAATATTAAGAATTGAAAGTAATGCTGTGCAGCAATATCCTTCACATTACATTCTCAGCATAAAGGCTGCATTGCAAGCTTAATTTCAACATCCTTGCTTGAAATACATTGTCAATAAAATTTCTAAAGCAGCACTAATTAAACTTTCCTTTGGATATTAGATATGGATCAATGTATGAATTGTCCAGAAAACCAGTATGCCAACTCAGAACAGAACAAATGCATTCAGAAAGGTGTCACCTTTCTAAGCTATGAAGACCCCTTGGGGATGGCTCTTGCCTTAATGGCCTTCTGTTTCTCTGCATTCACAGCTGTGGTACTTTGGGTCTTTGTGAAACACCATGACACTCCTATTGTGAAGGCCAATAACAGAATGCTCAGCTATCTATTACTCGTGTCACTCATGTCCTGTTTTCTGTGCTCCTTTTTCTTCATTGGCCATCCTAACAGAGCCACCTGTATCTTGCAACAAATCACATTTGGAATTGTATTCACTGTGGCTGTTTCCACAGTACTGGCCAAAACGGTCACTGTGGTTCTGGCATTCAAAGTCACAGATCCAGGAAAAAGATTGAGAAACTTTCTGGTATCAGGGACACCCAACTATATCATTCCCATATGTTCCCTATTCCAATGTATTCTGTGTGCAATCTGGCTAGCAGTTTCTCCTCCCTTTGTTGATATTGATGAACATTCTCAGCATGGTCGCATCATCATTGTGTGCAACAAGGGCTCAGTTACTGCATTCTACTCTGTCCTGGGATACTTGGCCTGCCTAGCCCTTGGAAGCTTTACTGTTGCTTTCTTGGCAAAGAATCTGCCTGACACATTCAATGAAGCCAAGTTCTTGACCTTCAGCATGCTAGTGTTCTGCAGTGTCTGGGTCACATTCCTACCTGTCTATCATAGCACCAAGGGCAAGGTCATGGTTGCTGTGGAGATCTTCTCCATCTTGGCATCCAGTGCAGGGATGCTTGGATGCATCTTTGCACCCAAGATCTACATAATTTTAATGAGACCAGAGAGAAATTCTATCCAAAAGATCAGGGAAAAATCATATTTCTGAACAAATATTTCAGGAATTCTGTCAAATGTAAAGTTGGTACATAACGACCTAATATTGGGTTATGTAGTTCATGTATTTAGTTTTAGAACCACTCTCACTAATTCCTCTAGTGATGTCTAGAATTATTATTTCTACCGATCTTGTGTAAATTGTCCATAAAATCTTGTGCTCATTCACTTGCTTCATTTCCTCTGACAGAACTAAAATTCTCAAATTATTACAATTTTATACATTAGTTTTTTTTTCATGGAGATTTCCACCTGGCAACTTCCACTACCAGTTGATAGGGCAGTTGAATGCATGACTTCGTACAGAAAATCAGATCCAGGACAGACAGTGCTACACATAGAAACCATCTATCAAATCAGACAATCAATCAGAGAAACAAACTAGTTAAATAATCAACAAAGATGAAATCTTAATATATTTTTTGATTTCCAATAGGAGCACCTACTCGACACAATATGGCCTGTTTCTTCATCTGGTCTTCAAGCTATTGGCCCATAGTCTAAGGAAGAAATTTTCCTTTTCTACTCTCAAACACCAAAATATTATATCTAACAATGAACAAAAACCAGGGGCCCCTGTGGATAAATTGGGAAAAATTCCAAAAAGCAGAGGAAGAGGGCTACCCATAGGAAGACCAGCAGTCTCAACTAACCTAACAACTCACTAACAACCAAGATGTCTCAGACACTGAGCCTCTAACCAGATAGCATACACCAACTGATATGAAGTCCCCAACAAATATGCCGCATAAGAATGCCTGGTCTTGCCTCAGTGAGAGAAGACACATCTAACCTCCAAGAAACTGAAACCCAGATGGATTGGGAAGGGCTAGGCATTGGGGACGTAGGATTTCCTCTTGGTGATGGAGGAGGAGGTATGGGATGAGGAGGAGTCAGGGGACAGACCAGGAGTGCTTAACTACTGGACTGAAAAAAAAAAAGGTTAAAGAATGAAAAATAAAAAAGAATAAAATAAAATAATATTGTATATATATCCACATGCTATTTATGCTGTAGATATCTAAGGGATAGTTAAAAGTATTGATATTTGCATAAACCTAATTTTTCTCAGAGACTGTCCTTAGTATGCAGTTCTTACTGAGGTCAAGGACTCAGAAAATTCTGTGAGAATGGAATGGGAAACAGACACTTTGATTATGCTGCTTCCTGGAAAATGTCTTTTCCAAAATGACAATTGAGTGTTTGCAACTGCACTAAATCCTTCACATTTAGCAATTCTCATCCCATTATGGGATGCTGAATGGGTCTAAAATGCATCAGCATTAACAAAAACTATCACTTCCCTAAGTTATTCTTCACAGAAATATGATCATCAGCAATGTTCCTTTAAGAAACACATTTTTAGTTAACATGAACATTTTACTCATTGAAAATTCATGGAAGATGGTATTGTCACAAAGAAAGATTTAATATTCAAACTATGGTTTAAGTGAAATCTACAGAAATTTATTCTAATAACTGATCTCTATAATTACATTTATACTATGTTAAAATATTGAATTTAGTAATATTTACTTATTCTTTTTTACATTTATGTATGTGTTCCTATATATTTTTGCGTCACCATGTAAGTGCAGGAGCCTGTGGAGAAAATAAAATAGCAAAAGGTCAACTGGACAGTACTAGTTGGATGCTGGAAATCTACGTTCCAGACCTCCATTGGATTAATGAAGAGGATAAATGATTACTAGCAACATTTAAAAAAACTTGCTAATGAAGGGACTTAAGACTGTATACATCACTGGTCTCTCTGGGCTGGTGTCCTGAGTGGACCTTCAGCACAAGCTCTGCAGCCAGGCTCACAACACCCAGAGGAAGCTCCAGTTCCAGGTTCTCTGACACTCTCAGGATCAGAGGTGAGGAGGACCCAACATCTGTCTCAGCACTGGGAGTAACTGGGACCTGCAGGACCAGGCACACAGGAACTCTACCAGCAGAGGGGCTCAGGTTCCTTCTGGTCTCTCTGGGCTGGTATCCTGAGCAGACCTTGGGGTCAGGCCCATACTGTGCATACTGTGTTTGTTCTTTTGTGATTGGGTTACCTCACTCAGGATGATATTCTCCAGATCCATCCATTTCCCTAAGAATTTCATAAATTTATTGTTTTTAATAGCTGAGTAGTACTCCATTGTGAAGGTGTACCACAATTTCTATATCCACTCCTCTGTTGAGGGACCTCTGAGTTGTTTCCAGGTTCTGGCTATTATAAATAAGGCTGCTATGAACATGGTGGAGCATGTGTCCT
>NW_022196904.1:32917884-32932405 GCF_008632895.1 Mastomys coucha
TAATTTTATATCCAGCTACTTTGCTGAAGTTTTTTTATCAGGTTTAGGAGCTCTCTGGTGGAATTTTTAGGGTCCCTTAAGTATACTATAATATCACCAGCAAATAGTGATAATTTGACTTCTTCCTTTCCAATTCATATCCCTATGATTTCCTTTTGTTGCCTAATTGCTCTGGCTAGGACTTCAAGTACAATATTCAATAGGTAGGGAGAGAGTGGGCAGCCTTGTCTAGTCCCTGGTTTTAGTGGGATTGCTTCAAGTGTTTCTCCATTTAGTTTGATGTTGGCTACTGGTTTTCTGTATATTGCTTTTACTATGTTCAAATATGAGCCTTGAATTCCTGATCTTTCCAAGACTTTTATCATGAAGGAATATTGGATTTTGTCAAATGCTTTCTCAGCATCTAGTGAGATGATCATATGGGTTTTTTTCCCTTGAGTTTGTTTATGTAGTGAATTACGGTGATGGATTTCCATATATTGAACCATCCCTGCATCCCTGGGATGAAGCCTACTTGATCATCATGGATGATAATTTGATGTGTTTTTTGATTCGGTTTGCAAGAACTTTATTGAGTTTTTTTTGCATCGATATTCCTAAGGGAAATTGGTCTGAAGTTTTCTTTCTTCATTAGGTCTTTTTGTGGTTTAGGTATAAGATTAATTGTGGCATCATAGAACAAATTGGGTAGAGTGCCTTCACTTTCAGTGGACACCTTACTGGTTCCCCCTCCCACAATTTCTCATCCCAGTCCTCCATCCCCATGCCTCCAATATACTGCTCACTAACCTCCCACTCTGGCCCTTTATAAGGCATCTCCCTTCTCTGGAGCCTCAAATGTGTCAATGGACAGTTTGAAAAATGAAGTCAAACTGTAAATTGAGAAACAAGCCAACTAACCTAAAGGCATTTGATTTCTAAAGAAGTAGTCAAAACTAAACTATGCAAAAGAGAAAGCAAAGCATCTTCAATAAATGGTGCTGGACAAACTGGATGCCTACATGTAGAAAAAATCAAATAGATCAATACCCATCAGCCACAACAAAACTCAAGACCATGTGAATCAAAGACTGCAACATGAAACTTGTCACACAAAGGAACTGAATAAGTACTTAAACAGTTTGGCACAGGAATCAACTTTTTAAACAGAACACCAATAACTTAGATGTTGAAATTAACAGTTACTAACTAAATGTGGCCCTCATTAAATAGAAAATCTTCTGTAAGGCACAGGAAGGCATCAAAAACACAAAACAGCAACGTACAAACAAGAAAAATATCATCACAAACCCTACACCTGACAGAATGCTATAATCCCAAATATATATATATATATATATATATATATATATATATATATATATATATATATATATATACTGACTAAATTAGATACCAACCAAAGAAATAACCCAATTTAAAAGTAGGGTTCAGTGTTAAGCAGACAATTCTCAACACAGGAAGTTCAAATGCCCTGGAAACACTTGAAGAAAAATTCAAAATTCTTAGTCATCAAGGAAATTCAAATAAAAATGTCTCTAAATTCAATTCACCTGCATGTCACCTGTAAGAATACCCAAGATAAAACCACAAGTCATAGCAAATGGTGTCATAGATTTGGAGCAGGGAGGGGTGAACAGATATCAATTTCTGGTGGGAATACATACATGTACAATTGCTTAGAAAAAACATATCGTGGATTCTCAGAGAATTGTGATTAGTTCTATCTCAAGACCCAGTTATGCCTTGATCAGAAATATACCCAAAATATGCTCTACCACCTCACAAGGAAACTTGTTCATTGCAGCTTTGTTTTTAATAACCAGAAAATTGGAACAACACAGACATTCTTCACCTGAAGCATGGATGAATAAGATGTTGTTCTTTTACACAATGAAGTATTATTGAACTATCAAATACAAGAAATCTTGAATTTTGCAAGCAAATTGAAGACACTGATAAATAACAGTGTGAGGTAACCCATACTGAAAAATTAAAGCATTGTATGTCCTCACTTATTAGTAGTGATTTGCCATAACATACAGAATAAATATGAGGTAGTCCATAGTCCATAGCCCAAAACAAGTCCAAAAGCAAAAAAGCACAGAGAGCTCAAGGGAGGATGTTTGAATCTCACTCAGGAAAGAAAATAACTCTTTGATGGGGCATGTTGTGAGTGCAAGATATGAAATTGGATGAAGTGGGGAGATCATATGTAGGGAGAGCAATGGAGATAGGAAGGAATTCATTGGAGTGTGGAATGGGGCCATCTTTAGGATGTGCCTAGGACCCTGCTTGGAATCTTCTCCCTCGAATTCATGATACTCCCAGTACTGGGAGATATGGAACCTGATGTGGTCACCTCATATAACTTGGCAAGATTCTCAGTGGACAAATGAAGACACTAACACGTGCACAGAACCCCAAACATGCCCTGCCTCAAGATAAACAGGGAAAAAATGAAACAGAAACTGAGAAAATGGCCAACCAAGGACTGGCACAACTGGAGAACCATATCAAGGGCAGAAATCAATCCCTGACACTATGAATGACATCATGATACACTTGCTGGCAGGAGCCTAGCATATCTGTGCTTGAGATATTACACCAAGAACAGAAATAGATGCAAAGACACAGAGTTTAAGATTAGACAGAGTGTGGAGAGTCTCTTCTAAAAGTTGGAGATGGGTAACTGCTAGTACACAAGAGATATGAAGTGAATATGTAAATGAATAAATGAACAAATGAATAAAGAAATGAAATATCAATGAAGAATGATTATGATTTCTTTTGGTTGAGGATAGGAGTTCAATATCTAGTCATCATATCATTTTTAAATTTTATTTCATCTGTTTTTACACTCCAGATTTTATCACCCTCCTTGTCCAACTTCTCACTGTTCAACATTCCATACCTCCTCCCACTGTCTCTGGGAGGATATCTCCACCCAGGCAAGAAGACCTCCCCTCTTCCTGGGGCCTCAAGTCTCTTGTGGTTATGTGCATCTTCTCTGACTGAACTGAGTCCTGGAAATCCTGTATTGTGTTTAGGGTGTCATATCAGCTGGTTATGCTGCATAACCATAACCAGGTGGTTGGGTCCAAGTTAATTGATACTGCTGATGCTCATACAGGGTCATCCTCTTCTTCAGCTTCATCCAGCTTCTCAGTAATTCAACCACAAGGGTCAGTTGCTTCTGACCACTGGTTGGGTGTAAATATCTGCATCTGACTCATTCAGATGCTTGCTCAGTCTTTTGGGGGGCAATCATGATATGAACCTTCTTTATCAGAACACCATAGCCTCAGTAACAGTGTGAGGCCTTGGAGTCTCCCCTTGAGCTGGATCCCACTTTGGACCTGTGGCTGGACCTCGTTTTCCTCAGGCTATTCTCCCTTTTTGTCCTTGCAGTTCCTTCAGACAGGGACAATTATGGGTCAGAATTTTTGACTATGGAATGACAACCCCATTCCTCACTTGATGTCCATTCTTTCTGCTGGAAGTAGGCTCTACAAGTTCCCTCTCCCTACTGTAGGGCATTTCTTCTAAGGTTCCCTTTGAGTCCTAAGAGTCTCTCACCTCTCAGGTATTTGGGACTATCTATAGAGTCCCCCAACCCCTTACCTCTCGAGGTTGCCTGTTTTTATTTTTTTGGAGAGCCTCAGAGCTTCAATCCTTTTACCACACCCAGTATGTTCTCATGTTCCCCTGTTCCACACCCTGTGATTCCCTTCTTCTTCCTGCCAAGTTAGATTGAGCCATCCTTACTTGGGACCTTCTGCTTGTTAACCTTTTTGATTTTTGTGGACTGTTTCCTCTTTATCCTGAACTTATTGGCTAACATCCAATTATTAATGAGTGTATACAATGCATGTGCTTTGGGTCTGGGTTACCACACTCAGGATATTTTTGAGTTCCATTCATTTGCCTGTAAATCTCAGGATGTGCTCATTTTTAGGGACTGAGTAGTACTCCATTGTGTAAATGAACCACATTTTCTATATCCATTTTTTTGTGATTGTGACATCTGGGTTGTTTCCAGGTTCTGGATATGACAAATAAGGCCACTAAGAATGTAGTAGAACACGCCCCCTGTGGCATTGTGGGGCATTGTTTGGGTATATGCCCAAGAGTGGTATAGCTGGATCCTCATGCTGTTCTATTTCCAATTTTCTGAGGAATCTCCAGTTTTGTTTCCAGATAGGTTGTACTGGTTTGGTATCCCACTAGTAATGGAGAAGTGTTCCTCTTTCTCCACATCCCTGCCAACATGTATGTCACCTGTGGTTTTGATTTAAGCCATTCTGCTGGGTGTCAGGTGTAATCTCAGGGTCATTTTGATTTGCATTTTCCTGATTACTAAGGATTTCGAATATTTCTTTAAGTGCTTCTCAGTCATTCAATATTCCCTGTTGTGAATTCTCTGTTCAGTTCTACATCCCATTTTTTGAGTGGATGGTTTGGTTTCTTGGTTGCTAGCTTCTTCAGTTCTTCATATATTTTGGATATTAGCCCTCGATTGGATGCGGGGCTAGTGTACTTTTTTCTGAATCTGTAGGATTCAGATTTGTCCTATTGAATATGGCCTTTCCTTACAGAAGCTTTCCAGTTTCGTGATGTCCTGCTTATCAGTTCTTGATCTTAGAGCCTGAACCATTGGAGTTTTAGTTAGGAAATTTCCCCACAAAGCCAATAAGTTCAAGATACTTTCCCAATTTCTCTTCTCTTAGATTCAGTGTATATGGATCATGATGTGGTACTTGATCCACTTGGAATTGAGCTTCACTCACAGTGACAAATAAGGGTCTATTTTCATTTTTCTACATACAGACAGCCAGTTAGATTAGAAACATTTATGAAGATGCTTTCTTTTTTCCATTTTATATTTTTGGCTTCTTTATCAATGATCAACTGTCCAGAAGTACATGTTTTCATTTCTGGGTCTACATTCTATTCTTTTGATCAATGTGTCTGCCTCTCTACCAATACCATGCAGTTCTTACAATTATAGTTCTGTACTATAGCTTGAGGTTAGGTACAGTGATTTGCCCAGCAGTTCTTTTATTGTTAAGAATTGTTTTGTCTAGTCTGATTTTTTGTCTTCCAGAAGAACTTGAACATTGCTTTTTCCATGTCTTTGAAGAATTGTGTTGGGATTTTAATGGGGATTTTATTGAATCTGTAGACTGCCTTTGGCAGGAAGGCCATTTTTACTGTGTGTTTTCTGCCAATCCATGAGCATGGGAGATCTCTCCATTTCCTGAGATCTTCTTTGATTTCTTCTTGAGAGACTTGAAGTTATTGTCATACAGATCTTTCACTTGCTTGGTTAGAGTTACCCCAAGATATATTCTTTGTGGCTATTGTGAAAGGGAGTTGTTTCTATAATTTCTTTCTCAGCCTGTTTTTTATTTATATAAGGAAGTCTGTTGATTTCTTTGAGTTAATTTTGTATCCAGCCACTTTGCTAATGTTGTTTATCAGCTGTAGATGTTCTCTGGTAGAATTTTTGGAGTTGCTTATGCATACTATCATATCATCTGCAAATAGTGATACATTACTTCTTCTTTGCCAATTTGTACGTCTGTGATCTCTTTGGTTTGTCTTATTGAATAGATACTGGGAGAGTGGTCATACTTGACTTGTTAATGATTTTAGTAGGATTGCTTCAATTATCATTCCATTTGATTTGATATTGGATGTTCATTTGCAGGAAATTGCTTTTATTATATTTAGGTATTGGTCTTAAACTTCTGATCTCTCCAGTACTTTAAATATGAAAGGCTGTTGTATTTTGTCAAAGGCATTTTCAGCATCTAAGGAGAAAATCATGAGACTTTCTTTTCTATGTATTTGTATACATAGTGAATTATATTCATGAATTTTTATATATTGAACCAACCTTACATCCCTGAGATGAAGCCTACTTGGTTGTGGTGAATGATGGTTCCTATTTTTGGTTTGCAAGAATGTTATTGAGTAGTTTTGCAATGATATTCAGAAGTGAAAGTGGTCTGAATTTTTTTTCTTTTTTGTGTCCTTGTGTGGTTGTGATATGAAATTAATTGTGATTTGAAGGAATTAATTAGATGGCGTTTTTTCTGTCACGATTTATGAAATAGTTTGAGGAGTATTGGTATTATGTCTTCTTTGTATGTCTGGTAGAATTCTGCACTAAAGCCAATGTATCGTTGGTTTAATTTGGTGTGAGGTTTTTAATGACTTCTTCAATTTCTTTAGGTGATATGGCATTGTTTAGATATCTTGCACTCTCTTGTTTTAATTTTTTTATGTGGTATCTGTCTAGAAAACCATCCATTCCATCTAGATTTTATAGTTTTGTTGAGTATAGGCTTTTGTAGTATGATGATGATTTTTTTAATTTTCTCTGTATCAGTTTGCTATTTCTCCCTTTTCATTTCAGATTCTGTTGGTTTGGATATTGTCTCTAGGCCCTTTAGTTAGTTTGGTTATGGGTTTATTTATCTATCTTGTTGATTTCTAAAAGGACACACTTTTGGTTTTGTTGACTCTTTATATCTTTGTCTTTGTTTCTATTTAGTTGATTTGGCCCTGAGTTTGACTATTTTCTGTGTTCCACTCCTCTTGGGTGTGGTTGCTTCCTTTTGTTCTAAAACTCTTACCTGGGCTGTTAAGTTGTTAGTGTAAGATCTTTCTATCTCTTTTACTAGGGAACTTAGTTCTTTGAGTTTTCTTTTTAGGACTGCTTTTATTGTATTCTATAAGTTTGAGTATGTTGTGTCATCTTTTTTATTTAATTCTGAGGAGTCTTTGATTTCATCTTTATTTATTCCCTAACCAAGTTATCATTGAGTAGAGATTTATTCAGCTTCCACATGTATGGAGGCTTTCAGGTGTTTTAGTTGTTATTGAAGTCCAGCCTTAGGCCATCGTGATCTGATAGGATAGTTGGGATTATTTCAATCTCTTTGTATTGGTAGAGGCTTGTTTTGTTCCCTATTATATGTTTAGTTTCAGAGATGGTACCATGAGGTGCTAAGCAGAAAATCTACTCTTTTGTTTTGTTGATATCTGTTAAATCCATTTGGTTCATTACCTCTACTAGTTTCATTTTGCCTCTGTTAAATTCATTTTTCAGTGACCTGTTCAATTATGGGAATTGGGTGATGAAATCTCCCACTATTATTGTCTGTGATTCGATATGTGTTTTGAGCTTTAGCAAAGTTTCTTTTATGAATGTGGTTGCCCTTGAATTTGGGGCATAAATTTTCAGAATTAAAATTTCTCATGGTGGATCTTCACTTTATGAATATGAAATGTCCTTTTTCATCTTTCTTGATAAATTTTGGTTGAATGCCTATTTTATTAGATATCAGGATGGCATCTTCAGCTTACTTCTTGGGAATATTTGCTTGGAAGATCTTTTTCCAGATTTTTCCTCTGAGGTAGTGACTCTCCTGGTTATTGAGATGTGTTTCTTGTATGCATGCATCAAAATGCTGGATTTTGTTTGTATGTTCAGTCTAATAGCATATATCTTTTTTTATTAATTTATTTTTATTAGATATTTTCTTAATTTACATGTCATATGGTTTATCCTTTCCCAGTTTCCCCTTCAAAAAAAAAACAAACAAACAAAAACAACAAGAACAAACCCCTGTTGCCACCCCCCTCCCCATGCTTGCCACCCTACCCTTTCCCAGTAGTTGGCCCTCGCAGTCCCCTACACTGGGGCACAGAATCTTCACGGGGCCAAGGGCTTCTCCTCCCATTGATGATCAAATTTGCAATCCTCTACTATACACATGCTGCCAGAACAGTCAATCCCACCATGTATTATAGTCCTTGGTTGGTGGTTGAGTCCCTGGGGTCTCTGAGAGTACTAGTTAGTTCATATTGTTGTTCGTCCTAAGGGGCTGCAAATCCTTCAGCTCCTTTGGTCCTTTCTCTAACTCCATCATTGGGGACCCTGTACTCAGTTCAATGGATGGCTGTGAGCCTCAAATCTGTATTACTCGGGTACTGTCAGAGCCTCTCAGGAGATAGCTATATTAAGCTGTCATGCCCTTCCTTCAGTCTCTGCTCCATAGTTAGACTCCTTCCATGGGAATTTTGTTCCCCCTTTTAAGAAGGAATTAAATGAGCACATTTTGGTCTTCCTTCTTCTTGAGTTTCTTGTGGTTTGTGGGTTGTTCTTCCTCTATTCTGAACTTCTGGTCTAATATCCATTTATCAGAGAGTACATACCATGTACTCTACATCTGTGTTAGTCAGGTGCTGTCAGAGCCTCTCAGGAGATAGCTATATTTAGGCTGGCTAGCCCTTCCTTCAGTCCCTGCTCCGTAGTTAATCTCTGCAACTCCTTCTGTGGGTATTTGGTTCCCCCTTTTAAGAAGGAATGAAATGTCCACCTTTTGGTCTTCCTTCTTCTTGAGTTCCTTGTGGAATGTAGGTTGTTTCAGTGTAAGGGAATGCCATAACAGGGAAGTGGGAGTGATTGTGTTGATAAGCAGGGGAAGTTGGATGGAATAGGAGTTTTTTGGAGGCCAAACCAGGGAAAGGGATAACATTTGAAATTTAAATACTGAAAATATCTAATAAATAAAAAAACAAGTATTAAGAAGAAGTTGGAAAAAATATTATATAGACAGTTTGAAAGTGGAAAAAAATGTTAATGTTAAAATCAAAATACACCTTGCTTTGGTTCTTCATCATGAGGTTGAAAGAACATGAAAAACATTCAGCCCAATTGCAGTCACTGTATTTATTTTTCACAATGAAATTCAGAAAATTACAAATGTAATTATGGCACATCTATAATGATTTTAAATATTTTTCTAAAGAGCTCTATGGTACAAATTTTATTATATATCCATTACACGTACAATTTGCTTCCTTCTCCAAAATCACTCTTGCTGAAATTCAGCATGAAGTGTAAGGTATTCACGAGAAAGATTAAAAAACTACAGTGAGCTTCTTCACATGGATATAGAGGCCAAAGGCTTGGAGAGGATATTCTGTATAGAAATCATTACATCAAAGGGACACTGATGTATATACAATTGATTTTACCACCCCTGACACTGGAGAGTTCACATGAGTGATAATATGGTTTTCTTTCCAGTTTTCTATACTCTCCTGGAGGAATGCCTCCTTGGGATCTGCCTCCAAAGTCTACAGTAGAGGTGAAAATTTGTGGTTGGAAAATATATTTGAGGAAATATAAGTGTTTACTACTTTTTGTTGGGGGTGGGTGTCTAGGAGTGCAGGACTATCTGGAATCTAAGGAATAACTCTTTACATGTCTTAGGCTCTGATTGGAATTAGCAGTGTCTATTGGATCCTATTTTTATTTTCATGACAGGTTTCATTCATTAATTTTGATTTGTGTCAAAATTTCATTTAAATTTCAGTTATGTTGAAGCTGCATCTTGTAACAGTTCTTTATATTTTACATAGAGTGTGAATCTTTCCCATACCTTGCTCTCTGTGAACCCCAGAGAAATGAAATATCTGAGAAAATGGAGGCAAATTCAATGTTGATTATCTGAGTGGATGTGAAACCAAGAGCTGTCTAAACCAAAACATCAGAAGGATGTACAGCAAGCAGTGGGGATGACATCTATGGTCAGGAATGAGGAGAGCTTGATAGAAACTGCATGTCCCAGAATGCTCTCTGGCACAAATCCATTCTCCATTCACGATGGTTCCCAAGAATGATCCCCTTCTTCCAAGGATTATTTATAGAGCATTTCACACAGGGCAGACCCTTCCTTCCTCATCTTTGTTGCAAATATTTGTGATCTCTTTGCTGACAATGACTAATTCACCCATTTCATTGTTTCCCTAATCATGTAATAAGCACAGTAGATGCTCAGCAAATACTTGTTCAAAGGACAAACTCATCAGTGATTGTTCACATTGTCCCAGGGAAAGCCTGCAATAACTAACCCTACCATTGTCTTCCTTGGATATATATATATATATATATAAATATATATATTTATATATATAAATATATATATAAATATATATATATATTTATATATATATATAAAACTAGAGATGATTATATATATATATGTATATTAGGTTATGACATTCATTTATCAGGCAACATATAAAGGCAGACCTATCCAAATTATACCAGAATTCTCACCAAAGTCTATAAAAACTAGAAGATCCTGTGCAGATGTCATAAAGACCCTAAGACAATACAAATGCCAGCCCAGACTACTATACCCAGCAAAACTCTCAAGTAACATAGATTGAGAAAACACGATATTCTATGACAAGACAAAATTTATATAGTATCTTTCCACAAATTCAGTCCTACCAAGGATAGTAGATGGAAAACTCCAAAACACGGAGGAAAACTACATCCTAGAAAAACAAGAAAGTAATCTTTCAACAAACCCAAAAGAAGATAACCACACAAACATAATTCCAACTCTAACAACAAAAATTAACAGGAATCAACAATCACTTTTCCTTAATAGCTCTAAACATCAATGGATTTATTCCCCAATAAAAGACATAGACTATCATACTAAATACTTAAACAGGACCCAGCATTTTGCTGCATGCAGGAAACCCACCTCAGTGACAAAGACAGTCATTACCTCAGAGTAAAAGGCTGGGGAAAAAATTCTAAGCAAATGGTCCCAAGAAACAAGCTGGAGTAGCCATTCTAATATCAAATAAAATTGACTTTCAACCAAAAGTTATCAAAAAAGATAAGGAAGGACACTCCATACTCATCAAAGGAAAAAATCTACCAAGATGAACTGTCAATTCTGAGCATCTAGGCTCCAAATGCAAGTACACTCCCATTCATGAAAGAAACTTTAATAAGCTTAAAGCACACATTGCAACTCACACAACAATAGCGAGAGACTACAACACCCCTCTGTTATCAATGGACAGATGATGGAAACAGAAACTAAACAGAGATTCAGAGAAACTAACAGAAGTTATGAACCAAATGGATTTAACAGATATCTATAGAACATTTTATCCTAAAACAAAAGAATATACCTTCTTCTCAGCACCTCATGGTACCTTCTCCAAAACTGACCACATAATCTTTCACAAACAGGCCTCAAGAGATACAAGAAGACTGAAACAATCCTTTCCATCCTATCAGATCACCACGGACTAAGGCTGATGTTCAATAACAACAAAAACAATAGAAAGCCCACATACAAAATGAATCTGAAAACGCTCTACCCAATGATAGCTTGATCAGGAAAGAAATAAAGAAATAAAGTGTTTACTCCTATGACATCATTTATGTCCCTAGAAATGAGGACCATTGGAAGAAGGCTTCACTAGACAACTTGTTACTAGGTCACTGTTAACACCTGTGGGTTTGTGAAAACCTTTAGAAATTATGTCGGTAAAGTGTATCAGAAGATGCACTATTAGAAGTGAAGTTATAGCTATGAATGAAAGTATGGCAATCAGAGGTCATATGGACTCTCAATGTGTTCTATTCACAAGTATAAATGATGTAGGTTTAGCAAAATATGTACAGCATCCAACTTTTTTATCCAACTATTTTATTATCATCACAAACTTTATGCCACCATTGCTGTAAGATATTTTGTAGGCAAGACAACAGTGTAAATCAAAGATTTTTGTGACATGGTTAGATTTTAGATTATTCCTTTGGTAGCCTGCAGTATATTTCCTGCACAGTGACACTAATATAGCACTGAAGGTTGTACGTAGGTATAAGCTCAAGCTGTCCATTTTCAAAAAGACATAGAGGTGTTGTCATCACCAATATGACAATGTTGTCATATTGTGTTGAGAAATTCATTTATTATCTTGGAAACAAGCATATTGACTGAGAATTTCCATGTAATCACTTTGGCTAACAAACTGATTGGTATTTATCCACTCCTATTACTAGGAAGTGTCATTAGATGGCTAATGATTATTTGTCATGTCATTTGGGAGGATATCTGTTCACATCAATATTTGGTTATGTTAAGAGTATGCCCTTTATATATTCAAAACTACTCTTTGCTGAAATGAAAAGAGGATATTTTAGAACTGGGACAGAGGCATATTTTGGGATATTATGCTGTCACATAAAGCATTGGAGATCATTAGAACACAGTATAATCTAATAAAAATATTTTTATAATAATGACATGAAAATATTCTGGGAAAATATTGTCATTTTATAACTTTTTTGTTTGTTTATTTCTTATTGGATATTTTCTTCACTTACATTTCAAATGTTATTCCCCTTTTCTACCACAAACACCCTATCTCATCGCCACTCCCCTTGCTTCTATGAGGGTATTCCTCCACATACTCACCCACTCCCATCTCACCACACTTGAATTATCCTAAAAAGGAGCACTGAGTTTTCACAGCACCAAGGACCTCTTCAACCATTGATCCCTGAGAAGGCTATCCACTTGTACTTATGTTGCTGGAGCCATGGGTCCCTCGATGTGTACTCTTTGGTTGGTGGTTTAGTCCCTGGGAACTCTGAGGAATCTGGTTGGTTCATATTGTTGTTCCTCCCACACGGTTGCAAATCCCTTCAGCTCTTTCAGTCCTTTCTTTGAGGTTTCCATTGAAAACCCTCGGCTCAGTCCAATGGTTGGCTGCCAGCATCCACCTCTATATTTGTCAGGCTCCAGCAGAGCCTCTAAGAAGACAGGCCCAAAATGGGATACAGCTCAAGGGGAGGTCCCAAGGCCTGACACTTTTACTGAGGCTATGGAGTACTCACAAAAATGGACATAGCATGACCACATTCCAGAAGACCCAACAAGCAGCTGAAAGGACAGATGCAGATATTTGAACAAAACCAATAAACAGAAGCAGCTAACCCCTGTTGTTGAATTAGGGAAGGCTGACAGAAGATGAGAAGGGTGATCCTGTAGGAGGACCAGAAGACTCAATTAATCTGGACCCCTGAGATCTCACAAACACTGGACCACAAAAGAGGCAGCAAACACCAGATGATATGAGACCCCTGACATACATACAGTAGAGAACTGCTGGGTCTGTGTTCATTCAGAGATGATGCACCTAACCGTCAAGAGACTGGAGGCCAGAGGAAGTTTAGAGGTCAGGTGGGGTATGCTGTGAGACATCCACATGAAGACAGAGGGTGGAGAGGAGGTATGGGAGGTGGAACAGGTATGCGGAGGGTGGAAGCAGGTGAGGGAAAATAAAATATGGAGTGTAAAAAATTAATTAATTAATGAGCTAATTAATTAATTAATTTTAGAAAACTCAGGTGATAGCAGATGCTGGGGAGGATGTGGAGAAAGAGGAACACTCTTCCATTGTTGATGGGATTGCAAGCTGATACAACCACTCTGAAAATCAGTATGGCAGTTCCTCAGAAAATTGGACATGGTATTACCTGAGTACACAGCTATACCACTCCTGGGCATATATCCAAATGATACTCCAACATATAACAAGGACAAATGCTCCACTATGTTCATAGCAGTCTTATTTATAATAGCCAGAAACTGGAAAGAACCCAGAGGTCCTTCAATAGAGTAATGGATAGAGAAAATGTGGTACATTTACACAATGGAGTACCACTCAGCTATTAAAAACAATGAATTCATGAAATTCTTAGGCAAATGGATCGAACTAGAAAATGTCATCCTGAGTGAGTTAACCCAATCACAAAAGAACACAGGTGCCATACACTCATTGATAAGTGGATATTAGCACCAAAGCTCAGAATACTCAAGATACAATTCACAGACAAAATGAAGCTCAAAAAGAAGGAAGACCAAAGTATGGGTTTTTCAGTCCTTCTTAGAATCAGGAATAAAATACTCTTTGGGGCAAATACAAAGGCTAAGTGTGGAGCAGAGACTGAAAAAAAAAGTTGATCCAGAGACTGCCCCTCCTGGGGATACATCCCATGTACAGTCACCAAATTTAGACACTATTGTGAATGTCAAGAAGTGTATACTGACAGGAGCCTGATTTTATAACTTTTAATGTTAAGAAATATTCTTTACTTTGAAATTTAAATATAATTACTTCATTTCCCATTCCATTCTTCCTTTTATTCTTCCCATGTATACTCCTCAAACACTCTCCTATTCATAGTGCACATTTATGAGTTTTCTAAACATATAAATGGAACACACTAATTCGATACAGCATAACTTGTATGTATAAAGTTTCGGGGCTGAACTCTTGGTGTTGGATTACCTCTGGAAATCCCTTCTCTTGGACAGATTCTTTCTCCCAATTCCAGCATTCGCTAGTTATAGTTCTCTGCATATGGAGAAGTCCTCATGAAATGCAACACTTCCATATTAGCAGGTCTATCAATATTACCTTTTCCATTTTTGTTTAGGTAGCCACATTTATGAGACATCATTGATGTCATCTCTCTACCATTTGTTTTTGTTTTGTTTTTTTTTAGATATTTTCTTTATTTACATGTAAATTTCTCCATTCCCAGTTTTCCCTTCAAAAAACAAAGAAACAAACAAAAACAACAAAAACAAACCCCTGTTGCCTCCCACTTCCCCAT
>NW_022196904.1:32934565-32936159 GCF_008632895.1 Mastomys coucha
AGGACCAATGGAGCTGGGGGGTTTGCACCCCCTTAGGATGAACAACAATATGAACTAAGTAGTACCCTCAGAGCTCCCAGGGTCTCTTCCACCACCAAAGACTGCACATGGAGGGGTCTGATTGTTCAGGCAGCATGTGTATAGTAGAGGATTGCAAATTCAATCTCTACCATTTGTAAGAGTCATTCTTGCAGCAAACGTCCTGTTCCTCTGGGTCTTGAAACATTTTTAACTAGTCCTCTCCTTTCATCCCTGAACTTTATGTGCAGTTGCCTTGTAGATAAATTAGATAGGGATAGTTACCACATAATCTCTTATTCTCTGAATTTTGTTTTTTTGGTTCTCAGTAGTGGTACCTATTTGTTTGAAGCCCTATTTAAGAGGTATGACAGCTATAGATATCTATGAGGATATGTTTGAATACTTACAATACAGTTAGGAATAATGCTGGTTTAGTAAAGTGGCAGTAGCTGATTCTCCTCTAAGATCCATGACCTCCCTAGTTCTGGACAGTTGCCTAGGTTTCCAACAAAGTTTTGATTTCCACTGAGAAATAGGCTCAGTACCTCCCTGGCCTTCTGGCCAAAATCCAAATGAAGATACCAGAAAAAGCATTGTCAGTCAAAGAAAATGCAATATACAAAAAGCTCCTAACACAAAACATAGAAGAAATCCAGGACACAATGAAAACATCAAATATAAGGTTAATAGTATAGATGACAGCAAAGATCTCCATGTAAAAGGACCAGTAAATATCTTCAACAAAAGTATGGAAGAAAACTTCCCTAACCTAAAGAAAGAGATGCCCATGAATGTACAAGAAGGCTACAGAATTCCAAATAGACTAGACAAACAAAGAAATTCCTCTCGAACAAAGAAAGAATTTTAAAAGCAATAAAAGAAAAAGGTTCAGTAACATTTAAAGGCAGATCTATCAGAACTACACAAGACTTCTTACCAGACTCTATGAAAGGCAGAATATGCTAGGCAGATGTCATATACACCCTAAAAGAACACAAATGGCAACCCAGGCTACCATAGCCAGCAAAACTTTCGATTACCACAGATGGAGAAAATTGGCATTCCATGACGAAAACAAATTTATACAATATCTTTCCACATATCGAGCCCTCAAAGGATAGTAAATGGAAAACTCCACCAAAAGGAAAGAAACTATACCCTAGAAATAGCAAGAAAATAATCTTTTAACAAATCAAAAGGAAGATAGCCATATAAACATAATTACACTTCTAACAACAAAAATAACAGGAAGCAACAATCACTTTTCTGTAATATCTCTTAATATCAAAGGACTGAATTCCCCAATAAAAAGACATAGACTAACAGACTTGATATTTAAGCAGGACCCAATATTTTGCTGCATACAAGAAACACATCTCAGTGACAAAGAGAAATACTCAGAGTAAAAGCCTGGAAAACATTTTTCCAAGCAAATGGTCCCAAGTTACAAGTTCGAGTAGCCATTCTAATATTAAATAAAATCACCCTTCAACCTAAAGTTATCAAGAACCAAATACCCATGGAAGGAGTTGCAGAGATTAACTATGGAGCAGGGACTGAAGGAAGGGCAAGC
>NW_022196904.1:32936565-32951210 GCF_008632895.1 Mastomys coucha
GAGAAATTTACATGTAAATAAAGAAAATATCTAAAAAAAAAATAAAAAAAATAAAAATAAAATAAAAAGACTTTTAAATTGATTGTGGTTTCATATCAAACAACTTTTATAACACTCATTTTTATTGTTACAATATTTAACAAATTTTAAAGAATATAACTAAAAAAGATATTGTAGGTTTTGAAAGGGGCTCTGGGAGGCATTGGGGTACAAAAGGGAAATAAGAATATGATTTAATTCTATTTCCTTAAAATATGTTTTTAAATGTTAAAAAATTCAAATAAATTGAAATCATGTAAGTTTTCTCCTCATAATGCAATAAAACCTTAAAAATGAAAAAATAAACAAACAAACAAAATAAGAAAATATAAACAAAGATATCATTCTTGAATGGCATGCACACAGAATGTCTGGAAGGGAGAAGGAGATTGATGGATCTGAGGAAAGAGTCAGTGGCAAGATGGGCTACTGAAATAGGTCAGGGAGGTGCAGATACCAGCAAATTACATGCTATATTTGTGCTGTAATGAAGCACACAATAATGTATGGTATTTTAAAAGAAATAATAATTTTTAAACAAAAAATCTTTACCAAATATGAATTACTGGAAATTTCATTTGCACTCTTGAAAAATAATTTTCCTCCATATTCTCATGGAAGTCTGTTCCATTATCATTCCTCTAGATACAAGTCTCTAGACTCTGCACTTATCACAGATCCAGAATTCATACATAGGAAAAATGGTGACTTTTACATAATACAGAAATATCCAGTGCAAAACTCTAAATTGTTTGTGTCATTCAAACACAACATGGGGCATATCTTCATACAAACCCATGAATTCTTGCCTACATATATTCTGCTGTCTTTCAGTCCAAACCCAATGAAACAGGGTCATGGCTGGACAATATTCAGTAAATTCTCAGATAGTCGGTGTTGACTCTAGAAAGCAATCAAAAAAATATGGCTAGAATGTATAAGAAAAGTTTACACACTGAAACACAGTGTACCTTCACAGTCATTATTTGTTTCTAAGATACTAAGAAGCTATTTTTTTAAACAAGACGTCTTCACGGCCACTACCACAAGGTAAAATGACCAAAACAATGCAGGAAAACAAACATAATGTACAAGAGATGGTTCAGCATGAGTTAGTAAATTGAAAAAAATGAGAGTATGGGAAGTAGATAATAAATTGGATTTCAAATATTGAAATTACTTTTCCATTACTAATGAATTTTTGGAAGGTAGAGTAACTTTTTGTTGTATTGGAAATAAAGGACACAGCATGGGGTTCTCTCTGGATATTGTTGAACCTTTAAAACTCAGTGTTTACCATGTAAATTAACTGTGGATCTGTGAAGAAGTATATAATTTTGGATAGAGCTGAAATAAGTATATTTTGGGGCTTAATGTATTTATTGATTCTCAAGACAATGGATGGCGTTATTTAGATATTCTTAACTATCAGTTCTGTGACATAGTCCATAAACTATAAGGTCTGAGGGTCTCAGTGACTATAAACATGAGACTGCCTCTCGCTGACTTGGACTTTGTAATCCAGTGTCCTGTGTGATCTCTGTAGCTCCAATTGTACTATTACTGCATGTCTCACTGTGAATCATCTCATACAATCCACTGATGTAATTTTTAATTGTGTTCATATAATCAGATTGTTGAAACTTTCTAAGGAACAAACTTGAACAGAAGGGCTTCCTTCAATGCATTCACAAACATGAGTGATTTCATGCATCCAGAGAATGAATTATCCTCCTAAGTATTTACCGACCTGTGTTTATTACATGGGCTGTGGACACCAGTTGCCGAGCCCCAGGGAAGAAGTATTTAAGTTTCCTCCAGGGCTCAGGAGCAATCTGAAAATAAAATGAGTCATGAATATGAAACAAACTTCTCCTTTCACCAGAGAAATAAAAGCTGATAGTAATTTGATGTGCATGGCACTTCACAATCCACACTGCCCAGGTTTAAGGCAGGAAAAATATGTTCATTTTAAGGGGAGTCTTCTTCCTCCTTAACATCCCATTCCTCATGGTCAATTTCATTGATCCCAGGTGCTTTTGGAGAATACATGTGAATGAAGTCAAGGATGAAGATTTGGGGATGACTTGTTCCTTCATCCTTGCAGCAGTTCAGACACCTATTGGGAAAGATTATTTCAACCAGACTCTGAATGTCCTGTAAGTGATTTGTATTTTCCATGTAAATGACAACTTGAATATTTCATGAGTGCTCTGAGGATGAAGATTAGGCAAATCCTTGAGTCCTGTGTCCTGTTTTAAGTTTGACAACCAAGAAACAACTATAATTACTTTACAGATTAAATCCTATTTTCCCCCTTAATTAATCCAGTGAAGGTTTCAGTTTTCTTCTACGTGGCTTCTGACTGGATGCTTAAGGATAAAGGAATAAAGGAATACCTTCACTGATCCTTCACATAAAGCCCTCCCATTAACAGTTTATATTGCACTCTAGACAGTGATGAATTATTGAAATTGATCCATAATATTTCATTGTGTTTTAATCCAAGTATATGTAAAAAATGGTCATAAACTCTGCTGAAAGTCATTTCATAAGTATGTTGCTCCTAGAGCATTTTCTGGATCCAGTAATACTCACGGCACATATAGTTATCAGGAACTTTACATACATACAAACTTACTCTCTCAAGATCATTGCATGTGGTCAGATCTTGCCTTCTATAGCATCATTAGGTTTGGAAAGAGGAGATATTTACACTCAGAAATTCATACTTCATATGAATGCCAGGATGGATATTTTTGTATATATATGAGCAAAGAATATTTAGGGCATGATGGGTCAAGACATCCGAGTGTTTTAAAAGATAAAATCCAAAAGACCTGTAGCTTCGTGCTTCATAGAGTTTGTGTATAATCACTGGCTTTTAAGCTTTATAAAGTTCAGTTCAGCACTCTCTCTTTAGATTAAAACATATGTGGAAGATATGGAATCCAACAATATGTTTACATTCCTTGAATAGTGAGGCTATCAATAACAGTAGTGACTGCTTATATCCCTTGTCACTGGCATGGGTCACAGTAGTGGTGTGGGAGAGTTGGAACATTTCAGAACAGTGATACAAGAGTTGTCTATTAAGGGTCCCCAGCGAAGGAGTTAGAGAAAGGACCAATGGAACTGAGAGGTTTGCAGCACCTTAGGACGAACAACAATATGAACTAACTAGTACCCTCAGAGCCCTCAGTGTCTCAACCACCAACCAAGGACTACACATGGAGGGGACTGAATGTTCTGGCAGTATGTGTATAGTAGAGGATTGCAATTTGATCATCAATAGGAGGAGAGGACCTCGGCCCTGTGAAGGTTCTGTGCCCCAGTGTAGGGGAATGCCAGGGCCAATAAGTGGGAAAGGGTGGGGTGGCAGGCATGGGGAAGGGGGAGGCCACAGGGGTTTGTTTTTGTTGTTTTTGTTTGTTTCTTTGTTTTTTGGAGGGGAAACAGGGAATGGAGAAATTTACATGTAAATAAAGAAAATATCTAATAAATAAAAAAATAGTTTATTAGTTTTTTGCTCATCATTTAAGAAATATGTCTTCTCTTTTCATGTCTAAGTCGGTTAATCTCTGACCCTTTTAAGTTATTTATATCTTATGGAACTTCTGTCAGTAATTTTAGTAAATATTAGTGCACATGTTACCAATGTGGTATCAATAGCCATTTTTGTGGATTGCTGATTGTTGTTTTAAAACACAGCCCTTTAGACTTCTAGGCTACACAGACAGCTTGAGTAACTGTTGTTTCCTAAAGTATAGTTGTAGGAATTAGTTTGAGCATTGCACAAGCTCTACTCTCAAATTTCTTTTGTGTATTAGTAAAAATTTAATTAATTTTTTTGTGTGTTGTAATAAAGAATATTTTACAATGGCCTATTTCATAGAGTGTAGAATTAAACAAAACAGGGGTATAATTTTTACTGAAAACCTGATTGTACTTACTTCAATTTAGTCATTAAATATATAGGCATATGTTTAGTGTTTATTTTTTTAATTTATTTTTTTAAAAACAGCTGCATCTATTTCCATATGGACGACTTACTCCATTTTTATTTTTAATATATATTTATAACATTTCAAATATCATATTTAATTTCAGATATATACTACTTATAGATTATATAATTTGTATATTTAATGCATACTATATTGCATAAGCTTATACATTGTTTTAAAGGATCAGCAAAATTTTTATAAAATATAGCTATAATAACTATTTTGATAAAATATATACATCTATAATTTTATAATGATATAAAATCTAGTATTCTTGTGAGAAGGAAATAAAGGGCATGATCAATTTTGCCTTTATAAATTTGTGTCATTTCACTTAACAAGATGACCTTCGGTTTCATTGATTTTACATAAATATTATTCTACTTCATTAATAAGTAATATACTTCATGTATATGTAGAATCTTTCTCTTTTTTAACTTTTATTGCATTATGATGAGAAAAGTTACATGATTTCAGTTTATCTGAAGTTGTTAACATTTAAAAACATATTTTAAGTAAATAGAATTAAATCAAATTATTGTTTTCCTTTTGTACCCCAACTCCACCCAGAACCCCCCTTCAATACCTACAATCTTTTTATCATATTCCTCAAAATTTATAAAATATTATAACAATAAAAATAAGTATTATAAAAGTTGTTTGATATAAAACAACAATCGATTTAACAGTCCTATGTAGATGCTCGTCTACAGCAATAATGAAAATACATTTTTCTCAATATAAATTTTAAATAACTCCAAACATATTAGCTGTATACTTAAAAGTAATACATCACTACTAGTATTTTCTTAAATGAACATAAATGTATAAAGTCTTTTTCTTTGTTTTGTATTTAGTAGAGTTTAAAATCTTGGCTCTTATTGTGGTACAAGCCCAAAATAAGAACAATTTTTAGACATTGGGTTTCATTGCAATAAGGCTGTATTTCAATTACTCTCACATCACCAAAGGATTTTACCTCCATTGTAGTTAAGCTGAGAGTTGATAGTTCTGCTGCATCAAGAAATGAATTGTAGGCATGATTTTTGGGTACATACTTCTTCCTATGGTCAAAACTATTTGACTTGAGTGAGTGACTTCATTCTCAGCCCACAGAGAACAGGTTACATTCATTTAAGAAATGGTGTAGGTATTAAGATGATCTATCCATAAAGTCATTTGACAACTGTTTCAATGAACAATGGTTCTGCTTGGAGGGTGGCACAGACATTAGGTGAGGGTAAGAATTTGGCTCATTAGCTGTGATAATTTGGAAAAGCATTCATCTCAGAGAAAGAGTAACTTATAAAGTCCTCTTCTTCAAACTTGATACAAGAGTTACAAATGTCAAGCAAAGAATTCAATCTCACTTTGTTGTTCTCTTACAAGCCACCTCCCTATTAATTGTCTATGTTTCTTTTGAGTATATAAATACTTTTTAAATACATAAGCTCTTCTGAAAACCATAGTATACTGTAAAAACATGAAATAAACAATGCTACTAATAGAGAGGCTGAGATAGGAGAAGCAAGATTTTAAGACCTTTATGTTGTACACAGCAAGACACTGTCACAAACAAACAAGCTGACAGTGTATATAGATTTTACAATGTTGGACCTATTTCTATAATTACCAAATTACAGAGATCATTGGATGACAATCAACAAATTTCCAATTCCTCATATTATTGGATTTCAATTGATTAGGATATGTTGGTCATATTAATTTTTAAATTAATATATTAAGTAATTCTCACTTCCTGTTGTTTTTGTTGAAAGAGGTGAAATTAGGTTTGTGTGGATTTGTTGAAAGATTACTTTCTTGCTTCTTCTAGGGTGTAGTTATTTACTGGCCCATTACATTGGGAGTCTTCGCTCTCTTCTATACCAATTATCCTCAGGTTTGGTCTTCTCAGTGCATCCTGGATTTCCTGGATGTTTTGGGTTAGGAGCTTTTTGCTTTTTGCATTTTCTTTGACTGTTGTGTCAATGTTTTCTAAGGTGTCTTCTGCCCCTGAGATTCTCTCTTCTATCTCTTGTATTCAGTTGGTGATGCTTGCATCTATGGCTCCTGGTTTCTTTCCTAGGTTTTCTATCTCCAGGGTTGTCTCTCTTTCTGATTTCTTTATTGTTTCTATTTCCATGTTTAGATTCTGGATGGATTTGCTCATTTCCTTCATCTGTTTGATTGTATTTTCCTGTAGTTCTTTAAGGGATTTTTGTGTTTCCTCTTTAAGAGCTTCTAGGTCTTTACCTGTGTTCTCCTGTATTTCTTTCAGGGTGCTATTTCTATCTTTCTTAAGGTCCTGTATCATCATCATGATAAGTGATTTTATATCTGAATCTTGTATTTCCAGTGTGATGGTGTGGCCAGGATTTGCTATGGTGGGAGAATTGGGTCCTGATGATGCCAAGTGACCTTGGTGTATGTTGTTTATTTTCTTACGCTTGCTCCCGGCCATCTGGTTAACTTTAGTGCTACCTGCCCTTGTTAAATCTGACTGGAGCCTGTCCTTCCTATGATTCTGGTTGTGTCAGAACTCCTCAGAGTCAAGCTGTCTCTGTGATCCTGTGATTGTGGGATCCTGGGATCCTGGGCTTCTTAAATCACCTGGGAGTGTGGCTTTCTCTGTGAGTTGGGAGACTAGCTGCAGAGCTTGTGCCCAAGGTCGGCTCAGAACACTAACCTAGACATACTGGAAGGAACCCAAGTCACTGGGCTGGTGGAGTTCCTGTGTGCCTGGTCAAGCTGGACCCAGTTACTCCCAGTGTTGAGACAGATGTTGGTTCCTGCTCACCTCTATCCTGGGTGTGTCAGAGTGCCTGGGAGTGGAGCTTCCTCTGTGTCTTGTGGGACTGGCTGCAGAGCTTGGGCCCAAGGTCTGCTTTGGACCCAAGCCCAGACAGACCAGAAGGAACCCAAGTCACTGGGCTGGCGTAGTTCCTGTATGCCAGGTCAAGCTGGACCCAGTTACTCCCAGTGTTGGGACAGATGTTGGTTCATGCTCCCCTCTGATCCTGGGTGTGTCAGAGCCAGAAATATTTTTAAAAACGTTTTCTATAAATTAATTTATAATTATTTGAAGTACCCAGAGTGAATATATCACATACCTTTGTAAATAGAAAGTAGGAGAACGATACTTGAATGGTGGGACTAGCCCTTAATCTCTGCACTAAATACCTAGCACAATTGTACACCTGTACATTTGACGTGAGGATAGTCTACAGTAAACTATCTTATAAAGCACTTGGATGTATTGCCCTCTAATGAACTAAATAATCCTTGCTCAAATACATACAAACATGTACATATACATATATTAATTACCAAATGCGTGCTTGATATTTGAATTTATTTAAAAATAAGTCTTTAGAATTTCTTTCAGCAAAAAATTGAAAGAAAAAATTAACAAGGTGTGGGTAGATATAAGGGGATGTGTTAAGAATGTTGGCCACTAATTATAAGTGATTGTAAGTACAGGAACCAAATGTTACTGCAGAAAAACCATTATGCATTAATGAATCATGTTTTCACTTCCTTAAACAATTCTGTTAATTTCACAAGAAAATGTCATGAACTTAGTGTTTCTCTTACCACATGGTTTTTAATTTTCTCAATAATTTCAAAAGGAAGACATGATTAAAATTACTGCTTTTCAATATCTGTGGTTTTATCTTTACCTTTTGGATCAAACACTCAAAAACAGAGTGGGAAATGTTCTCTGTGGATGAGGTCAGCAACATCTCTTATTTATGGAAACCACACTGTCATGAACTTTTAAAGTGTTTTCTATTTTCCAGGTTCTGTGTCAATCCAATCTCACAGCAAAAGCTAGTTATTCTCATCTTTAAAGGACAGATGCAGAAACTTCTAGTATAGCATAGTGCTTCTAATGGGTATAAATGATCATGTATAGACACCTGTCCATAATGAACACTGTACTCTTTTACAGAAAAACAACTAAAAAACACAAATATGCTTTGGCATTAGCGTATTCAGTGGATGAAATCAACAGGAATCCTGATCTTTTACCAAATATGTCTTTGATTATAAAGTACACTTTGGGCCGTTGTGATGGAAAAACTGCAATACCTATATCCTATTTATTTCATGAAAAAAAAGCAAGCCCTATCCCTAATTATTTTTGTAATGAAGAGAGTATGTGTCAGTTTCTGCTTACAGGACCCAATTGGGAGGTATCTTTAAGTTTCTGGAATTACCTGGACAACTTCTTATCTCCACGTGTGAGTTATCATAGCACAGGACTTCTTAACATCATGTCTCTTTGGGGAACTTTAATAGATATTCAGAAAGTTAATGGATGATGTTGGACTTATGCTTATATCAATTTATGTAGTTCTAGGATACTTACTAATCAGAAACATGATAGGCCTTCTGCTAGAGCCCACCTCCAGAAGCTGACAGATACCCAGAAGGAGGACTAGAGGAGGCCGTGAAGAATTGAGTCTGGCAGGGTTGTAGAGAGAATCTTACAGCCTTTACTGACTGGCAGTCAGAGTTTTCTTTATTTATACAAATCTCAGTAAGTAGAGATTGATTCATGTTGTTCCAAATTATAGAACATATTATTTCTGTTGCTAGATATTTGTTATCTTCTTCATGGTCATATTTAAATTATCATTGGTAAACTGTGAAATAACAGAATTATTATTTATAATCATGTTTCTGATATAAGTTTAGTCATCAGTGATAAACTGTGATGGAACAGAAATAAATTTAACAAACATTTTTCTCTATAACCCATCTTTTAAATATCTGGAGTATTTTTGCAAAGGTATGAAAGTCCATTCTTAGCCAGGTAACTCATGACATTTCAGTGACACAAGACAGGATGAAAATTTTCAATCTAGTTTGTTATGTTAGCCTTTTGACTACCTGTGAGTATGACCAAGAATTTAAAGTGAAAATTGCCCTTAGACTTTCTGGTAAATATTTCAGGCCCATTCTGCTATAGTTATGATATGTCATTTTCATTAATAATATGATGACTATGTCATATCTTTGTGGAATAAATTGCTATGTCTTATCTTATTTTTTTGTTTGTTTGTTTGTTTCTTAATCATACGATAAAAGATTAGACCTTCACAAGTGAACTTTTCTAAGAAAGATGGGATATGGGGTTCTGACACCTCATTCTTTCGTATTTTTCCACATGATTATTTATCCATCATTATAAGACACTCTGTATGTATTAAATAACTGCATTCAATCTAAATTTGTTTGTGTATATTTTCCTCAAGAGGTACAACTTATGAGTCCTATATATTTAGACCCGTAATTACCTGAGTTCTTAGTAGGATGAGTTTGTCTAATCTGATCTGCAGCCAACACTTTTAGGCTGCCAAATCTAGTTTACATTTTCAAATTAATGTTAATCTGATTATCTGTTTCCTGAGGAGGCACAGATGCAAAAATTGCCTGAGTATTTCAGAACCATATCCTAAAATGGAGATCTCTGGAATTTTTATGTGAATCACAACCTCTAGTGTAGTAGAATAACCTTCAAGTAGGGCAATATAAGAATACCATTTCTGAAAAGCTAAATCAGTATTATATACAGGACTTTCCTGTTAAATCATAAAAGTATTTCTGGATTATGGCATAAATACCTTTTTAAGAAAATATTAGTCAAATAACCCCAAGCTGTAGATGTATTAAAATCCCTACAAACATTGAAAACACAGATATCAAGACTAAAACTAAAAGACAGAAAGGCAGTTTTTGTAACATGTGAATACATTTTGTTACATCTTTGTCAAACAGCTATGCTTGCTGTTCCCATTAGAAGTGGATGTGTCAGGCTTCTACATTTGCTCATTTGAATCAGAGATGAGAGGAAAAGCCACATGTAATCAATTGTTTGTAGGTAAATATGGATACAAGTATTTTCAAATGCAATACTCCTCATGATGCTCTGTGTTGTAGATTCTTCAACTTACCTATGGACCTTTCCATTCCATCTTCAGTGATAATGAACAATATACCTATCTCTATCAAATGTCCCCAAAGGACACTTCTCTAGCATTGGCAATGGTCTCCTTCATACTTTACTTCAACTGGAACTGGGTCGGCCTTGTCATCATAGACGATGATCAAGGCAATCAATTTCTCTCAGAATTGAAAAAACAGAGTGAAAACAAGGAAATTTGCTTTGCCTTTGTGAAAATGGTCTCAGTCGATGACAGTTCATTTCAACGAAAAACTGAAATGTACTATAACCAAATTGTGATGTCATCCACAAATGTTATTATCATTTATCAGGAAACATACAATTATATTGATTTGATCTTCAGAATATGGGAACCTCCAGTTATACAGAGAATATGGGTCACCACAAAAGAATGGAATTTCCCTACCAGCAAGACAGACTTAACTCATGGCACATTCTATGGGATGTTTACTTTTCTACACCATCATAGTGAGATTTCTGGGTTTAAAAAATTTGTACAAACATGGTTCAATCTCAGAAGCACAGATTTATATTTATTAATGCCAGAGTGGAAATATTTTAAGTATGAAACCTCAGCATCTAACTGCAAAATACTGAAGAACAGTTCATTCAATGCCTCATTGGATTGGCTAATGGAACAGAAGTTTGACATGGCCTTTAGTGATGGTAGTCATAACATATACAATGCTGTGTATGCCATAGCCCATGCACTCCATGAGATAAATCTGCAACAGGTTAATAATCAGGCAGTAGACAATGGGAAAGGAGCCATCTCTCACTGCTTGAAGGTAGAGTTTTCTATTGTATGAGCTTTGGTGTCTTCAGTTGCATAGCTGTTTAGAGTCTCTCAGATGCCCAGACTTTAGGAAATAGGAAATATTTTCCAAAATAGATAGATTTCTTAACATTTTTCCTTAAAAAAAGGAAATCTAGAAATTGTTCTGAATGTGAATGGAAAAATAATCCACCGATTAGAGATGAAAATGTGTTGTTTTATACAGAGCACCCAAATAACCATGAGAATACCCTTTGCAATATTGGATATATACGGTCCTTCCTCATCAATTTTTCTCCATGATGAGAAGATGAGTTTTTATATTTGACAATTTTATGGAAATCATTTCAAAGAATAGTTCTTATTGGGTTCTGTAGTGATTCTACCCCCAGTGTAGGCCCTGGAGAACTTACTTGGATTTCTGAGAGAAATTAAACAAGAAATAGTGCTGGTTGGTCTTAAGTTCCATCTGTAGAAATGTGTTTATATGTGTGAGTGTATCTTTCTCATTCTGTATATGTTCTACTCTTTTTCTGTATCTTTGTTTAGATTTGTGTTCCTTTGAACACGCATGTTTATCTCTGTATGACTACAGAAGTAAGCAACATTTTTTTCTAGGTATGAAATTCTGTCTATAAGTGTGTTTGTTTATATATGTGTGTATGTTTCCTTGTATTTTTGTCATAGTATGTGTCTTAGTGTACATTGTATGTACTTTGTGAGTGTCTCTATGCACATATAAGTATTTGTACCTGCTTTACTGTATATGTGTCTGTCTATTTCTTTGTACTTGGCATGGCCTTTGCCTGCCTTTTTGTCATTAGATGTGAGTATAAGTTTCTCTGTGTGTCAATATCATTCAGGGCTGGTGCTTATATATTAAAACCTCTCCCCATGTATTGCTGTTTGTCTATGTGTGTGTGTATTTGTATGTGTACCCTAGTGCATGTATTTTTGTGATTTCATATCTGTGATTTTAGTTGAGTGTATATGTATGTCTTTTATGTGCCTGAATGTTTACATAAGTGTGTCAACATGTATGTTTATTTGTGTGTAGGTAAGTGTATAGCTGTACTATATGCATGACTTGGAAAATATATAAGTATCTCTCTGTGTTAATGTGCGTGTCTGTGTTGTATATCTGTGTTTGTTTCTATGGTTTTCTCTGTGTTTGGTAGTCTTCACTGATTGTACTTAAGTTCTTGGAATATTATAATAATTTTATTTATCCAATTATACATTGTTTTAATTATACATTGTCTCTCCTTTGTTCTTTCAATATAATTGGCTTTACTATGATATCAGAATACATTTTATGACATAAAGTAATGGTATATACATTATAGTGCAATATTTTTCTTTTAGGTAAACTCCTTTCTGAGAAAGACCCACTTCACTAATCCTCTTGGAGAAAAAGTGACTATGAAACATAAAGTAGTATTGCAGGAAGACTATGACATTTTTTATTTTGGGAATCTTTCACAACAACTTGGGATTAAGGTGAAGTTAGGAAAGTTCAGCCCATATTTTCCAAATGGTGGACCCTTTCACTTACATGTAGACATGTTTGAATTGTCCATAGGAAGTAGAAAGGTGAGTAAGGTATACTAAGTTACTGATTTACAATACATAGCAGTAAACACTGTCAAGTGGATACATGGCAACATATTGAAATGAAAAATGTTGTCACATCAGGAACCATTTCTAGGCTCCTGTATTATATTTCTTTTTTTCATTTCTGACATTTTTACCAATTCTTTGAAGATTTCAAACATGCATAAAATATACCTTTGTTATATCAGAACCATTTTCTGAAATTTAATGAATACAAAACTCTTCTTCACAGAAAATTTAAAAAAATATTCTTCATATCATTGTTATTATTACACAGTAATCTCCCTTATTTTAAACATCAAAAACAGGTGTTGATAGAGAGAAACTAATGTTACTGTAATGAGAGTCACAATTGCTAACCCTTGTCATTGTATCCAAAAATGTTTTTCTATATATAATAAAAGGACACCCATATTTTCACAAATGAACACAATTTCAGAAATTCATATTCACAGAAATATCACTTTTAAATAAATTTTAAAAATCCCATCACACTTTTAAGTAAGATGAACAGAAGGTCCAAGGAACCTATACACAGAATTAGAACAACAGACAAAGAAATGACTATTAAAATTCCTCAAATACAGCAATAACAGCAACTAGACAAAAGCAACAAATAATTTTCAGTTATAATTCAATATTTGTTTTAACATTTTCTAAATGAAATCAAAGACAACGAGGCTGGTTTATTTTTTAAGACATTCTTAAGTTGCCTGCAGAGGGTAGGGAGACACATTCACATACAAGAGGAGAGCTTATTTATTAAAAAAAATGGAGGAAAAGATTATAATGTGTAATAAGAGGGATAAAGAAGATTTCTAAACAATACATTTCATGTATATGTATGGAATAATTCTTGAAAGAAACACCTACCAAAAGGACACAACACATAGCAGAAAGATCATTCTCTGAGAACAGGAAGAATTTTTTTTTAAACTGTGTTTGTTTTATTTATTGAAAATAGCTGGTTATTCTCACATAATATATCCTAATTACAGTTTCCCTTCCTTCTATTGGGATGTGACCAATTCTCAGTTTTCTGGCAAATATATCAGAGTTAATTTCCCTCCCAACTGCCTTTTCCATCAGACCTACTTTCTGTCTCTCAATAGAAAAATAATAGGATTCTATGGGAGAGTAATAAAACAACACCAAACAAAACTAAGACATCATAATAGGATAAAGTTTTCATAACACATTATGGTAGACATATGATTTGGAACTAGGTGAAAGGACTAGGAAATCCTACTTCATATCTTATATGAATAGTAGTGATTGAAGCATGAGATATTGATAGACAATCAAGTGATAGTTATTTGTGCTTTAGTACTAAGAATACTTTAGTTTTGAAACTATAATCAAGCTGTAAATTCTATAATAGAAATATCTTGAATTTTGATGCCAATTATTTATTCCATATGAATATGTATAATAAGAAAGTCCTATAAACTATTAATGTTGAACTTCAAAAGCAATTCATTGGACACAATAATCTTATATGTCAATGGGAATTCTAAATAAAAACCCTGAAATGGACTGCCCTTTTCAATGCCAGTCAAAACACAAAAATCTAGTAGTTATATACTGTTCATATCTTCTTTTTTTTTTTTAGATATTTTCTTTATTTACATGTAAATTTCTCCATTCCCAGTTTCCCCTCCAAAAAACAAAGAAACAAACACAAACAAACCCCTGTTGCCTCCCACTTCCCCATGCCTGCCACCCTGCCCTCTCCCACTTTCTGGCCCTGGCATTCCCCTACACTGGGGCACAGAACCTTCACAAGGCTGAGGCCCTCTCCTCCTATTGCTGATCAAATTTGCAATCCTCTACTATACACATGCTGCCAGAACAATCAGACCCCTCCATGTGCAGTTCTTGGTTGGTGGTTGAGACCGTGGGAGATCTGAGGGTACTAGTTAGTTCATATTGTTGTTAGTCCTAAGGGGCTGCAAACACCTTAGCTCCATTGGACCTTTCTCTAACTCCTTCACTGGGGACCCTGTACTCAGTTCAATAGATGGCTGTGAGCCTCTACATCTGTGTTAGTCAGGAACTGTCAGAACCTCTTAGGAGATAGCTATATTTAGACTGGCTTGCCCTTCCTTCAGTCCCTGCTCTCTGCAATTCCTTCCATGGGTATTTGGTTCCCCCTTTTAAGGAGGAATGAGATGTCCACCTTTTGGTCGTCTTTCTTCTTGAGTTCCTTGTGTAATGTGGGTTGTTCTTCCTGTATTCC
>NW_022196904.1:32952116-32952367 GCF_008632895.1 Mastomys coucha
TATTCACAGTGTCTTTTGCCTTACAGAAGCTTTGCAACTTTATGAGGTCCCATTTGTCAATTCTTGAGAGCTTGTTTGGAGGTTCTAGCAGGGGAGCGCAGCTACTCCTATACCCTTGACCGAAGACCGGTCCTCCTCTATTCGGGGAAGGTCATCCTCTTCGACCGAGCGTGCAGCTTCGGTAGGGACGCACATGGAGCGGTGAGGGAGGAAGGGGACACCCGCCTAGCCAGCCAGATCAGCCGAATCAA
>NW_022196904.1:32956161-32958173 GCF_008632895.1 Mastomys coucha
CCCTGCCACCCGGCGGCTCCCCTGCGACTCTTGGGGTCTGTGCCTCCCTGCTGACTGCTCCTGGCTTAGGAAATCACCGGAGAGAAGATGTCAGCTCTCACTGGAGGCTCCGGGTCAAAGCGGTCCCTGGAGGCAGACCCGCCTCGTGCAAGGGAGGGGCAGCTAAGGTCACTGATCCACCTCTGCCACTTGGAAGCTGAGAGGATTCTGTCCCTGCCACCTGGCGGCTCCCCTGCGACTCGTGGGTCCTGTGCCTCTCCATATCTTCTTTTATCACTGATTAACCATAACATAATTCCCAAATGCAAAGGACAGTAGGTGAATTTTTGTGGCCCACCAATACACGGTTGCCCTAGCTGGAAATTAATCTTATGTGATCTGAATGTCTTCAGGCCTTGGGAGCATAAGCATGAAGATAAAATCACATTGACATTTGTGCCACATGAGACCAACTCACTGCTTCCACTTGACTATTCCATATATTGTAGACTGAGTTTCTTCAGGTTTCTAGGATGAGATCAATTCACAGATATTTCAAATATATCAGAGTTAATATTCCTCCACAACTGCTGATATTCCTGAATATCTCATTCTTTTTCCTACTTTGGATTGGTGTCAACTCTCTTTCTTTTTTCTTTTTTTATTTACTTAACTCTCATCTGCCTATCTACCTATCTATAATCTATCTGTCTGTCTGTCTATCTATCTATCTATGTATCTATCTATCTATCTATCTATGTTCACTTTCTTTTTCTATTAGATATTTTATTTATTTACATGTAAAATGATATCTCCTCTCCCAGTTTCCCTTCTAGAAAAAAAAAAAAGAAAGAAAAAGAAAGGAAAAATAACCCCCCCCCAAAAATTGTTTCCTCTCCCCTCCCCCTGCTCACCAACCCACCTCTCCCACTTCTTGTCCATGGCATTCCCCTACACTGGGGCATAGAACCTTCACAGGACCAAGGCCCTCTCCTCCCATTGATGACTGACTAGGCCATCGTCTGCTATATATATGCTGCTGGAGCCATTAGTCCCATCATGTGTACTCTTTGGTTGGTGGTTTAGTCCCTGGGAGCTCTGAGGGTACTAATTAGTTCATATTGTTGTTCGTGCTAAGAGGCTGCAAACCCTTCAGCTCCTTGGGTCTTTTCTCTAGCTCCTTCATTGGGAACCCTGTGATCATTCCAATGGATAGCTGTGAGCCTCTACTTTTGTATTAGTCCAGTACTGTCAGAGCTTTTCAGGAGACAGCTATATCAGGCTTCTGTCAGCCAGCACTTGGTTGGCATCCAAAATAGTGTCTGGATTTGATAACTAAATATAGGAAGGATTCCCAGGAGGAACAGTCCCTAATTTGTCCTTCCTTCAGTCTCTGCTCCATAGTTAGTCTCTGCAACCTCTTCCATGCGTGTTTTGTTCCACCTTTTAATAAGGAACAAAGTATCCACACTTTGATCTTCCTTCTTCTTGAGGTTTTTGTTTTTTGTTTTTTGTTTTTTGTTTTTTGTTTTTTTGTGGTTTGTGGATTGTACTTTGCTTATTCTGCTTTTCTGGGCTAATATCCACTTATCAGAGACTGCATACCATGTGTGTTCTTTTGTGATTGAGTTGCCCACTATACCATCACCCCTTAACCTGCTTCTATGAGGGTGTTCACCCTCCCACCTACCCACTCCTGCCTCACTGCCTAAGCAGTCCTCTATACTGCAGCATCAAGCCTTCACAAAACCAAGTGCCTCACTTCCCACTGATGTCACATAGGCTTCTTAACTGACAGATAGTGTCAGGTCTTCCTCTAGCACTTCATTAACTGTTCCTCTGCTCAATCTGATAGTTGACTGGGAGCATCTGTATCTGTATTGGTCAGGCAGACCCTCTCAGGAGACAGCTATATTAGGGTCCAAACAGCAAGAACTTCTTGGCATTCACTAAAGAGTCTGGGTTTGCAAATAACCCTATTAAAAAATGGGGTACAGAGCTAAACAAAGAATTCTCAATTGATGAACACCGAA
>NW_022196904.1:32959178-32962938 GCF_008632895.1 Mastomys coucha
CAACAGGGGTTTGTTTTGGTTGTTTTTGTTTGTTTAAATAAAAAAAAAAGAGTCTGGGTTTGGTGTCTGCATGTGGGATGATTTTCCAAGTGGTCTCTGTGTGGTCTTTCATTCAGTCTCTACTCCAGTCTTTGTCCCTGTATTTCCTTTATACAGGAACAAATCTGGGTTATAATTTTGGAGATGCTTGTCTGGCCCCATCCCTCATCTGGAGGGCCATGCCTAACCTCTGGATACAGTCTCAACAGTTTCCCCTTCCCATTCTGGGGGATTTCGGCTAATGTCATCCCTGTGGGGTCCTGGGAGGCTCTTGCTTTCCTGTAATCTGGGACTTTCTGGTTGCTACACACAGATCCCCATCCCTGATTGCTACACACCTTTGTTCAACTTCTTGACCCTCTGTACATCTCCTCCATCTTCTCCCATGCCTGATTCTTCCCTTAGTTTCCCCCTCCCCTCTTCTTTTCATCCATGGAGAATTTATTACAGTGATGCAAGCATAGTTCACTATATGCAGATCCGTTAAGTGTAATACATCACAAAATATAGAATTACATTATTTTCCAAAAATGTTCAGAAGTGGCTCTTAACCAGGTCCAACATTAATTCAGAGATAAGGAAACAGAAGTGATAGAAAAGAAGGAATACATATTGATATTAGAACATTTTCTTTCACAAACCTATTGACAGTACTATGATAGATGCAGAAAAAAATTATTGTCCATGAAAATCAGAAACAATGTCAGGTAGTTTTTGTGGTCCAAGTTTTTATTCAAGCACTTTAGAGGCAGAGATCTGAAAATCTCTGTGCATTTCTTGCAAGTGTACCCTACATTGTGAGCCCAAACCACCCATACCTGGTATGGAGACACTAACTTAAAATAAATTAACATAAAGTACAAAAGTATGCCCATTTTCCTAAATCTAACTCAAAATGTTCTTTCAAATATCATAAAGGTTTAACATAAATTTAAAGAAAATGATGGAGAAAAAAGGAGAAAATATACTCTGATCTTCATTGGGAGTATTAATCTACTGGTACTTCATGGTAAGACCCTGTTTCAACAATATCAAAAACATAGGAAGAATTCTTTAAATCTTCAAGTAACTTTAAACCACCAAATTTTTATCCATCTTTTTCCAGTATTTGCAGCCACTATAGAACATTTTCACTTTATGCACCAGTCCATATTTAAGGTCACTACACATCAATTTATCATTTCCAATCATATTAAACTAGTGTCTGCATACTCCTCTGTTTTTCATAGACAGTTTTTCATGCTTTGTAATAGTACTTTATTCAAGGTCATATTGGTTATCTGCAATTTAAGGACATATTTTTCCTATTTAAAATTTCTTCCAATTCCAACATGCTTCTCTGTTGCTTTAATTATCCTATGAACATAGGCAAAGTGAGGAGGAAAGGGTGATTTGACATATGGCTTATAGTCATAGAAAGACAAGTGCGAATATCTGGAAACTAGAACTAAAACATACATCTGAAATGAACACTAATTATTGGCTCAATTGCCCACAGTATGATGGGCACTCCTATATCAATTACCAACTAATAAAATGCTTCAAAAATATGAGGACAGTGTAATGTTGGCTGAAAAAATATCTCAATTAAAATTTTGTCTGTCTGTTCACAGCTCTTAGTGCAAACTTGAAAAGAATTAATTAAAATCATCAGGTCGCGATTTCTGTAGTTCTTGAACACAGCTCAATATCAGCTACTTTTCCTGAATTACTAGACTGTCAAAACTATCTAACAATTCCTCAATGCATTTCCAATGTTCATAGTTGGTCATTAAACAATGGACAGAGTGAAATTTCAATCAGTTGGTGTGCATAAAATGAGTTTATTGAAATGCTGATGTGCTAATATAAAACATAAAAGAAATATCTAAAACTCATATCAGTATGTGTATAATTTTTTCTCAGATGCCATCCTCTGTGTGCAGTGCAGATTGTAGTCCTGGATTCAGAAGATTCTGGAAGGAGGGAATGGCAGCCTGCTGTTTTGTTTGCAGCCCCTGCCCTGAAAATGAAATTTCTAATGGGACAAGTGAGTTTTTCCTGCTCTGAAAAATCCTGCAAATATACTCCTCTTATACTACATTGGGATGATGAAAACAACTAAAAGGCAACTACAAATATAAATATATTTTAATTATTTTTATATCTATAACAAGTAAAATATATTAGGTATATAATTTACTAGTTGTAGATATAAAAATCATTTTAAAAAGCTTGTAAAAACAAACAAACATACCTTGTGCCTTGACCTACGTATTGACTCATTGCAAATTCATGTCAGATTACATTTCACAAAGAAATACATTAGAAATATAGTTACAATTTGACAGAATTCTGCACAAGATTTTCCAAAATATTAAAGTATTATACAACTACATATATGTTAGATTTTACTCATAATTTTGAGAGTATTAAGTTTAGTCATATTTCATGAATATATCTGTCCTTACTATGATTATGTTCTCCATGTAAACATAGAAGCCCATGAAGAACCAAATATAGTATCTAATCTACTGGACTAGTTCATGAAACTGCTAGGTACAAAATCTTTGTTCTCTGTAAGATTAATACAGAAGATAAAGGTATTTACAAATTTATGGGAAAAGGCTTAGTATGTAATATTCAGAGGGACATGATCAAAGCCAGATGTAATATGCATCCAGGAAGTAGGGGATAAGAGTTGACCCATGATGTTACCATGTGGGGAATTACAACTTAAGAATGGGGTACTATTGCTTAACACAAACCATCTGGGTTACCACTCTTGCTCAAGGATTCCTCTGTTACATTGCTCATTCTGTTTCCAAATACTGATTTCATCCTTGAGTATATTCACAGACACTGAGTCCCATAAGAATGGAGATGAGGCAAGGATAAAAGTGCTTAGCATTACAAATGAAGAAGGAATTAAGGTGAAGGATTTTTTAGTACAAAGTATCTAAAAGGTTTGGTTTTCCTTCAGTGCTAATATTAGTGCATCTCATGAACAATAATCAGAACATTTGTTTCATTATTCCCAGATGAGGAAAATCTTAGGGCTTATTTCTTTAATATTTTGTATGTTTGAAACATAAACATTGCATTTCCTCAAAATCTTAACTTTCTTCTTATGACTTATGACTGGAATCAATTAAGTTCAATAAAGCCATTGCTACTTTTACATGAACTCATATATATATACAGCCTACATATTAATTTAGTGTTGTTTCTATGTCAATGAGTTTGAACTAGTTTATTCTTGAGAAGATATTATAGATCTTATCCCAGTAGAAGTCAGAGTCTCAATGTGTCATAGGGAATGAATTAATAAAAGTCAGTGATCCCAGAAAAGAGTGAGTGTAGGGTTTTGTGTTTATAAAATATTCCCATCCACATTGTACTTTATGAATGTATCTTCTCTGAATTAAATAATCTACTTGATATTGACATAGAACCAAAAAATGGCTTAGGAAATATTTGCTTTCTGATTACATTATAAATGATATATCAGCAAAGTTAATAGACAAACAAACAATTGCTTGGTTTTATCTCCTTAAAGTCTTTATGAACACTAAGAATTGAAAGTAATGTTGTGCAGCAATATCCTTCACATTACATTCTCAGCATGAAAAGTTTCATTGCAAGGTGACTTTCAACTCCTTTACTTGAAATACTTTGTCAATAAAATTTCTAAAGCAGCACTAATTAAACTTTCCTTTGGATATTAGATATGGATCAATGT
>NW_022196904.1:32964232-32966458 GCF_008632895.1 Mastomys coucha
GATGAAATCATAACATATTTTCTGATTTATAGTAGGAGCTCATACATGACAGAATACTGCCTGTTTCTTCACCTGTTCTTCAAGCTATTGGCCAGTATTCTAAGGAGGAAATGTTCCTTTTCTGCTCTCAAATACCAAAATATTATATCCAACAATGGACCAGAGCCAGGGACCCCTGTGGATGATTTGGGAATAGTTGCAAGAAGCAGAGGAGGAGGGCTACCCATAGGAAGACCAGCAGTCTCAACTAACCTAACACTAACTAACAACCAAGATCACTCAGACACTGAGCATCTAACCAGGAAGCATACACCAGCTGATGTGAAGCCCCCAACAAATATGCAGTATAAGAATGCCTGGTCTTGCCTCAGTGAGAAAAGACACATCTAACCTCCGAGAGACTGGAGGCCCCATGGATTGGGAAAGGCTGGGAGTTGAGGAGGTAGGATATCCTCTTGGTGATGGGGGAGGGAGTATAGGATGAGGAAGAGTCAGGGGACAGACCAGGAGGGGGTAACTACTGGACTGTAAAAAAAAAAAAAAAGATTAAAGAATAAAAAATAAAACAGAATAAAATAAAAACGTTTGTAGATATGTCAACATGCTATTTTGCTGTAGTTATCTAAAGGATAGCTAAAACTATTAATATTTGCATGAACCTAACTGCTATCAAAGACTGCCCTTAGTGTGCAGTTCTGACTGAGGTCCTGGACTCAGAAAATTCTGGGAGAGTGGAATGGGAAACAAATGCTTTGATTATGCTGCTTCCTGGAAAATGACATTTCCAAAAAGACAATTGAGTATTGCAACTGCACTAAATTCTTCACATTCAGCAATTCTCATCCCATAATTGAATGCTGGATAGATCTAAAATGAATCAGCATTAACAAAATCTATCACTTCCCTAAGTTAGTCTTCAGAGAAATATGATCATCAGCAATGTCCCTTTAAGGAACACATTCTTCATTAATGTGAACATTTTACTCATTAAAAATTCATGGAAGATGGCATTGTTACAAAGAAAAATTTAATACTGAAACTATGATTTAAGGGAATTCTATACAAACTTATTCTAATAACTAATCTTCTCTAACATTACATTTATATTATATTCCAATTTTGAATTTCAATAATATTTAATTTACTTATTCATTTTTACATTTATGTATGTGTCTCTATAAATTTTCTGGTCACCATATAAGTGCAAGAGCCTGTGGAGAAAAAAATGACAAAAGATCAACTGGACAGTAACAGTTAGATGCTGGAAATCAAGGTTCTAGTCTTCTATTAGATTAATGAAGAGGATAAATGATTACTAGTAACATTAAGGTAACCTGCTAATAAAGGGACTGAAGACTTTATTCATCATCTAGATATCTCCATTTCAAAAATTCACATAACTTGATATCTAAAAATTCGTGGATATATTTTGATAAATGATATATAGAATATTAGTAATCTTTTATTTATAATTTTAAACACACCCAGTTTATTGTGCTGCAATGTAATGGGCTAAAATCTTTTAGTATATTTAGCCATTAACTATTCAAATTTTGTTGTATACTACAGAACCAATATTACTCAAAAGATTATTTGCTCAGTGTTGGCTACATATAAATGAGAGACTGATAGTTTTAGCCTGTAATCACTTGTAAGGAAATCAATCTTTAAAGGACATTTCTGGCCAGTATGATGGCTAAGGAGCTAAATCTTTTAACACTAGATATGAAGAACTGAGTCCATCCCCAGGACTATTTAATAACATGAGACAGCCTAACCCTAGAAGTTGTCTTCTGAAATCCATACATTCTCACATAATACATATTCTAAGTTATTATAAAAGTAATAAAATTACTTCTAATAAAACAAATAAGAACAAAACCTATTTAGAACAAGAATATAAAAATATTTTAGCAAAAATCATTTTTATTTTTTACTTATATGAATGTGTGTACAGTAGATATATGAGGGCTTGTATGTATTCACAAGTCTAGCTGCATATGAGAGGCATCCACTGACCCTGGAGTTAGACACAAAGACGGTTCTGAAAAACCTGACTTGGGTAAAAGAACAGAACTTACATAATCAGCATGGGTTAAATAACATTCTCTGTACAGTTGAACCAAATGACCAGATCCATAAAAACATTAACTAACAATTGCTTGCCAGAAATGCAACACTGGAAGCACATCATCAATCTCTGCAAATATTCCAAGATGCATTGCA
>NW_022196904.1:32966468-32970052 GCF_008632895.1 Mastomys coucha
AGATTTTATCCCCTTTCAGGTCCATCCTCTGTTCTAAATCCCATACCTCCTCCCAGTCTCAAGGAGAATGTCCACACCCCCCATCCACCCAGCACCCCACCACACCTCCCCACTCCCTGGGACCTCCATTCCCTTGAGGGTTAGGTGCATCTTCACTGACCGAGTTAGAATTGCCATTCCACTGTGGATTGTGTATATGTGTGTATATGTGTTAGAGGCCTCATATCAACTGGTATATGCTGCCTGGTTGGTGAGAGATCTCAGGGTTTCATGTTAGTTGAAACTTTTGGTCTTCCTACAGGGTCACTCTCCTCCTTAGATTTTTCCATCTTTTATCTAATTCAACCACAGGAGTTAGCAGCTTCTGTCTACTGGTAAGGTGTAAGTATCTGCACTTGACACTTTCAGCTGCTTGTTGGAACATTTGGGACATTTCTTAAGCTTGTTACAGTGGGGATTACATCTAATGAATGGCGTTAGATTGCTGAACACATTCATTCTGTTTTAACATTCTTATTTGATTGTTCTTGGTTTTCCTTGACATGGTAATTTATCAATATCATCTCCACTATACTACACTAAAGTATAGGTCTCCCAGAGATGGCTTGGTTTAAAGACGCATTGTGTTAATTACCCTGTGTTTATCAACATTCACAATTGGACCTCAAGGTCTTTTTGATCACCACAGCTAGGTACTTGTGAATTCTAGTTAACTGCTTCTTAAAATATGTCATCCTTGTTCCTTTATGTTTATTAACTGCCTAACATGAAAAGTTAAAGCTGAATGAAATTCAAGAGCCAAATCAAAACCAAAACAAACAAAACCCAAAAGCCAACAAACTAAAAAATAAAAGTCCTCTAAATTAAAATAATACATCAGAATTGAAATATACAACAGCAATAGAAGAACATAAATAGTGGAGCCTAAAAAAGGAACGAGAATCAGAATCTCATTCATTACAACATAAAGGAAGTCTACTGGTAAATGGAACCTTAACACTATAATTCACACTTCACACACATGCACACACACACACGTACGCACACACAAATGTGTGTGTACGTATGTATGCTTATGTATAAATATATATAGGAATGTATGGTTGTATGTGTGTATGTATGTATGTTTGTTTGTATGTATGTATGTATTACAAAAAAGTGTTGAGGCGCAAAATCCTGACATAACATTTTCAGACGAGATCCTCGAAAGATGCAATTAGGTTACTTTCTGCTTCACTGGTCTAACATTAAGAATAGTTTACTTCTGGGCCAGTAAATATCTTTAACAAAATTATAGAAGAAAACTTCCTTAACCTAAAGAAAGAGATGCCAATGAACATACAAGAAGCCTACTGAACTCCAAATAGACTGGACCAGAAAAGAAATTCCTCATGTCACATAATAATAAGAACACCAAATGCACTAAACAAAGAACGAATTTTAAAAGCAGTAAAGAAAAAATGTCAAGTAACATATAAAGGCAGGCCTATCAGAATTACACCAGACTTCTCACCAGAGACTATGAAAGCTAGATCTTTGGCAATGTCATACAGACCCTACAAGAACACAAATGCCAGCCCAGACTACTATACCCAGCAAAACTCTCAATTACCATAGATGGAGGAAACAAAATATTCCATGACAAAACAAAATTTACACAATATCTTTCCACAAATCCAGCCCTACAGAGAAAAATAGATGGAAAATATAAGGAGTAAAACTACACCATAGAAGAAGCAAGTAATCTTTCAACAAATCCACACAAATCTAATTCCACCTCTTAAACAACAAAAACAACAGGAAGTGATGATTACTTTTTCTTAATATGAAAATTAATATTACCAACATATCCTAATCGATTGAAATCCAAATATATGAGGAATTAAAAATTTGTTGATTATCATCCAGTAGTCTCTCTAATTTGGTAATTGGGGAAATAGATCCAATATTGTACAATCTATATACACTTTCAGCTTGTTTATTTGTGACAGTGTCTGGTTGTTTACAACATAAGGGTCTTGAGATCTTGCTTCTCCTATCTCAGCCTATTAGTAGTATTATTTATTTCATGTTTTTACACTATACTATGGTTTTCAGAACAGCTTATATATTTCAAAAGTATCTATATACCCAAAAGAAACATCAACAATTAGCTAGGGAGGTGGCTCCTAAGAGAACAACAAAGAATGAGACTGAATACTTTGTTTGACATTTGTAACTCTTGTATCAAGTTTGAAGAAGAGGACTTTATAAGTTACTCTTTCTCTGAGATGAATGTTTTTCCAAATTATCACAGCTAATGAACCAAATTCTTACCCTCACCTAATGTCTATGCCACCCTCCAAGCAGAACCATTGTTCATTGAAACAGTTGGTGAATGACTTTATGAATAGACCATCTTAATACATAAACCATTTCTTAAATGAATGTAACCTGTTCTCTGTGGGCTGAGAATGAAGTCACTCACTCAAGTCAAATAGCTTTGACCATAGCAGGAAGTCTGTATCCAAAAATCATGCCTACGATTCATTTCTTCGTGCAGCAGAACTATTAACTCTCAGCTTAACTACAATGGAGGTAAAATCCTTTGGTGATGTGAGGGTCATTGAAGTACAGCCTTATTACAATGAAACCCAATGTCTAAAAATTGTTCTTATTTTGGGCTTGTACCACAGTAAGAGCCAAGATTTAAAACTCTACTAAACACAAAACAAACAAAAAGACTTTATATATTCATGTTCATTTAAGAAAATACTAGTAGTGATGTATTATTTTTAAGTATACAGTTAATATGCTTGGAGTCATTTAAAATTTACATTGAGAAAAATGTATTTTCACTATTGCTGTAGATGAGCATCTACTTAAGACTGTTAAATTGATTGTTGTTTTATATCAAACAACTTTTATAATACTTATTTTTATTGTTATATTTTATAAACTTTAAGGAATATAACTAAAATATATTGTAGGTATTGAAGGGAGGTGTCTGTGAGGAGTTGGGATACAAAAGGAAAACAAGAATGTGATTTAATTCTATTTGCTTAAAATATGTTTTTAAATGTTAACAGATTCAGATAAATTGAAATCATGTAATTTTTCTCTTTATAATGCAATAAAAGTTAAAACAAAAAGGAAAAACTGTAAATAAAGGAATACAAATAAAAAACAGAAAACACAAAGTTTCCAATATTTATTTCAACTTATGCTTCCATAATTTAAATAAATGGACAGTTTGCAAAATTAACACTAAATTGAGTAGTTTTCATATATAAAAATAACAGAATTTCTAAAAAAATAAATAAAGCAAACAGCAGTGTCATTTATTCCCCTAAAATATGGGTCAACTCACTTAAATAAACATGAGGGTCATTGATCATAAAGATGATGAAATAATGATAGGATTGAATATAACATTATGCCATGGGAAATCTTTCATGATTATATGCTAGAGAACACAACTTTCAAATTTACCATTTTAAACATATTAATATTGAAACTCGGTATGAACTCTAACAGGAAGTGAATGTCATTCTTTGTATAAAGTAAAAATTCTTTTTTTTTTTTTTTTTTTTTTTTTTTTTTTT
>NW_022196904.1:32970142-32977560 GCF_008632895.1 Mastomys coucha
TCAGAAATCCACCTGCCTCTGCCTCCCAAGTGCTGGGATTAAAGGCATGCACCACCACCACCTGGCCTCAAAGTAAAAATTCTTAAACTTAATACGGTTGTACAAAATGCACAGCATAAGCAAAGCACTCCTGAATAAAAATAAACATGTGGAGGATATCACCATACTTGCCTCCAGAAAGATATTGAAGAAAACCATCAAACCCAGGATAATACTGGCACAAACTTTTACATTTATTGATTATAGTTTATAAATTATAAACTGAAAAACTAAATTGTGATCTGGAAATTTAAGAAGCAATGATTCATAGGACTGTGATGATGTGCCTGTGCATCAGAAGAAGAGCCACACTGGAACATCGCAACTCACAGAAGATAGATCTTATATGTGTACTTTACTGTAGCTCCTGGGGTATGGAGTGATAATGTGTAGGATATCTGAAAGCATAAACTAAATTTACACAATATCTTTCTGCAAATCCAGCCCTAAAAAGGATAATACAACAGGAACCTCAGTAGTACCCTCCTATGTAGGCTGTATAAAACTGTTTTTACATCAGTAATTTTATACTGACTCCATTTAAATTATGTGTGTATATGAAATTTACTCTGACCCATGATCATGTTTCAGGCAGGAATGAAAGAGGATATTTTCTTTTATTTTTGTTATGGCTAAATGAATGTAGCTCTCCAGAATTGCAGTGACACAAGCATAAAGTTGGAGTTACATTATGATGTAAGCAAAACAAAATGCCTGGAACAGACTCTTGTATGTGTTTCATCTGTAGTGAACCTAATATAGTAATCTAGTATTCTACAGTATAGGATACCTGTGATAAGATGGGTTATGCATGATGAATCAAAGAATATACTGCTGTTTTCATGCAGATTTCTGCCTTATACAAGTAAAATTAGTAAAAATAAAATGATAAAAAATAAAAAGAGAAAAGTGAATATTTTTTAAAATGTATTAAGAACACATAATAATCAAAACACCTAATTCACTAAACAAAGAATATTAAAAGCAGTAAGGGAAAAAGGTCAAGTAACATAGACAGGAAGACCCATCTGAATTACACCAGAATTCTCACCAGAGACTATGAAAACTGGAAGATCCTGGACAGATGTCGTATAGATTCTAAGAGAACACAAATGCCAGCCCAGACTACTACACCCAGCAAAACTCTCATTAACATAGATGGAGAAACCAAGATCTTCCATGACAAAACTAAATTTACACAATATCTTTCTGCAAATCCAGCCCTAAAAAGGATAATACAACAGGAACCTCAGTAGTACCCTCCTATGTAGGCTGTATAAAACTGTTTTTACATCAGTGATTTTATACTGACTCATTTAATTTATGTGTATATATGAAATTTACTCTGACCCATGATCATGTTTCAGGCAGGAATGAAAGAGGATATTTTCTTTTATTTTTATTATTATTATTTTTTTTAGTATAGAATAGAGTTTCTTTATGGCATGGTGACGGGAGTTAAGAGAGTAGTAGAGGCAGAAAATGCAGAGAGATGGAGAGAATAGAAAAGTAGGGGCCAGCCATGACTACGTGGAGAGAGGGGGAAGGAAATGGGGAGACGGGGAGCAAAGGGACCAGAAGCAAGAGAGAGAAACAGGAGGAAGAGCAAGAGGTTTTTTTTGGGGGGGGTGTTGTTTTTTTTTTTTTATGGTTTTTTTTGAGACAGGGTTTCTCTGTATAGCCCTGGCTGTCCTGGAACTCACTCTGTAGACCAGGCTGGCCTTGAACTCAGAAGTCTGCCTGCCTCTGCCTCCCAAGTGCTGGGATTAAAGGCCTGTGCCACCACTGCCCGGCAAGAGGTATTTTCTTAATAAAGAAAGATCACTTAAGGACTTTGTTCACTTTCCAAAGCTACTTGTTTACATTATACACTGCAACCACCTTGCCACTTCCTATCACAAGTTTCAATATTTAAATCCTGCACTTAAGTTTGCAATATAGCAGGGAATCTCCTGTTTGTAATTATTATTATGCCTTTTTACAGAACAAGATGGTCATAAATTATTGTAAATGTATTAAATGCGCTTTCCTTCCTTGCCCTTCTCAGGCTTCTTTTGACTGTTCCTTTCCCTACCAACTCTTATTTTTTAAAAAAAAATCAGTGTAATAACACTTTTTAATGATTTGTCTTGATGGAATCATTTGTTTAGATTGTAAAAATGGAGAAAGAGCCACTTATTTCTTTTAGTCCTCTTTTTAAATTGAATATTTTTATTAGATACATGATTTTCCCCTCCTTTTTAAAGTCAATATTGTGTTTGTAGTTTTACAGAAGTGGTAAAGGTTACATGTGAGATATAATCTGGATGCTGTGGTAGAGTTTTCAGATGCACTTGGTTTAAACGGGTAGGTGTATGAACGAACACTTGAGAAAAATCCAAAATGGCCAAAAGTTCTTGTAAATCCATTTGCTTTAACTTTCATGTGGGCAATAATGTCAAATGTGCTATGCAGCCAGGTAATTATTTTAGATGAACTTGATGGACTTTAATATAAAAAACTGTTATAATATACACTGATTGTACATAAAAACTTTACATATGACAAATTAAATTTGAAGAAAAAGAAAAGATAAACAAAAATTCTCTTGTTATATGATAACCAAAACACTAAATGCACAGAACAAAAAAAAGAATATTAAAAGTTGCAAGGGAAAAGGGCCAAGTAACAAACAAAGGTAGACCTATCAGAAGTACATCAGACTTCTCAACAGAGAAACTAAAAGCTAGAAGAGCCTGGCAAGAGGTCATACAGACTCTAAGAGAACATAAACACCAGCCCAAGCTACTAAGCAAAATTCTCAATCAACATAGATCGAGAAACCAAACTTTCCCAGAATAAAAACAAATTCAAACAGTATCTATCTATGAATCAAGCCCTACAGAGGATTCTAGAAGGAAAACTCCAACACAAGGAGGGTACCTACACCAAAGAAAAGACAGGATATTAATCATCTCACAACAAAGCTGAAAGGAGAGAACCACATGCACATAATGCCACCTACAAAAACATAGCAGGAATTAACAGCCATCCATTTTTAATATCTTTCAATATTAATGGACTCAACTCACCTATAGAAAGACATAAGCCAACAGATTGGATATGCAAACATGATCCAGCATTTTGCTGCATACAAGAAGCACATCTTGATAACAACGACAGACACTATCTCAGAGTAAAAGGCTGGAAAAAAGTCTTTCAGACAAATGATCCCAAGAAACAAGCTATAATTCCCATCCTAATATCCAATACAATAGACTTTCAACTAAAAGTTATCAAAAAAGATGGGGAAACTTTTCATATTCATCAAAGAGAAAATATAGCAAGAGAAAGTCTCAATTCTCAACATCTATGCCCCAAATTTAAGTGCACCCACATTCACAAAAGAAACTTTACTAAAGCTCAAAGCACACATTGCACCTTACACAATAATAGTGGGAGATTTCTATACACCTATCTCATCAATGGACAGATCATGGAAACAGAAACTAAACTGAGACACAGTGAAACTTATAGAGGTTATGAATCAAATGGATTTAACAGATATCTTACAGAACATTTCACCCTAAAACAAAAGAATACACCTTCTTAGCATCTTACACTACCTTCTCCAAAATTGTTTATAATTGGTCACAAAACAACCGTCAACCCATAAAAGAAGATTGAAATAATCCCATGCATCCTATCAGATTAACATGGCCTAAAGCTGGTCTTTAATAACAACAAAAACAACAGAAAGCCCACATCCATGTGGAAACTGAACAACTCTCTACTCAATAACTTGATCAGGCAAGGAAATAAGAAAGAAATTAAAGACTTCCTGGAATTCAAGAAAAATGTTGATATAACATACCTAAAGTTATGGGACACAAAGAAAGCATTGCTAAGAGGAAAATTCATAGCACTGAGTGTCCTGGTAAAGAAACTAGAGAGATATTATACTAGCACCTTAACAGCCTGAGAGCTTTAGATCCAAGAGGAGTAGAAGGCAGGAAATATTCAAATTCAGGGCTGAGATCACCCAAATAGAAACAAAGAGAATAATACAAAGAATCAACAAAACAAAAGCTGTTTCTTTTTTTTTTTTTTTTTTTTTGAGGGAAACAACAAGATAGATAAACCCTTAGCCAAACTAACCATAGAGCGTAGAGACAGTATCCAAATTAACAAAATCAGAAATGAAAAGGGAAACATAACAACAGAAATGGAGGAAATTCAAAAAATCATCAGATCCTACTAAAAAAACCTTGACTCATTAAAACTGGACAATCTAGATGAAATGGATGGTTTTCTAGACAGATACCACTTACCAGAGTTAAATCAAGTGCAGGTATCTAAAGAGACCATATCACATAAGGAAATAGAAGAAATCATTAAAAACCTCCCAACTAAAAAGAAGCCCAGTGTCAGACACATTTAATGCAGAATTCTAGCACTCCTTCAAAGAAGACCTAGCATCAATATTCCTCAAACTATTCAATAAAATATAAACAGAAGAAACACTACCTAATTCAATGAAACCACAATTCTTCTGATATCTAAACGAGGACACAAACAAAAAAGAGGACTTTATACCAATTTTGCTTATGTATTCATAAGTGCAAAAATACTCAATAAAATTTTTGCAAATGGAATCCAAGAACACATCAAAACCATCATTCACCACAATCAAATATGCTTCATCCCAGAGATGCGAGGTTGGGTCAATATATGAAAATCCATTAACATAATGCACTATATAAACAAAATCAAAGAAAAAAATCATATGATCATCTCCTTAGATGCAGAAAAAAATATGAAAAAATACAACACCCCTTAATGTTAAAAGTTTTGGAGAGATCAGGAATTCAAGGCCCACATCTAAACATAATAAAAGCAATTTACTATAAACCAACAGCCAATATCAAAATAAATGGATAGATACTTGATGCAATCCTACTTAAATTGGGGACAAGGATGCCCACACTACCCATATCTATTCAATATAACACTCAAAGTGCTAGCTAGATCAATAAGACAACAAAAAGAGATCAAGGGGATACAAATTTCAAAGAAGAAATAAAGGTATCAATTTTGCAGATGATATGATAGTATACATAAGCAACCCCAAAAGGTCTACCAGACAACTTGTTCAGCTGATAAACTTTAGCAATGTGGTTGGATATAAAATTAACTCAAATAAATCGGTAGCCTTCCTTTATACAAATGATTAAACAAACTTAGAAAAAATTAGGGAAACAACTCCCTTTACAATAGTCACAAATAATATAAAAATATCTTGGGGTAACTCTAACCAAACAAGTGAAATATCTGTTTGAGTATAACTTCAAGTCTCTTAAGAAAGAAAGTGAAGAAGATATCAGGAAATGGAGATATTTCTAATGTTCATGGATTGGCAGAATTGACATAGTAAAAATGGCCATCCTACAAAGGGCAATCTACAGATTTAATGCAATACTCATCAAAATCCCAACACAAATTCTTCAAAGATATGGAAAGAGCAATTCTCAAATTCATTTGGAAAGTCAAAAAACCCAGAATAGCAAAAAAAAAAAAAATTAACAATTAAAGAACTGCAGGGGAATCACCATCCCTGACCTCAAGCTATACTACAGAACAGTCAGGATAAAAACTGCATGGTTTGGTACAAAGACAGATACATTGAGCAATGGAATAAAATTGAAGACCCAGAAATAAAACCACATGCTTACAGTGACTTGATCTTTGAAAATGATGCCAAAAATATACAATGAAAAAAAAGAAAGCATCTTCAATAAATGGTGCTGGCCTAACTGGCTGTCTGTATGTAGAATAATGAAAATAGACCAATATTTGTCACCTTGTACAAAGCTCGAGTCCAAGTGGATCAAGGTCATCAACATAAAACCAGATACATTGAAGAGAAAGTGGTAAATAGTCTTGCACTCATTGCACGGAGGAAAATTTCCTAAATAGAACTCCAATAGCTCATACTCTAAGATCAAGAATTGATAAATGGGAACTCATGAACCTGGAAAGCTTCTGTAAGACAAAGGACATAGTCAATAGAACAAATTGGCAACTTACAGATTGGGAAAAATCTTCACTAATCCCATATCAGGTAGAGGTCTAATATCCAAAATATATACAGAACTCAAGAAGCTAAGAACCAAAAAAATCAAAAAACCCAATCAAAAATAACATATAGAACTAAACAGAGAATTCACAACAGAAGAATTTTGAAAGACCAAGAAACACCCAGTGTTCACCATTTTTGGTAATCAGAGAAATACAAATCAAAATGACCCTGAGATACCACCTTACAACAATCAGAATGACTAACATCAAAACTGCAGGTGACAAGACATGCTGGTGAGGATGTGGAGAAGGAGGAACAGTCCTCCATTGCTGGTGGGATAGCAAAGTGGTACAACCACTCTGGAAATCAATCTGGAGGTTACTCAGAAAACTGGAAATAGATATACCTGAAGACCCAGCTATATCACTCTTGGGAATATACCCAAAAGATGCCCCACCATGCTTCAGGGGCATGTGTTCTACTATGTTGATATTGGCTTTCTTTGTGAAAAGCATAAGCTGGAAACAACCCAGATGTTCCATGACAGAAGAATGAATACAGAAAATGTGGTTAATTTTACACAATGGAATACTACTAAGCTATTAAGAATAAGGACACCCTGTGTTTTGCAGGCAAATTAATGGAGATAGAACATATCATTCTGAGTGAGGTATCTCAGATCCAAAATGACATGCATGGTATGTACTCACTAATAAGTAGGTATTAGTCAAAAAAGGTACAGAATACCCAAGATACAGTCCAGAGAACTCATAAAGTTCAACAACTTGAATTCATCCAAGTGAGGATGCCTCAATCCCATTTTGGAGGGAGAAGAAAGCAATAACAAGGGAAGAGGGAGGGAGGGAACTGGGAACAAAAGGGGACATGAGGGGGAAGAAGGAAACATGGCCAGGGTTGGGGAAAAGGACTAAAACCCTGAGGACTAGCAGAAAGATTGGAAACAGGCAACCTTGAGAGGTAGGAGACCCTACAGCATGTACCAGAGATCTGGGAGGTGAGAGACTCTCAGGAATCAAAGGAAGGGACCTTAATGAAATACTTGATAGTAGGGAGAGAGAAATTGAAGAGCCCACCTCCAGCAGAAAGACAGAGCATCAAGTGAGGGAAGGGGTTACCATCCCATAGTGAAAACCCTGACCCATAATTGTTCCTGTCCGAAAGAACTGCAGGGACAAAAATGGATAAGAGCCTGAGGAAAAGGAGGTCCACTGACAGGCGCAAAGTGGAATCCAGCTCTGTATTAGTCAGGGTTCTCTAGAGTCACAGAACTTATGGTAGTCTCTATGTAGTAAAGGAATTT
>NW_022196904.1:32977670-33009754 GCF_008632895.1 Mastomys coucha
GTAGTCCAACTCCCAACAATCAACTCCCAACAATGGTCGGCAGCAGCTGTGAATGGAAGTCCGAGGATACAGCAGTTGCTCAGTCCCACAAGGCAAGCAGGTGAAGCAGAGAGACCCTTCCTTCTTCCAATGTCCTTATATAGGTCTCCAGCAAAAGGTGTGGCCCAGATTAAAGGTGTGTGCCACCACACCTTGAATCCCAGATAACCTTGCTTGACCTCATAGATCTTCCAGTCTTAATCTTCTAGGATTCATAGCCACTTTGCCACCACATTTTTAATCCCAGATGATCTTGTACTCATAGATCTTTCTATCTTAATCCTCTGGGATTCATAGCCACTATACCTCAAGATCTCCATGCCAAGATTCAGGTCGGAAATTTGTGTCTCTCAGCATCCAGATTAGGGCCAGGTGAGCCTTCTAATTCTGGATTATAGTTCATTTCAAATATAGTCAAGTTGACAACCAGGAATAGCCAGTACAAGCTCAAAGGGAGGCCCCAAGGCTTGACACTAGTACTGAGGCTATGGACTGATCACAAAAACGTACCTATCATGCCTGTCCTCCAAAAGACCCAACAAGCAGCTGAAAGAGTCTGATGCATATATTTACACGAATCCAATGGACAGAAGATGCTACCCCTGTAGTTGCATTAGGGAAAAACTGGAAGAAGCTGAGGAGGAGGTTGATCCTATAGGAAGACCTGCAGTCTCAATTAATCTGGACCCTGGAGATCTCTCAGACACTGGACCACTAACCTCGCCACATACACCAGTTGATATAAGTCCCCTAACACATAAACAGCAGAGGACTGCTAGGTCTGGGTTCAGTCAGAGAAGATGCACCTAAACCTCAAGAGACTGGACTTTCCAGGGAATTTAGAGGTCTGGTGGGGTAAGGTGGGGTAAAGTCAGTCTTGTGGAGACAGGGGGTGGGGAAGAGGTATGGGATGGGGAAAAGTCAGAGGGTAGACTGGAAGGGTGATAAAATCTAGAGTGTAAAAAAATGTTTAAGTAAAGTTTAAAAAAAAAAGTAGCTGGGCAGTGGTGGTGAATGCCTTTAATTCCAGGGACTTGGGAGGCAGAGATGGACTTTTGAGTTAGAGGCCAACCATGTCTAAAGAATGAGTTCCAGGACAGACAGGACTACACAGAGAAAACCTCTCTTAAAAAAAAAAAAGCCAGTCTCTCTGGGATGGTGTCCTGGGTAGACCTTGGGCACAAGCTCTGCAGCCAGTCCCTCAACTCCCATAGGAAGCTCCACTCCCAGGTGCTCTGACATGCCTAAGATCAGAGATGAGGAGGACCCAACATCTGTCCCAACTTCAGGAGTAACTGGGACCAGTGGGACCAGGCACATAGGAACTCTGCCAGCTCAGTAGCTCTGGTTCCTTCTGGACCAGGCACACAGGAACTCCACCAGTCCAGTGGATCTGGTTCCTTCCAGGCTCCTATACCCAGCAAAATTCTCAGTTACCATAGATGGAGAAAACAAAATATTCCATGACAAAACAAAGTTTACATAATATCTTTCCACAAATCCAGCCCTACAAAGGATAATAGATGGAAAACATTAACATAAGGAGCAAAACTACACCCTAGAAGAAACAAGTAAGCAATCTTTCCAACAAATCCACACAAACCTAATTCCACTCCTTACAACAAAAACAACAGGAAGTGACAATTACTTTTTCTTAATATGAAAATTAATATTATCAACATATCCTAATCGATTCAAATCCAAAAATATGAAGAATTAGAAATTTGTTGATTGTCATTCAATGGTCTCTCTAATTTGGTAACTGGAGAAATAGGTCCAATATTGTACAATCTATATACACTTTCAGCTTGTTTGTTCGTGACAGTGTCTGGCTGTGTACAACATAAGGGTCTTGAGATGTTGCTTCTCCTATCTCAGCCTCTCTATTAGTACTCAACTAAATACAAAACAAACAAACAAAAAGACTTTGTATATTTATGTTCGTTTAAGAAAATACTAAGCCAGGTGGTGGTGGCACACACCTTTAATCCCAGCATTTGGGAGGCAGAGGCAGGTGGATTTCGGAGTTCAAGGCCAGCCTGGTCTACAGTGTGAGTTCAAGGACAGCCATGGCTATACAGGATAACAAGCTCAATTTAAAAATGGTATATAGATTTAAGCAGAGAATTCTCATAAGAGGAATCTTTTTTTTAACATTTAAAAACATTTTAATTAAATATAATTGAATCACATTCTTCTTTCCTTTTTGTACCAATGCTCCTCCCATAGACCCCCCTCAATACCTACAATATCTTTTTTGTCATATTCCTTAAAATTTATAAAATATAATAACAATAAAAATGAGTATTATAAAAGTTGTTTGATATAAAAAACAATCAATTTAATAGTCTTATGTAGATGCTCATCTACAGCAATAGTGAAAATGCATTTTTCTCAATATAAATTTTAAATAACTCCAAACATATTAATTGTATACTTAAAAACAATACATCACTACTAGTATTTCCTTTTTATTTTATTTATTTATTTATTTTTAATTTTAGATATTTTCTAAAATTAAATCTAATTTTACATGCGAATTTCTCCATTCCCAATTTCCCCTCCAAAAACACAAAAAAACAAACAAAAACAAACCCCTGTTGCCTCCTCCCTCCCCATGCCTGCCACCCTGCCCTCTCCCACTTTCTGGCCCTGGCATTCCCCTACACTGGAGCATAGAACCTTCACAGGGCCGAGGTCAACAGGACTGAAAGGGCATGTCAAGGGTCAAGAGTTATGGCCTAGTGTCTAAGTGCACTGGCTGCTCTTTCAGAGGACCCAAGTTTGACTCTCAGTACCTACAGGCCTAGTAACCATGTGTAATTCTTTTCTGGTGAATGTTGATTTAGTCAGACTATTGGTACAAATAAATAAATAGAATGGAATGAGAATGAACATTTGCACCAATAAAGTGGGGCTGGTCTTCAGAGAAATTTGAGTTTATGTGTTTTAAGACTTTGAGCAATTTTCTTAGAGAATACTGAAGGTGTTTGGAAAACTGGACCATTGGGTTGAAGAGATGGCTCAGTGGTTAAGAACACTGACTGCTCTCCCAGAGGTCCTAAGTTCAATTCCCAGCAACCATATGGTGGCTCACAACCACCTGTAATGGGATCTGGTATGTCTTATGACAGCTATTGTATACTCATATACATTAAATAAATAAATAAATAAATAAATCTTTTTTAAAAAATGAAAGCTGGACTATCAATGGCATTGAGTAACAAGAGATTATTAGTTGACAATTTTACCAGACCTTCCAAGAACAGCTAATACTTATGATCCTCAAACTATTTCACAAAATAAAAACAGACAGAACACCAGCTAATTCATTTTATGCAGCCACAGTTACTCTGCTAGTTAAACCACATAAAGAACCAACAAAGAAACAGAACATCAGACCATTTTGCTCATGAATATAGATGGAAAAATACTCAGTAAGATCCAAGAACACATCAAAACTATCATTCACAACCATCAAGTAGGTTTCATCCTAGTGATCCAGGGATGGTTTAATATACAAAAATCCATAAACATAATCCACTATGTAAACAAACTCAAATACAAAATGACATGATCATTAGATGCCAAAAAATAGGCTTTGACCAACAAAATACAACACCCCTTCATGTTAAAAGTCTTGGAAAGATCAGCAATTCAAGACCCATACCTAAACAGTAAAAGCAATATACAGCAAACCAGTAGCTGACATTAAGCTAAATGGAGAGAAACTTAAATCAATCCCACTAAAATCAGAGACTACACAAGGCTGCCCATTCTCTCCTTATCTACTCATTATAATACTCAAAGTCCTAGCCAGGGCAATTAGATAACAAAAAGGAGGTCAAAGGGATACAAACTGGAAGGGAAGAAGTGAAAATATCACTATTTGCAGATGATATGATAATATACTTAATGAACTCAAAAAATTCACAAAAGAACTCCTAAAGCTGATAAACAACTTAAGCAAAGTGGCTGGATATAAAATTAACTCAAACAAATCAGTAGCCTTCTTCTATTCAAAGGATAAACAGGCTGAAAAAGTAATTAGGCAAACGACACCCTTCGCAATAGTCACAAATAATATAAAATACCTTGGTGTGACTATAACCAAGCAAGTAAAAGATCTGTATGACAAGAACTTCAAATCCCTGAAGAAAGAAATTGAAGATCTCAGAAGATGGAAAGATCGCTCATGTTCATGGATTGGCAGGATTAATATAGTAAAAATGGCCATCTTGCCAAAAGCAGTCTACAGATTCAATGCAATCCCCATCCAAATTCTCACTCAATTCTTCAGAGAGTTAGAACAAGCAATTTGAAAATTTATTTGGAATAACAAAACATTCAGGATAGGGAAAACTATTCACAACAATAAAAGAACTTTTTGGGGGAATCACCATCCCTGACTTCCAGCTGTATTACAGAGCAATAGTGATAAAAACTGCATGGTATTGGTACTCTGACAGGCAGGTAGATCAACGGAATAGAATTGAAGACCCAAAAGTGAAACCACACACCTATGGTTATGTGATCTTTTGACAAAGGAGCTAAAACTATCCAGTGGGGGAGGGGAGGGGGGAAAGACAGCATTTTCTTTCTTTCCTCCCAAGTACTGGGATTAAAGGAGTGTGCCACCACCGCCTGGCCAAAAGACAGCATTTTCAACAAATGGTGCTGGTTCAACTGGCAGTCAGCATGTAGAAGAATGCACATTGATCCATTCTAATCTCCTTGTACCAAGCTCAAGTCCAAGTAGATCAAGTACCTGCACTTAAAACCAAATACACTGAAACTAATAGAAGAGACAGTGGGGACACATGGGCACAGGGGAAATTTTCCTGAATAGAACACCAGTGGCTTATGCTGTAAGATCAAGAATCGACAAATGGGACCTTATAAAATTGCAAAGCTTCTGTAAGGCAAAGGACACTGTCAATAGGACAAAATCTGCATCCAACAGATTGGGAAAATATCTTTACCAAGCCTACATCTGATACAGGGCTAATATCCAATATATACAAAGAACTCAAGAAGCTACACTTCAGAGAAACAAATAACCCTATTAAAAATGGGGTACAGAGCTAAACAAAGAATTCTCAACTGAGGAATACTGAATGGCTGAGAAGCACCTAAAGAAATGTTCAACATCCTTACTCATCAGGGAAATGCAAATCAAAACAATCCTGAGATTCCACCAATCAGAATGACTAAGGTCTGTGTGGCAGCAGATACTGGCGAGGATGTGGAGAGGGTGGAGCATTCTTTCATTGTCTGTGGGATTGCAGGATGCTGCACCCATTCTGGAACTCATTCTGGTGGATCCTCAGTGGATTGGAGGTAGTATTGCCTGGGGGCCCAGCTGTGACACTCATGGGCATGTACCCAAGGGATGCTCCAACATATACCAGGGACCCATGCTCCACTATGTTCATGGCAACCTTGTTTATAGTCACCAGAAGATGGAAAGAACCCAGATGTCCTTCAACAGAGGAATGGATGCAGAAAATGTGGTACATTTACACAATGGAGTACTAATCAGCTATTAAAAACAATGAACTCATGAATAGGCAAATGGATGGAATTAGAAAATATCATCCTGAGTGAGGTAACCCAGTTACAAAAGAACACACATGGTATGCACTCATTAATAAGTGGACATTAGCCCAAAAGCTCAGAATATCCAAGATACAATTCACAGACCACATGAAGCTCAAGAAGAAGGAAGACCAATGTGTGAATGCGTCAGTCCTTCTTAGAACAGGTAACAAAATACTCACAGGAGGAAATATGGAGACAAAGTGTAGAGCAGTGACTGAAGGAAAGGCCATCCAGAAACCGCTCCATCTTGGTTTCCATTCCATATACAGGCACCAAACTTAGACACTATCGCAGATGCAAAGAAGTGCTTGCTTACAGGCGCCTGATATAGCTGTCTCCCAGAGAGGTCTGCCAGAGCCTGGAAAATACAAAGGTAGATTTTCACAGCCAACCACTGGACTAAGCTCAGGTTCCCTAAGGAAGGAAGGAGTTGGAGAGAGGACTGAGGGAGCCGGAGGCTTTTGTTGCCCCATGGGAGGCACAGAAGTGTTGACCAACCAGAACTCCCCAGAGCATAACCATAACTCTAGCCTCATGAGTAGCAGAGGATGACCTTACTTGGCATCAGTGGAAAGAGCAGCCTTGGTCCTTGAATGGACCAGTGTAGTGGAATGTTCCAGTGTAGTGGAATGCAGGAGAGATGGCATGAGAGGGAAGAGGACCTGGGAAAGGGGATAATTTTTGAAATATAAATGGAGAAAGTATCTTGTAAAAAAAATAAAAGAGAGAGAGAGAGAGTAAAGGAAAGGGGGAAAAAGAGAAGAATTTCATCTTTTATACTACTTCCTGGAGGGGAAGGGGACGACGTGTATGAAGTCAGCAGACACTATTACACAATTGGATAAACTTAGAGGAGTTTAAAACAGTGATCCACAGCTTAATATTGGACTGCTACCCAAGACAAGAGGTGACATTTACAAATTTCTCATATTAACTCCAAATATATCTTACATCAAAATATTAAAGTACAAAGATTGTAGAAGATACTGTAGAAAGTAGGCTTTTCTGTGTTTGTCATCTTGCCAAAAATGTTTCAACACACAAGCCCATGCTCCAAATGCCTGCACAGATAAAGCCCCGGAGCAAACTTATTCAGAGGTCACCACCATGTTCTGGGAGCGGCTAAGACCTCAACCAACCACACAGGTAGCCACGTCTAGCTGCAGTTCCCACCCGGTGCCAGGGAGGACTCAAACACTTGCTCCAGCTATCCAATAACCTGCCCCTTCCCATTGGAAGCAACTGCTACATACTCACTATATTATGGGTTCAGAGCTTGCCTGAATTCCCCTCACAGCACCCAGCAGTAACACACAGAGCTTGGCACACCAACCACTCCAACTTCCTCAACTACAGCATTGAACCAGCAACATGGCACATGGAAGCACTCTCCTCCACTTTTAACTGGCAGGTCATACTGGAGGCCCTGATTGGCCAGCAAGTCTTGATTGACATGAGCACCTCCCTTAAGGTTAGAGTGTGATCAAAGGGCACAGAATAATGATTCCTGGCCCATGCTTCTGGTCCAGGGCCAACCCTTTTCCAGATATGTAAGGTGAGAGTGCTCTGAAGGGATAAGGCAAGGTGGTTCCTTTACCAGGCTTCCATTCCAGAGCTAGACCGTTTCCAGATCTGGAGAGGTTTGCATTTCAGTAGTACTTGTGCCTGTTCTCTAATACCCTACCTTTCTCTTTCAGCACTTTACCTTCTTCCTCCTGGAATCAAGGCTGATAGCTTGCAGGATCCATTATTCAACTTGCAGTGAAATAAACAATGTGGCTCACGGGGGAAGGGTGTCCAGAATATTAACAGTTAAAGATAGTTTTTTTAGGAAACACTAAGATTTTTATTCTGTGGTTTCATGGTTGGGTCAGGTAAAGTGTGGCTACTTTTCACCTGGTAGGTATGAGACTTTACACAACCCTGGGAGAAAAGCAGGAAACAGATGGCAAACTCTGTGCAACACTATTGCTAGGCAGCACATCTTCCTTAGTGGAAAGGGAAAAAAAAAAACCACAGGTGTATTAATAAAGATATCTAGATGAACAGAACTGATAGAACAGCTCTCTCTATGTATGTAGAAAGTAGATTTATTGGAATGGCTTGCAAGTTGTGGTCCAACTTGTCAAGCAATTGCTGTCTGCAAATGGATATATCCATGAAGAATACAGTATTGGTTCAGTCCATGTGGCTGGATGTCTTGGCTGGTCTTCAGTGTATATATCAGAATTAGGAAGAAGTGGGGTCTAATGCAGGTTTAAAATAAGTGAACATGCTAGCCAGAAGTAAGACATGAGGATAAGGAGATAGAACTACCATCCTCAATGACCTTTATAAATGTAGGCTGCTACTGGAATCTGTGGCCTACATTAAAGTTATTTGTTATCACTTCAAAAGATCCAGAATAAAGAAACGGTTATACAATGTAAAAAGCTATAATTAAGAAAAATCCTTCACTGTACCAAACTGTTACAGTTTTAGTTATTCCATGTAGAGCCAATTTGACTACCAAGAATAACCATCACAAGATCCAAGATAGGCTGGGCGGTGGTAACGCATGCCTTTAGTTCTCAGCACTTGGGAGGCAGAGACAGGTGGATTTCTGAGTTCGAGGCCAGCCTGGTCTACAGAGTGAGTTCCAGGACAGCCAGGGCTATACAGAGAAACCCTGTCTCGAAAAACAAACAAACAAACAAAAAAGCTAAGATAGAAAAGCTGAAAAAAATTTTCTTTCCTGTTCCAGAACCTGGAAGTCATTTCCAAACCAATGCAAAAAAGGAAGCATTAGGATTTTGCTTAGGGAGTCTGGATATGTTCACATACAGGTTCACTACTCCTGGGAATCCTAAGTTAAATAAATCTACGTCTGAACATGGTCACAATGTAAAAAAGCAGAGATATTTAAGGGAATTCTTAATTCAAAGCCCATTCAGAAACATATGCAAATGGTTAAAATGATGGACAGAAATTGCTCTGGAATCTTCACCTTGTACCATAAAATCTTAGCAGAAAAATCAAGTAAATGATGTTGTAAAAGTAGATTGTTCAGGAGCCAATGACACTTATTGTCATAATGTATGATTTGACAGATGTACATAAGTATATATGTATATGTATATATACATATATGTATATATGTATATATATGTGTATATATATATATATATATATATATATCAATGCCACAGTTCTCATATATACAAAGAACAGAGAACATAAATACAGAAACTTCAAGGATAAGTCAGCTATCAGCATTGTGAATGTTTTTCTTAGATGAACAGCTATATTGAACTTTTTTAACTTCAAAATGAAGCTGCTTTTGCCTGTAAGAAGGCTGGCTCAAAGGAAGATCATGGCTGCTTCCATAAACGACCATAAGGAGTGCATTTTAACTAGCTTTGAGTGCTGTCTGACTTGTAGTTGTGACATCAATGTAGGGTATGCTCCTTTTTGTAAACTTTATTTTTATTTTACATGTGGGTAGGCATTTGCCTGCACTTATCTGTGCACAATACCTGCAGAGGCCAGAAGAGGACATCAGATCACTTGGGACTGGAGTTACAGTACTTATTGATTAGCTACTATATGGTTTCTGAAAATTGGATCTAGATCTTCTGTAAAAACATGCAATGGTCTTAACTGCTAAGCCATCAGTCTAGCAAATGCCTTTTGCTTAACATTTTTTTGGGGGGAGGGGTTTCAAGACAGAGTTTCTCTGTATAGCCCTGGCTGTCCTGGAACTCACTCTGTAGACCAGGCTGGCCTCAAACTCAGAAATGCACCTGCCTCTGCCTCCCAAGTGCTGGGATTAAAGATGTGCACCACCACTGCTTGGCTAACTTTTGTTTTTATATATTTTCATTAAACATATTACATCATTCTCCTCTCCCTTGTCCTCTACCCAACTATTTCTAAATTCTTCCCAGCCAATTTCTACCTTGATACATATATGTAAATAAGTCTGCACAAAAATATTAGTATAACTTGCTGTATCCATCTCTGTTGGTTGTGTGTATATAAATTCAATGAACATGCTGTATTTTGGGATAACCAAGTAAGGAGCTCATCCCTGGCTGAGGCTGCTTCTACCACTGGCAAGAGAACTCTATTTTTTAGTGATGATCAGGATGTTGGAGCACAAAGGTCTTTGCTCCAACCAATCACTAGGGAAAACAAGAATCTTAAATATATAAAGGCCAACACTCAATTAAGAAAGTGAAATACCTGCATTCAACCTAAATGGCTGGAAGTGGATTTTCTTAATGGCACAGTGACCTTTTTGCTCTCTGGGCAAGCAGATCTCGAATAACTTTTGCTATAGAGGCAGACCTTACCCAAATTCTCCAAAATGCCTGTCTTTTTTTTTTTTTTTAAAGATTTATTTATTTATTATATGTAAATACACTGTAGCTGTCTTCAGACGCACCAGAAGAGGGCGTCAGATCTCATTGTGGGTGGTTGTGAGCCACCATGTGGTTGCTGGGATTTGAACTCATGACCTTCCGAAGAGCAGTCGGTGCTCTTCCCTGCTGAGCCATCTCGCCAGCCCCAAAATGGCTGTCTTAAACTCGTTCTTTCCGAGACTGTTACCAATCATTAGGGAGGTGTCACATGTCCTTTATGGCCTGCTGACATCTCTGCTATTGGTTAGAAACCCCAGTAGACGCCAGGTCTTTTACCTACAGAACCCACCATCACAGTCACATGCACTTTGTAAAGGATTTTTTTTCTTAAAAAAAGATTTATTATATATAAGTACACTGTAACTGTCTTCAGAGACACCAGAAGAGGGCATCAAATCTCATTATGAGTGGTTGTGAGACACCATATGGTTGCTGGAATTTGAACTCAGGACCTAAGAAGAGCAGTCAGCTGAGCCATCTTACCAACACTGTAAGAGGATTTCTATGTAGCCACATATTAAGCTTTATTGTGGGCTTGGAATTGGACTGATTAGACCTATTTTTGCCTGGAAACTTTTTCCCAAATTATACTGTGTTTTATATATGCTGACAATGAACTATATAATATTACACTCCCTGAATTCTGATCCAGGTTGACAAAGTCAGTCTATACCTACATTTTATTCTCATCTCTTAGTGTGGTTCACTTTCCAGTTTCATACCTGCAGGGAAATACATAACAGAACTCTAGCTCCCAAGTGGCCTAGAAAGCCTTGTACATAAAACATTATCAAGGGTAGAAAACTTAGGGTAGAAAATATCTGAAAAGTTTAGAATTTTTTTTTTTGAGAGAAACCAGATTTCTTCATTCTCAGTTCCTGAAGCCTCCCATTACAATGTATAAATCCAGCTTCAGAAATTATGAAAACATCCCCTGGCCTCCCTGGCCAACAGCCATGAATGGAGTACAAAGACACACATATAGAAAAACACTCATACACACAAAATAATGATTAAATTTATTTTTGTAAAAAAAATATAGACAACTTACAACGTAAAACATATTTTTCATGCTGCATATGGTAGAGCATTTCTTCAGTCCCAGCACTGAGGGCAAAGAAGCAGAAAGATCACTGTGAGTTTAAGAAAGGTCTGTGCTACATAGACTACACACACACACACACACACACACACACACACACACACAAACACACACACACACACCCACACCCACACACACACAAACACACACACACACACACACACACAAACACACACACACACACACACACTATGGAAAAGAAAAACAAACATAAACCACATAGACAAAAAGGAGCATTGAAGAATTGCAACAACACATTCCCTCTTAAGTTAATTTCATGTGTTTGCCATCCATGCCAATAAAATCATTTTTAAAAATGAATATTGCTGAGCATGTTAGCACATGCTCTTAATTTCAAGACTTTTGAAGCAAATTCATGCCCATGAATATGAGGCCATGCTGGTCTACATAGTCACTACCATATACAATCCATCTCAAATGGAATTAAATTTTAAGTGAATGATTTTTTCTAGCATCTAAAACCAGGAACAACCACTGAAGTGTAATGTCAAACTTTATTTTACAACCAGGTCTCCTCTGATTTAGAAGAGAGAAGCATTGCTGATTAAATGCAGGGGAGACAGTTTATACTCAAACCCAAGGCTGAGGTACATAGTAAATGATTATTTATGTTAACTATCAGCCAATTCTCTGAATATACTATGAAACAATGGAAACAAAGTATAATGTGTAAAGCACAAGATTATAGAGAAAGAACAAATCAAAGAAACTTGGAACATAAAGAAAGAAAAACACCACAGGGAACAATATAGAAATAAACAAAAGTTTAGTAGCTTTGACAAGAAAAGAAGGAAAAAAATGTCAGCTGTCCTTTAACAAGTATAATTTTCTTTATTTGGTTCTCACTGAGAAACTTAGATTACCTTGACCTATTAAGTACACTATAATGTATAACACATTGAATCTGTAATAGATAGCACTCTATATTTAATCCTGTGCCTTTGGACCATCATTCATATACCAAGATACTCTTCTATAGGAACAAGCCATTTGCTGTTGATCTGGTTAGAAGTTGTCTCAGGGTTTCCATTGCTGTGAAGAGACACAATAATGAACGCAACCTTTTAAAAGAACATGATTTAATTAGAGCTGGCTTATGCTTTCAGAGGTTCAGTCAATTATCATGAGGGAAGCAAGGCAGTGTTCAGGCAGACATGGTGCTGGAGGAGCCAAGAGTTTATATCTTAATCCAAAGTAAGTGAGAAGAGTGTCTTCTGCAGGCAACCATTCGGGGCATAGGAGATCTCAAAGTCCTTGTATACCATCTCTGACTTCAAGTTATATTGCATAGCAATAGTGATTTTAAAAAGCTGTATTGAATTTATACAAAAGCACAGATGTTGATCAAGAGAATCAAATGGAAACCCCAGAAATAAACCCACACATTTATGCACACTTGATTTTTTTATAAAGAAGCCAAAACAATACAGTGGGAAAAGAATGCATCTTCAAAAAATTGTGCTAGTCTCATTGGCTATCTACATATAGAAGAATGAAAATAGATCCATATTTATCACCATGCAAAAAACTCAAGTGCAAGTGGATCAAGGACTTCAACATAAAAATGGATACATTAAATCTCATAGAGTGTAAAGTGAGAAATACCCTTGAACACATTGATACAGGAGACAATTTCCTGAACAGAACACCAGTGGTTCAGGATCTAGGATCAACAATTGATAAGTAAGACCTCATGTTATTTTAAAATGTCTGAAAGGCAAAGAACACTGTCAATAGGACAAAATGGCACCCAACAGATTGAGAAAGGATCTTTACCAACCCTACATCTGACAGAGGGCTAATATCCAAAATTTACAAAGCATTCAAGAAGTTAGACACTAACAACACAAATAACCCAATTTAAAATGGGGTACAAAGCTAAAAACAGAATTCTCAACAGAGGAATCTTAAATGGCCGAGTAGCACTTAAAGAAATGGTCAAAGTCCAGTGGAGCTCTAACATGGTAGTGATCCCAGGATGTTAGGATGGCCAATGTGATCATTTAGTCTGAGGCTATGTGACAATTTTTGTGTGTTCTATGGGTGACAAAACCAGAGAAGTGGAGCTACACAGTCCACTTTTGACAAAGAACATTTGAGTTTCACCACTGACAGCTTGCCAAAGAGCAGCCTCAGCTTGGAGAGAGTTGCTGAGGAAGGGGTGTCTGGGAGTGGCTAAATAAAGTACTCAAAGTCAAAGTGGGTCCAGGTTGGCCGCCTATGTACTGCTTGAGACAGCTTTCCTGACTGCTCTCTCTATGTTCTGTTTTCTCTGGAGATCTCTAGGGAGCTCTCTGTTTCTATTTTCTGCTTAAGACAGTTCTCCAAGCAGTTCTCTCTTGCTATTCTAAAAGGTACTCTGGTTATCTCATCATCATTTGCTGATCATAAGCCCAGTCTTTTATTTTACATATTCATTTGGCATTTATTCCAGGTTCCAATTTTATTATCCTATAAACTGGCATCCAATGACTGCAGCCCCTTAATTCTTAGGAGACAGCAACCATACATTTTCTATTAATATTGCAAAAGAACTCAGAGATCAGCCTGCCTCTGTTAATCACATGGTAAATGGGTGGGACCTCATCCAGAAATTGACATTTCTACCACACCTGGGCCTAACCTTGCTCTGTCCTAGGCCAGCTTCGAACTCAGGAATCTGTCTTTGTAAGTAAGCATAAACAAAAAAAATTTAGCAGGATGGGATCTCATGTGATTACCACTCCCTAAGTCTCTTTATCTCTTTCCTAATCTTTCTGACAATTTGGATCAGCTTGGCTGCTTTTGTTCCTTTAAATTTGTGAAGCCTCTCAAATAGTTCATACTGCATCCTTATTTTTATAGAAATTATATATTTTTGAACCCATGTTTTAAGAGTCATTTTCTTAAGTGTTGTCCAGAAGTTCCTAGCATTTACCATTTTGCTGAGACATTAGCTACACCTTTGTCTTCCAAGCTGTACTCTCTCTGATTATCATGGAATCACTAACATTAACAGGGAAGACATTCAGTGAGGGAAGAATGTAAAATACTTACACTATTATACAAAAATTCCTTATGCCCAGAGCAGCCATCAATACCCATGGAGGCCTCTGTCTTCTGGCCCTGTCCCAAGGTTAGGAACCATGTCATTCTGTCCCTACCAGGGCCATGCAAGTCTCAGCAACACCCAGTTATTTATAACATTGAATTTTTATCTTGTCTTTGTGTTGCAACTGTGCAATGGTTCTTCCTTCTTGGAAAAAGAAGGTATGTAACTTCGTTTTGATTTTACAGAAGCCCACAATTAAGAAAATAGATATATTAAAGAAAAAATAGATATATTAAAGAAACACTAAGTCTTTAATGTGTTGAAATTTAAATGTGGACTTTTAAAAGTTGCACTGTGTTATATTATGATAAAACATAACATCTTGAGAGTAATGTAAAAAGCAAAGGTTAACATTCAGTAATAGTATATTTGTTGAGTTGACAAGATGTCAATTGTGTGTGTGTGTGTGTGTGTGTGTGTGTCTGTGTGTGTGTGTAATGACAAAACTGATCTTTGGGAAGGAGAAACCACAATTCAGAAAATGCATGCAACAGATTGTATTGCATGAAAGTGTGTAGTGCAATTTCCTGCATAATGTTCAATGTGGACACTGTGAAGTCTCACATATATGGGCAGGTGGTCCTGAGAAGCATTAGAAAGATGGCTGAACATGAGTCCAGACAGATGTCTTCATTAGGGTTTTACTGCTGTGAACAGAAATGATGACCAAGGTAAGTCTTAGAAAGGAAAACATTTACTTGGGGCTGGCTTACAGGTTCAGAGGTTTAGTCCATTAGCATCAAGGCAGGAACATGGTAACATCCAGGCAGCCATGGAATAGGAGGAGCTGAGAGTTCTACATCTTCATCTGAATGCTGCTAGTTGAATATTGGCCTCCAGGCAGCTAAGATAAGGGTCTTAAAGCCCACACCCACAGTGACACACCTACACCAACAGGGCCACACCTTCTATTAGTGACACTCCCTGGGCTGACATACACAAATCACTACATTCCACTCCCTGGCACCTATAGGCTTGTTCAAACATATGAGTCTATGGGAGTCATACCTAAACATAGCATAATGCCAAATACATTTAGTCTAAATTCAAAAGTTCCCATAGTCTAAAGCAGTCTCAAAAATGTTACAAGTCCAAAGTTGAAAGCCTCTTCTGAGATTCATTTAATCACATGTAATCCCCAAATCAAGAGAAGGACCATTGGCGGGCCATGGTAGCGCACGCCTTAAATCCCAGCCCTTGGGAGGCAGAGACAGGCAGATTTCTGAGTTCGAGGCCAGCCTGGACTACAGAGTGAGTTCCAGGACAGCCAGGGCTACACAGAGAAACCCCGTTTCGAAAAACCAGAGAGAGAGAGAGAGACAGAGACAGAGAGAGTGACAGAGAGAGACAGAGAGACAGAGAGACAGAGAGAAGGACCATTTACCAACATCCAAGTGTGCATAGGAGATTCAGGGACTTGCCTTCAGTAGGTGTGGTGGTTTGTATATGCTTGATCCAGGGAGGGGCACTATTGGAAGTTGTTGCCTCATTAGAATAGGTGTCTCACTGTGGGTGTGGGCTATAAGACCCTCATACTAGCTGCATGGAAATAGGTATTCTGCTAGCAGCCTTTGATGAAGATGTAGAACTCTGGAGCTATACCTACAATATGCCTGCCTCCACATAAAACCAGATATACTGAATCTAATAGAAGAGAATATGGGAAATACTGTCAAACACATTGGCACATGAGAAAATTATCTGAACAGACCACCAATGGCTCAGACTCTAAAATCAAAAATTGACACATGGGACCTCATGAAACTGAAAAGCTTCTGTAAGGCAAAGGAAACTATTAACATGACACAATGTCAACAGACAGATTGGGAATTATATGTAAGTACAGTGTAGTTGTCTTCAGACACACCAGAAGAGGGCATTCGATCTCATTACAGATGGTCACCATGTGGTTGCTAGAATTTGAACTCAGTATCTTCTGAAGAGCAGTCAGTATTCTTAACTGCTAAGCCATCTCTCCAGCTCCCCAAACTCTTTTTTTTTATCAAATATGTTTTTATTAGGTATTTTCCTTATTTACATGTCATGTGATATTTCCTTTCTCAGTTTCCCCTCTAAAAAAAAGAATAAAAATAAAAATAAAAATAAACCCTGTTCCCTCCCCTTCCCCTTGCTCACCATCCCACCCTCTCCTGCTTCCTGGCCCTAGCATTCCCCTACACTAGGGCATAGAACCTTTATAGGGCCAAGGGCCTCTCCTCCCATTGATGACTGACTTGGCCATCCTCTGCTATACACATGCTGCTGAAGCCATTAGTCCCACCATGTGTACTTTTTGGTTGGTGGTTTAGTCCCTGGAGCTCTGAGGGTACTAGTTAGTTCATATTGTTGTTTGTCCTAAGGGGCTTGAAACCCTTCAGCTCCTTGGGCCCTTTCTCTAACTCCTTCATTGAGGACCCTGTAGTCCAATAGATGGCTGTGAGCCTCTACTTCTATATTAGTAGGGTACTGTCAGAGCCTCTCAGGAGACAGCTACATCAGGCTCCTGTCAGCCAGCACTTGCTGGTATCCACATTAGTGTCTAGATTTGATTATTGACTATCGGGGAAATGCAAATCAAAACAACCCTGAGATTTCACCTCACACCAGTCAGAATGGCTAGGATAAAAAACGCAGGTGACAGCAGATGCTAGCTAGGTTGTGGAGAAAGAGGAATACTCCTTCATTGTTGGTGGGACTGCAAGCTGGTACAATTACTCTGGAAATCAGTTTGGTGGTTCCTCCAGAAATTGGACATAGTACTACCAGAGGGCCCAGATATACCACTCCTGGGCATATACCCAGAAGATCCTCCAACATGTAATAAGAACACATGCTTCTCTATATTCATAGAAGCCTTACTTATAATTGTCAGAAACTGGAAAAAACCCAGATGTCCCTCAACAGAGGAATGGATACAGAAATTGTGGTACATCGACACAATGGAGTACTACTCAGCTATTAAAAACAATGAATTTATGAAATTCTTGGGGAAATGGATGGACCTGGAGAATATCATCCTGAGTGAGGTAACCCAATCACAATAAAATACACATGGTATGCATTCTCTGGTAAGTGGATATTAGCCCAGGAGATTGGAACACACAAAGTACAAACCACATACCATAAGAAACTCAAGAAGAAGGAAGACCAAAGTGTGGATACTTCATTCTTAAAAGGGGGAACAAAATACCCATGGAAGGAGTTGTAGAGAGTAACTATGGAGCAGAGACTAAAGGAAGGACGATTCAGAGACTGCTCCACCTGGGAATCTTTCAAACTAACTCTTAAAGGACAAATGTCTTTCATCTGCTAAATAAGGAACAGAAAACTTCCCTTAATTGATCTGTGAGTGCTGCACATTCCTTACAAATGTCTTTATACAATTATATATTGCATGTAAGGTTTATATATTACAGAGTGGAATACTAGAAGGTCAGCCCTGACAGGATTCATTCTTGAGGATGCTGAGAGAACCTGCCGTTCCAGCTCCCTGCCTGCACCAGCCTCAATTGATGCTGTTTCCAGAGACTTGCTTCAAAAACAACTTCAGAAAGGACTGCTAATCTCTAAAGACCTCTGTTCATCCAATCTTTTAGAAGAAAAGAGTAGACCGCTGTAAAGTGTCTTCTTTTTTAAAAAAAGATTTATTGATTGATTGATTATATGTAAGTACACTGTTGCTGTCCTCAGACACTCCAGAAGAGGGAGTCAGATCTCTTTATAGATGGTTGTAAGCCACCATGTGGTTGCCAGAATTTGAACTCAGGAACTTTGGAAGAGCAGTCGGTGCTCTTAACCACTGAGCCATTTCTCCAATCCCTTAAAGTGTCTTCTTAATGCAATATGGACACCATGGCAAAAGTGTTCAGTCAAGAGTTCAGTTATATATTATGAAGTCAAATTCTGTACCCAAAGGTCTGCCAGCGACTTCTCAGGTTACAAGCTTTTGCTATGCAAACCTTGCTCCTTGATTTAAAACCATTGGTTAAATAAATTGGCTACAGCCTATTACTGGAGGGATTAGAGGTAAGTAGGTTTGGAGTGACCTGGTTGAAGGAGAGATCAGAGGGAGAAGGAGGAGAGAGAAGGCTGCCATAGGCAGAGAGGAGTCACAAGCACAGGGTCAGGAGAAATAGCAAGTATCTGGGGTACGCAACGAGGGAGGTAGCCAGGCCTGCAGTTAGAAGAGTATATTAGGGGTTACCCCCAATAATTGTCAAAGCCAAATAAAATAGCCAGAGCCTGAGTGTCATTTATTTGTAAGCTAGTCCCAGAGAAGCTTGCATTGCATGTAATACAGCATGTGTACACTTGTGCCATGGCATGCATGTTGCATTAAGAGGACACCTTGCAGAGGTCTATTCTCTCCTTCCTCTATGTGAGTTCTAGAGATCAAACCCAGGAGGTCCAGTTCAGTTGCAAGTGACTTCACTGCTCCTTATTTGGCTTTAAAAATATTTATGTATGTGTTGGTGTGTGGGTGTAAATATGCACAAGACCAAGTGTAATGATCAGAAAAAAGTAAACCTAGTTTGAATAATGTAGGATGCCCAAAGAAAGAACTAAGGGCATTACATTTAAAACAACCCTATTTATTCACTGAAACAACTCTCTGCTATTCATTTGTAGTTCTGAGGAAGTGTAATAACAAGTGTTTAGTCCTCACAGTAAACTAACACAATCCAAAAGAAAAAACAAAATAGCAGTATGTGATTTTCATTGGAAAATAGGACTCATTCTTCAAAATGTCCTTACTTTCCCAATTCTTAGATGAAAATATGTTTACAATCTGAAAAGGAGACAATAGTTTACTTATATAATGTATCAGTTAATCTTATTTGAGCATCAATGAGAAAGCCCAGGGGAAAATGTCTGTTGTGTTCAAAGCCAGCAACGGGAGCTTGAATGCAATATGATGATGACCAAAAGAAGATCCAACCAAGTTGTCTTCTAGTTTCCATGAATCTGCCATGGTCTATAAAGCCATAATCCATTCTCTCTCTCTCTCTCTCTCTCTCTCTCTCTCTCTCTCTCTCTCTCTCTCTCTCTCTCTCTCTTTCCCTCTCTCTCTCTTTCTCTCTCTCTCTCTCTTTCCCTCTCTCTCTCTTTCTCTGTCATCTCCAGACAATTTCTTTAGAAAGCAGTACTTCAAAATGAAGTGTCAAATAGAAACTAATAAAAACTAATAGAGACATGAAGAAGCATGGAATGTCCAGTTATATATACATATCCATAGTCCATCTAGTTATGTTATGAGATATACAGTTGATTGTTTATTATTTTCTGATTACATATTTTCCATAAAGATGAAAGTACTGCTTTGGTTACTCATATGAGGTATTTAAAGTAACTTACTTTCTCTTCTATTAAGCATTTTTAACATTAACATTGTTAAAGGTATATTAACAAAACAGGACACATACAGGGTACATCTTCTACGATTGGACTTGTACTCAAGAGGTTGACACATATGCATCTAGAGTACAGATGTAGCCCTGACTAATTACCAACATCCTAGCCAGGCTGGATAACAAACAAAAACATAAAGAGATTTTGTGAATATATGGAAAATAAAAAAGGCACGATTCACTACCCTTTCTCAGACATCCTAATATAAAAAGTAAGATCAGACAATCCTGAAATTTAGTTAAACAATAGCTCACTTACATGGCAGGCATTCCACTATATACATTTTAGCAAAAAAAAAAAAAACCTATCATCAAATGATAGCACAATAGAAGATGTTCAAAGAGCCACAAAAGAAACACATGAACCACAAAATAACATCCACTAAATGGATTTACCACACACAAAACACACTTTAATATATACTCCAAATGTTTCAAAATAGGAACTACATTTTAGTGATTTCTTCCATCAGTCTTGACTAAATATGGTAAATGATTTACTTGCTTCAAGGCTCTGATGAAAAAGAAGAAACTCAAGAAGAAGGAAGACCAAAGTGTGGATACTTCCTTCTTAAAAGGGGGAACAAAGCCAGGTGGTGGTGGCGCACGCCTTTAATCCCAGCACTTGGGAGGCAGAGGCAGGTCGATTTCTGAGTTCGAGGCCAGCCTGTTCTACAGAGTGAGTTCCAGGACAGCCAAGGATATATGGAAAAACCCTGTCTCAAAAAAAAAAAAAAAAAATTCAGAGACTGCTCCACCTGGGAATCCTTCCCATATTCAATCATCAAATCTAGACACTATTGTGGACGCCACCAAGTGCTAGATGACAAGAGCCTGATATAGCTGTCTCCTGAGACGCTCTGACAGTACCCGACTAATACAAAGTAAAGGCTCACAGCCATTCAGTGGACTGAGTACAGGATCCCCAATGAAAGAGCAAGAGAAAGGACCCAATGAGCTGAAGGGTTTGCAGCCCCTTAGGATGAACAATAATATGAACTAGCTAGTACCCTCAGAGCTCCCAGGGACTAAAACTCCAACCAAAGAGTACACATAGTGGGACTCATGGCTCCAGTAGCATATGTATAGCAGAGGATGGCCAAGTCAGTCATCAATGGGAGGAGAGTTCTATGCCCCAGTATAGGGGAATGCCAGGGCCAGGAAGTAGGAGAGGGTGGGGTGCTGAGCAGGGTGTGTGTATGTGTGTGGAGGGAACAGGGGTTTGTTTTAGTTTTTGTTTTTATTTTATTTTATTTTATTTCTTTTCTTTGGTTTTTTGGTTTTTTTTGTTGTTGTTTTGTTTTGTTTTGTTTTGTTTTTTGAGGGGAACCTGGTAAAGGAGATATTGTAAATAAAGAAAACATCTAATAAAAAAACGAAAAAGAAAAAAGAGGTTAAAAAATTCTTTCTTGAAACTGGAGACAACTGGACTGGCAAGATGGCTCAGCCGGTAAGAGCTCTGACTGCTCTTCCGAAGGTCCTGAGTTAAGATCCCAGCAACCACATGGTGATTCACAACCATCTGTAATGAGATCTGACGCCCTCTTCTGGTGCGTCTGAAGACAGGTACAGTGTATTAAGCCAGAGCAAGCGGGGCTGGCACAAGCGAGGCCAGCAGAGGTCCTGAGTTCAATTCCCAGCAGCCACACACATAATGGCTCATGGCCATCTCTACAGCTACAGTGTACTCACTCACATATAAAATAAATAAAAAAAATCTTTAAAAAAAAAGAAACTGGAGACAACTGTAATATCAAATATCTTTCCCAAATTGTGTTCATTAATAGGATTTTCACTTATTTGAATTCTTCCATATTTGCAGACATTAATAGTATATAGACTTAAATACAAATAGGAGTAGAAGGCTGGAGAGATGGCTCAGAAGTTAAGACTGTTCTTCCAGAGCTCATGAGTTCAATTCCCAGCAACCACATGAAGGCTCATAGCCATGTATAGCGAGATCTGGTGCCCTCTTCTGGCCTGCAGTCATATATGCATGCAGAATGCTATTTACATAATAAATAACTAAATCTTTAAAAGTAAGACTAGAGACATGGTGGAACAGTTAATATAATTTCAATCCCAGGACTAAGATCAAGTTTTTGAAAACTTTCTGTAATTCATGCTACACAAAGACAATAGGGCCTGTGGTTGGGGACCAGTACAAACATGTACATATCACACAAAGACACACTAACATCAGATAATTAAAATTAAAACAAACCATTAAACAAAATTTCCCTCGTGACTTTTTTCTGTAAAGGTTCATTTCTGTAGCATAGATGTTAAAACATCTACATGCTTACTTACAGAGTTTTTCTTCATAATGGTTTATCACATACAACAGAAAGCAAGTCAAAGAAATCAATCCTTTTCTGTTTGGCAAAAGATTGGGAAGATTTGGGATATCCTGCCCTCCTGGAGCAAATATGTCCCTGGGAGTGGTCTCTGAGAGTTTACATCCACATCCCATTTCAGTTCCCACTCTCTGCTGCATGCCTCTGGTTGAGGATGGGAGCTCTGACCTTCCTGCATCAGCTGCCATGTCTGACACTTGGCAATCCTGTATTCCTCTGGAACCATTTGCAAGATTGAACTCTTTTAAAAATTGCCTTACACATTGTGTTTTATCGCTGTAACAGGACACTACCACACATCCAAAAAGTTTTACACTTCAATAAGTTATTTACTGCAATTGAGAAGAACTTTGAAATCTAAATGGATTGCCTTACCATTTACATTCATGGGGCTCTTGTCCATATGAAATTCTAGGTACAAACCAAATAAAAACAAAAATGATAATGCTAGGAAATATTGATGATACTTTTCAGATTTACTTTCTCTAGAATAAGTAATCTTATTTAATTGAATATAAGTGTGTTGACTACTAAACCCTTCAGTATAAGCTCTCTCATGTCTTCAAAAACTACTGTAATATGCAAAGGCATAGACATATTGATGACAGACATATTAATGAAGTTTTACTTGCACATACATTTTTCTGACTTATAGGGATAAGGTTCCTCTACGACAAACTTGTTGATTATTATATTTATCACTCTCACTAAACACAGTAAAGTTACTGCAAGTATATAAATAAGACCAGCTTCACTACGGACTATTTGCTTATTATCTTGGGAAGGGGCATATATTTGTCACCATCCAACGAGAATGACTTTTTAAATGACTGAGCAGTATGCAACAAAATGCATTTGCAGTTTTATACTATGAATTTCATGGGGCCATGATTAAAGTGGTGATTTGTAAAGCATTGTTTTCTTGTCTTATTTCTTAGAGGAATGCCTTTTAAACACAAATCAGTTACTTGACATGAACAAATATAAATTTGTGAGACTTTATAATCATCAATACATTTAAAGCTGTAGTTTTTACAATGTTACATTTTCTTAATATATTTAGGGAGTATTAAACTTTCTTTTTAATTATTATTATTTTCTTTATTTACAATGCAAATGTTACCCCCTTTCCTAGTTTCCCCTCGAAAAACCCCTATCCCCTCGCCCCTTCCCCTGCTTACCAACCCACCCACTCCAGCTTCCTGGCCCTGGCATTCCCTTACACTGGGACATAGAGCATTCAAAGGACTAAGGGCTTCTCCTCCCATTGATGACCAACAAGGCCATCCTCTGCTACATATGCAGCTGGAGCCATAAATCCCACCATAAGTACCCTTTGGTTGGTGGTTTAGTCCCTGGAGCTCTGGGAATACTGATTAGTTCATATTGTTGTTCCTCCTATGAGGCTGCAAAATCCTTTAGCTCCTTGGGTCCTTTCTCTAGTTCCTCCATTGGGAACCCTGTGCTCGGTCCAATGGTTACCTGCAAGCATCCACCTCTGTATTTGTCAGGCACTGGTAGAGCCTCTCAGGAGACAGCTATAACAGGCTTCTGTCAGCAAGCACTTGAGACAGAAACTTTCATTAAATTAAACTTTCTTGAGAGACATATTTGTATCAGCTTTCACATGAAGTTATCTGCCATATCTTCTAGTACTTTGACAATGTTCTTCAATATTATGGCCTTCCCATTTGTAGTCTAAAATATAGTACCAGAAAGAGTACTAGAAATTTTGGAAAATTTATGTTACTATCTCAGTGAACCTTAAATCCATGACTGATTTATTCACCACAATCTTCCTATTTCTCAAACAATATTGCTTAAGAGAATAAATAACAAAAAGAAAAGTTATTCCCTTATTTGAAAAAATGAAGGAAAACTCAGTCTTACTGAATTTCAGGTTATTATATGTTTCTAGCATCACGTGTTTGTAAAGACTCCTCTAGCAAGGATCCAGAAGAAACCATTCTTCTTAAGTTCATATCATATGCATATCATTATACATCACTGCATCCTAACTTACCCCATACATGTGTACAATGAGAAGATTGTTACTGTCATCATTGACAGCTTGGTGTATATTTCATTGACAATATATTTATATAATTGTGATGCTTCCCACACTCAATCCATGACATTGAGGTTATAATAGTTTGACAAAGCCATTTTAGAAGAAAAATAATAACAAGGCCACCGCATGTCATTTTGAAAGGGCAACACAAACTATATTTGACTTCAGTTAAGGACTCCATTTGTCTCCATTTAAGAACCAGGCCTAATTTCATAAAAGGCCATAAGGCACCAGCCTCAGGAATAGACTGTAAATCCCAGAATCTAAGTCATAAAGCATCAGCGATAGGAACAGGACATAAAACCCAGAACAAGATCATAAAACCCACTCCCAAAGAACAGCCTGGGGATAACCACAAAAATGGGGAAATATTTTATCTCAGAATTTGTGCTGGGCAGCCCTATTTCATCACATGGTTGAATGTTCAGGACACAGGAATGCAGATCACTGATCATCTATGATCCCCTAGTGCCCACCAATGATATTTTAGATTACCTAATCCTTCTAGAGAGTTCTCCCAGTTCCCTATAATAAGATCTGCATACCTTTTTCAGGGATTGTCATTTTAGAGAATGCTTGACTCGCACATGCTGGCTGTTTCTGCAGAATAAATGTTGTTTGTTTTTGCATATTATCTGGGTGTGGGTCTTCATTTAGTGATTTTTTTAAACACTGACAAATTTTGTGTGATTTGAATAAGATATAGCCATGAAAAGAAATGATTCTTTTATCAAACACACAGAACTACGAGCCAAACACTTAACAGGAGTGAGTATATAAGAGAGAAATGATGTGAATAATTACTAATTACAAAAATGATGGGCAAGCTGGGTATATTGGCTCATACACTCAGCAGGCAGAAGAAGGGGAATCTCATTGAGCTGCCAGCTTGATCTGTGCAAGGAATTTCAGGACAGCCAGAGATACATATTAATACCTAGTCTGCTCCTCAAAAAAAAACAATAAAAGAAACAAAAAAAGATAGAAAGAACCAAGAGGCTTTCACTAAAATTTCTACAAAGAGTTATGCATTCACTCCAGTTGTTTTCATTTTCCATAAACCTGAAGTGTCTCAGTTTAAACTGCAAAAATTAATAAGACCCCACCAAAAGAAAATATACGTTAAAATGGATGCAAATGAACAGATGAAAACATTAGCAATTTAAATGTTGATCATAAATAACATAGGGTAGAGAATATGGCGCAGTAATGAAGAGTTCTTACTGGTCTTACACATAGATGGACTCATTTTCCAATACTCACCTGGGGGCTCACAACTACTTATAAGTCCAAGTTCAGGATTTCTGAAGCAATCTTCTGACTATGGTGGGGAGGAGAGAAAGCACAAGTGCTACACAAGCATGCATACAGGCAAAGGACTCATATTCATATTTTAAAAAATAAAAATATATACAACAGGTGAGAAGAATGTCATGCATCTGAAATCCAGTAACTCTGAAGTCACTGGCAGTATTAATGTCATAAATACATGTCTTACAGGAAAAAATGATACTCTCTGCTAAATTTCAAATTTCAAGGTATGGGTGAAGCTCAGTACAAAGGACATGCCTGACTTGATTTGTTCAAAAACTGTATTCTAGCCTATCAGCCAATAATATAAAAACCATGAACATCCTGCCCTCCTTTTCCTGATGTATCTCTGTGACATGAACTCAATGTCCCCTAATCAACCACAGGCCATGCATTCCAGAACACCAGGGAGGTTTCTGAAAGACTGCCCCCTCTCAATTTTAATTTTTTTTATTCACTTTCCTGATCACAGCCTCTTTCTTCCTCTGTTCCCAATCCCTCTGTTAAAATTATTTCTCCCTATTGCCCTCTCCCCTTCTCCTGAGAGTGATTTTGCTTTTGGTAGTATCCTACCCTGGGGCATCTACTCCCTTGAAGAAAAAAAGATACCTACAAATAACAGGAATAGGAGAAAGAGAAGAATTATAGACCAAAGCCTCAAAAAATATTTTCAAAAAAATTATGAATAAAAATTTCCTAAACTAGCCAGGCAATGGTGGCGCACACCTTTAATCCCAGCACTTGGGAGGCAGAGGCAGCTGATTTCTGAGTTCGAGGCCAGCCTGGTCTATAGAGTGAGTTCCAGGATAGCCAGGGCTCTACAGAGAGACCCTGTCTTGAAAGACTAATAAAATAAAATAAAATTCCTAAACTCAAAATCTGCATTCCTATCAAGGGACAAGAAACAATCAAAACACCAAAGAGTTTGGACCAGAAAAGACAGTTTTCTCACCATATAATAATAATCTACATAGTAAACATAGGGAACAAAGAAAGAATATTAAAAGCTATAAGAGAAAAAAACAAGTAACGTATGAACACAGAACTATTCAAATTACATCTGATTTCTCAATAGTGACATAAAGCTAGAAGGGCTTGAAAACATGTGCTACAGACTCTAAGAAGTGGCACAGGCGCCAGCCAAGACTACTACTATACTCAGCAAAATCTGCTGTAAGTATAAATGGAGAAAACAAGATATTCCATGAAAAAGTCAAATGTAAAAACTATCTACCAAGAAATGCAGCAGTATAAAATGTTCTAGAAGGAAAAAAAAATCTAAACCAGTGGGGTTATCTACATACATGAAAACACAATAAATACATAATTACACATAAGCAAAACCAAAAGTAGGCATGAACACACACAGGCACACACACACACGCACACACACACACACATTCTACTCACATAAACAAAGACAGCAACAATGGCCACAAAAAAAAAATAACAAGAATAAATGGTCATCATTCCTTGTCGTTTTTCAATATCAGTGGCATAAATTCCCCACTAAAAAGACACAGATTAATGGAATGGATGCTAAACCAGGACTAATCTTTCTACTTCATAGAAGAAACAACCTTCAATATGAAGAATAGACATTTCCTGATGGTAAAAGTATGGAAAAAATATTCTAAGCAAATGGAACTAAGAAGCAAGCTGGTGTAACTTTTAATATCTAACGAAATAGATTATAAACAAAAATTAATCGAAAGAGATGCATCCAAGGGAAAATCCACCAAGGTAACATTTCTTACTTTCTTTCTTTCTTTTTTTTTTTTTTCTTTATTTACAAGACAGGGTTTCTCTGTGTAGCTTTGGCTGTCCTGGAACTCACTCTATAGACCAGGCTGGCCTTGAACTCAGAAATCCTCCTGTTTCTGCCTCACAAGTGCTGGGATTAAAGGTACATGCCACCATGGTCTGGCTCCAAGATAACATTTCATTTTTTTTTAAATGTTAAAGTTTATTTTTAATAATCAACATATTATTTACACATTTTCATTTCAAAATGGAAATGTTTTAAAACCCACCTGAGAGGTTTTTACATTCTCTCTTGCTATGACATATTAATCTAAAATTACTTGTTTTTTTTCATAAATTAAATTTTTATTTATTTTTTATTTTTTATTAGATGTTTTCTTTTTTTTTAAAGATTTATTTATTATTATTCTTAAGTACACTGTAGCTGTTTTCAGACACACCAGAAAAGGGCGTCAGATCTCATTACAGGTGTTTGTGAGCCACCGTGTGGTTGCTGGGATTTGAACTCAGGACCTTCGGAAGAGCAGCCAGAGCTCTTACCTGTTGAACCATCTCGCCAGCCCCCTAGATGTTTTCTTTATTTACAATATCTCCTTTCCCAGTCTCCCCTCCAAAAAAAAAAAAAAAGAAAGAAAAAGAAAAGAGAAGAAAACAAAAACTAAAACAAATCCCTGATCCCTCGCCTTCTCACCACCCTACCCCCTCCTGCTTACTGGTCCTGGCATTCCCCTACACTGGGGCGTAGAACCTTCACAGGGCCAAGGGCCTCTACTCCCATTGTTGACCAACTTGGCCATCCTCTGCTATACATATGCTGCTGGAGCCATGAGTCCCCCCATGTGTACTCTTTGGTTGGAGTTTTAGTCCCTGGGAGCTCTGGAAGAGAGTGAAAACATTTCAATTTTTAACATCTATGCCTCAAACACAAAGTCTCCCTTCCTTTATTAATGAAAAAGGTTTGAAGCTAACATTACACAATAGTTCTCACAGACTGATAGTACAATATCCTACTTAAATCAATTTACAGATACTCCAGACAAAAACTAAACAGGAAAGCTAATAGATATTATACACCAAAAGTATCTAGGAAATGTTTACAGACCATTTTGCCCAAAGGAAAAAGAATATACTATGTTCTTAGCAGTTCATGAAACTTTCTCCAAAACTGAACACATACTTGGACACACTAAAAGTCTCAATAAAAGAAAAAAGAAAAATGAAAAAGAAAAAAGGAAGAAAAGAGAAGTGAGAGGGCTGGAGAAACTGCTCAGCAGTTAAGAGCACTGACAGCTCTTTCAGAGGTCTTAAATTCAATTCCCAGCAACCAAATGGTGGCTCAATTATCTTTAACAGGATCTGATGCCCCCTGCTGGTATGTCTGAGGACAACAACAGGGTACTCATATACATAATAAATAAATAAATCTTTAAAAAGCAATTTTTAAAAACCTGAAATAACCCACTGCATCCTATCAGACCATCATGGATTAAAGCTGGGTATCAAAAACAACAGCATAAGAAAAAATTTCAAACTTAAACTGAACAACTATTTACTGAATGAAAAAAATTTCACAACATAAATAAAGAGAAATATTAAAGACTTTCTAGAATTCAATGAAAATAAATATACAGAGCATGTAAATTTATGGGATACAATGAGGAATAAATGTGGCGGTAAAAGAAAAACTCATGCAACAATGATATATAAATATGCTTATACTGGTGAATGACAGCATACCTAAAACTCTAAATTGAAGTGTAATAAGCACACCCAAAATAGTAAGCAGCATGAAATTGCTGAATTGAGTTTGAAATAAATAAAACAAAACCAGGAGAATACAGAGAATCAATAAAACAAAGTTTTAGTTCTTTGAGAACTAAAAGGTTCTTTGAGGAAACCACCAAGATAGACAAATTCTTTCCCAGACTAATTAGAAGATAACGAAAGAATATTCAGATTTATAGGTAAACATGTGCAAATAGGAAAATTCATCCTGAATGAAGTAACAAAGACCCAGAGAGATGAATATGGTGTGTACTCACTTATAAGTGGATATTAGATATTAGGGAAATGATAATTGAGTTAAAAGTTCACAGACACAGCAATATTAGGTAAAGACGTGGGAAGAGCATGGATCTCCTTGGAAAGGGGGAACAGGATAGATTCTGTGAGTAGACTGGGATGGGTATGGACAGCAGCAGGAGGGGTCAGATTGGGGAAGATGGAGAGAGGGGAGCTGCAGAGAGAGACTGCTGACATTAGGAAGAATTTGGAGGCTACTGTGTAATCCTAGTTCTGTGACAATTTCTTGGAATCTATGAAGGTGACCCTAGCAAGAACTCCTGGTAATAGAGGATATGAATTCTGAAATGACTATCTTTTAAAGACAGGTAGGATTACCAGAGGCAGGACTGCGTGACATTCAGTTGAGTTGTTGGCCTAGGAAGGCATGTGGGGAACACTAAGCAAATCAGGCTGTTGCTAGAACAAAAGATTAATTTCTGAAAACTAAAAGTGGTGCCCATTGAGCCATGAGTCAGAAAAGGGCAATATATAGTTCTGCAGGCAGTAAAGACCCTTTTTGGTTTCAGGCAAACCAAGCCCCACTAATGCCCACACACAAAACTATCTTGAAAACTCCTTCAATGTCTGCTTTCTGCCACATGAATTAAGACAGAAGATGTAGAATCAGGTCTTTCCATCTTCATAATACCATGCACACCTAAGAAACTCCTTCATCCCAGAAATTCCCTTTATGCCCTGGAGTTCAGCTTCAATTAATGACAACATTGTGGCTGTGGTTATGAAAAGTTAAAATGATTCCAATCTAATATTGCTTAGGGATAAACACACTAACTCTAACTCCTTTCTACCAGTTTGTAAACTATTTGGAAAAACTGTCAGGCAAAACTAAATGTGAAATGCAGTGTTCAAAACTGGACCAGACCTTCATTTTTCTGAACTGTTTCACAGTGCACACCAAAAGGTGTACCTATGTGTGTACACTAAATGTTTATTGTATGTACCATAGCTTTCCACTGCAAGAGCTGCAGATCCTCACCCTCCTCATGGAATCAACACTCAGGATGACTGAGAGTCTAAGGGTCCCTGTCTAGTTCACCACATTTAACAGCAAAACTACAATATGGCTCAGTCCATTTGAATTCTAGCAGATCACACTGATACTTCAACCTGCTCTCCCTGGTCTGGGGACAGTGGCCCTCACTCACTCACCCTGGCCTGGTTTGTGGTCTCCCTCACAGCTTCCTACAGCTGCAGAAGAGAATTCTGAAAAGAACAAGCAAGCAATCTCCCACTAGTGCTCCTGATTCCTAGGATTCTCCATAGTGCATCACTAGCTAGGGTCATCCAGGTTGGCCCCAGGACATTAGCAGCTACCTTATTGAGTAGATATCAACTGACCCAAACAGCACATAGCTTTTCAGCTCTGCCTTTCCACCCTAGGTGCAGACAGGGTCTCATAATGGAAACTGTACAGTTCTATAGAAGCTCTTCACATTTTCCACAGCACCTTTCTTCCTCTTCTGGGCACAGGATGCTTCAAGTGCACATTCCATTAACACACTCAATGTCTTATATAGTCATATCTTTGATTCAATAGTGTGAGTTCCTACAGTCAAATATAGGTCTCATTCAAATAATAACTGTTGTTAAAGCAAAAGCAAAAGGAGGCCGTAAATTATTAAACAATGAAAGGTCTATGGCGGGGCTTGGAGGCAGGAAAGAGATAGAAGGAATGATGAATTATAATATAAAAATTATTTTAACTAGTTGAATCAGACTTTATGACTTTAGAGACTAGAGATCTGTGAGTACACCACGTTTTACCCACACCTTTTCTCTCAGGATGAACATCTTAAACCTGGAAATCTGCAGTTATGGTTGGGGGGTTGGGGGGTCATTTCATTTTACCCTGATCTTCAATTTTGGTTGAACTACAGTAATTTAGTTTCACAGTAAGTTCAATTTTTTTTATTGAGATTCTAGGTTGCCTGGGGTGTGCATAGGAGGGGGAAAAGGCCAATCCAGATACTTGTTGATCATCTAAAATTTATAACCTCACTAACTGCTAATGCCAACTACTGTCAAAGCAGGAAAGTTTTGTACATCCTTTTTTTCCCATCCCATTTTTTGCTGACTATATGAGCTTCAGGGTTAATCATAGAACTCAATTCTTCCATAAGTCTATTTTCATTTATAAGTCCCAGTAATAGCCAGAGAGATTGGAGGACACTCATTCACTGGTCTAGTCTTCCTGTTGACTGACCAATCAAAAGCCTGCCTGGAAGGAGACTGTCTGTCTTCCCAGCACTTGGCAACATGGGCAGGATTGGGTGCCAATGCAGTTATCAACTATATAGCAAAACCAAGCCTGAGAAACAGGAGACATTGGCTCTAAAAAAATAATCAATAGCATTGTGAAAAAAGGAAATTCTTAATGACAAGAAGCCACTGGAGAATAACATTATTTACAAGATAAGAGGAGTGATTTCCTGGCAGTAGAAATGGTGTTAAAATATGTTTAACCAACCAAATACATAGCTACAGCCAATGGCCTTTTTCTCAACTCTCTGAGTTAATATAACTGCAAATGCATTGGACACATCTACAAAGAGTACCCCCTAGCTGGAAATTCAGTATTCATCGGATGAACCAAACCTTCCCAAATAGTATACCCACCAATCTGGTAACCCTTCATTCATATAACATGGAATTAATACATGCTGGGAAAATAAAGAGCCCTGGTTCTTTCAGGTCCTTGTTCATAATGGTGACTCCGGGACTTGATTGTCTACCCTGACTACTCCCAGCACTGGACACAATACACTATTTTTTTCTTTTCTGGCTTGAAGGCAAAACTCATGTTCCTCATGCAAATCCTGTGTGTGTGTTTG
>NW_022196904.1:33009764-33040493 GCF_008632895.1 Mastomys coucha
TGTGTGTGTGTGTGACTGCAACGGACAGTTGACTACAGGATTCAGGAGTAGTATAACACTGTAGAGAATTCTATGTTTTAAGCTGTTATTTTATGAATATGGGTGTTTTTTTCCATGTGTCTCTACACAATATCTACAAAGTCTATCAGATCTCTTGTGACTGTTGTTACAGGAGATGTTTAGCTACCAGGTCATTTCTGTGAATATAAATTGTGTCCTCTATAACAACTAGTGCTATTACCTAGTATCCTATCTTTATGGCAGCTCTTTAATTTGTTTTTGTTTTTTTACACTTCGATTAAAATGTTACATCACTTTCTATCTTCCTTGTCCTTTCTCCATCCTCCAAATTCTTCCTTGTTAAATAAACAATAGACATTATATTATATACGCTGAAACCAAAAGACAACTGCCACCAAGTAAAAGCACAACCCAAAAAACCTGTAGCCACAGAAGCAGTGTAAGGACCACCAAATAAGCTTTAATAAAGAGATTTGTCACACATACAGCACACTTCAACACCAACTCCAAAACAGTAAAAATATAAGCCACATGTGGCTATATGAACCATGAGACTTGTGTAAACATGGTGAATTATTTACTTGCTTCACGGCTATTATGAAAAAGAGGTACAGCTACAATTTTTCTGGTGATGGAATGTGATGTCAAAATCTTTACCAAATTGTTTGTAGGAATAGGATTTTTCTTGGGTATGAATGTTTTCCTTATTACCAGGTGTCAACATAAAAGATAAATGGTTACAAATATTTACAGGGCTAGCAGCATGGTCAAATATTTAAGACAAGTTTATTTCTAGGACCAAGGGTCAAGATTTTTATGACATCCAAATTCCTACTCCAAGACAACCAAAGGGATTCTTCAGAACCAGCAAGGACATGCACAAAGCCATATAAAAATTCAGTGACACAACATAATTAAAATTAAGCAAATCATTAAACACATAAAATTTTACTTGTGAATGTATATCTTGTGTAAGCATTCATGCTATAAAATAACAGTGTTGGGGCATCTAAAGACTTATCTACAGTTTTTCCTTATCTGGTTTAATTTACATAAGAGCAAATAAGAATGTATGTTTGCAGTCAAGAGAAATCAATCCTTCTAAGCTGTTCATATCACTTGGGGAGATTTAGAAAAGGCTTCCGAGGTGGGAGAATTATTTCACTAGGGGTGCGCTTCAGAGTTTACATCCACATGCCATTTCAAGTTCCTACTCCTTGCTACATGCTGTAGGCTGAAGGTGTGAACTCTGAACTTTCTCCTTTAGCTGCTGTCTGACAATTGATATAATTATACTTTGATGGTTTGGAACCATAAGCCAAAGTAAACTGTGTTATAGGTCATCTTAGACATTGTGTATTATCACAGCAACAGAAAAGATATTAATACACACTCATAAAGTTTTATAACTGGGTGAGCTTTTTGTGTAATTAAAGAGAAGTATGAAATTTAACAGGGTTATTAGCTTATCACTTAAATCCATAGTGCTTTTGTCCAGATGAGTTTGCAGTTCTTATATTTAAAATAAAAAGGAACATTGTGCTTGAATAGAGGATTGACACTTGTCAGATTATTTCTCTCCAGCATAATCCTGTGTAGTTGAGCATAATGACCTTACCAAATCATTTATAGTTAGATTCCCTTACTATGTATTCTTTTACATCCTCAAACATTCACAGGTTTTCTCTCCAGTATGTATTCTTTTATATATTCAAAGACCACTGTCATTGTTTTATTATATTGATTACAACTTTAGGTTTTCTCTCCAGAATCTGTTCTTGTACGTATTCAGAGACTACTGTGATGTGCCAAGGCTTTAACGCAGTGAGTCCATTCACAAGGTTTCTCTACAATATGTGTACTTCTCTGCATTTGGTGATAAAATGATTTGCAACATTACTTGCATTCTCAGGGTTTCTCTCCAGTAAAAATACTGTTGTGATGATTACAGAAATGTGCAAAGGCTTCACAATATTAAATATATTTATAAGGTTTCTCTCCAGTATGTTTTTTTTTTCATGCCTTTGAAAATGACGCTGATGTGAAAAGGCTTTATCACATTGCTTACACTTCTGGGTTTTCTCTCCAGCATGTCTTCTTTTATACATTGTCAGATGACTTTGATATGCAAAGGCTTTACCAGAGTGAGTCTATTTATAAGGTTTCTCTCCAGTATGTTTTCTGCATTTGGTGATAACTGTTTTACTCCTGTATGAATACTTTTATGATTCATGAAGGAGGCAGAAACATCTAAAGGCTTTCGATATTTAAGACATTTATGAAGTTTCTCTCCAGAAGGATTCTTTGCATGTCTTTGAAGATGACTATGACATTAAAAGGCTTCATCACACTGACTGCATTTGGAGGGTTTTGCTAGGTATATATTCTTTTACATAGTTGAAATCACCTTAATATGAAAAGTCATTACCACATTGCTTACATTTTTAGGTTTTCTATTCGTATGTGTTCTTTGGTGTATTCAAGGATAAGTGTGTTGTAAAAATGGTTTATCATGTCAATTATATTTGTAGGGTTTCTCTCCAGCATTATTATTATTTTTTTTGTATATCTGGAGACTACTGTGCCATGCAAAGACTTCACCATATGGAATCCCTTCATAGTGTTTCTCTCCAGAATGAATGGTCTCATGTCTTTATCACATTGCTTACATTTGCAAGGTTTCTGTCTAGTACGTGTTCTTTTATTCAAAGATGACCATGTTATGCAATGAGTTTACCGCATTGATTACATTCCTAGTGTTTCTCACCATTACATTTTCTTTAATGTATTCAGGGATACTGCGTTGTGAAATGGCTTTATCACTTCTATCAACTTGTACGATTTCTCTCTAATATCTGTTCCATTCTACATTGAGATAACTGTGATGCGCAAAAGCTTTACCACATTTCTTCGTTCATATGGTTTCTCTAAAGGATGAATATTTTCATGATGAGGAAGATTACAGAAATGTGCAAAGACCTTATCCTGCTAAAGACCTTCAAAGGGTTCCTTTCCCAGATGACTTCTTTAATGTTTCTGGAGACTGCTGTAATTGTCAAAGACTTCACCACAGTGAGTACATTCATAGGGTTTCTTCACTATGAATCTTTTTATGATATTGGAGAGTACTGTAATGTGCTAAGGCTTTACCACACTGCTTACATTCATAGGGTTTCTCTCCAGTATGTGTCCTTGTATGTATTATGAGACTATTGTGTTGTGCATAGGCTTTATCACATTGATTACATTTGTAAGGTTTCTCTCCAGTATGTGTTCTTTTATGTATTTGGAGATGACTCCGTTGTGAAAATGCTTTATCACACTGATTACATTTGTAGAGTTTCTCTCCAGTATGTATTACTTTATGTATTTGAAGATGACTGTTTTGTGCAAAGGCTTTACCACATTGATTACATTCATATGGTTTCTCTCCAGTGTGTGTTCTTTTATGCAAATGCAAAGTTGAGTGATATACAAAGGCTTTACCACATTGATTACATTCATAGGGTTTCTTCCCAGTATGTGCTCTTTCATGTCTTTGAAGATATCTAGGTCGTGAAAAGGCTTTATCACATTGATTACATTTGTAAGGTTTCTCTCCAGTATGAATTCTTTCATGAGTTTGAAGATGACTTTGAGATACAAATGATTTACCACACTGATTACATTTATAAGGTTTCTCTCCAGTATGTGTTATTTTATGTATTCGGAGAGTATTTGGTTGTGAATAGGCTTTATCACATTGATTACATTTGTAGGGTTTCTCTCCAGTATGCGTTCTTTTATGGAAACTCAAAGTAGAGTGATGTGCAAAGGCTTTATCACATTGATTACATTCATAGGGTTTCTCTTCAGTATGTGTTCTTTCATGTAGTCGAAGATAACTGGGTTTTAAAAAGGCTTTATCACATTGATTACATTTGTAGGGTTTTTCTCTAGTATCTGTTTTCTTATATATTTGGAGACTACTATGACATGCAAGGGCTTCACTATGTTGAAAGCCTTCAGAGAATTTCTCTTGAGTTTGAATTCTTTCATGCATTTGAAGATGAGTGTGATATGTAAAAGCTTTATCACATTGTGTATATTCACAGGGTTTCTCTCCAGCATGACTTCTTTCATGCCTGCAATGGTAATTGGAACATGTAAAAGTTTTATCACATTCATTACACTGATGAATCTTTTTTATCTGTTTGTTTCCCCTTCGTTGTGGGATATTATGCATCATTAGAGATGCCTGTGATGGTTAGGGCATTTATTACATGGCTCATGTTTATACTAGACTTTTTCTACATGAAGCTTTTCAGATATTTAAAGAAAACTGCATGAATTAACAGATTTACCACTCTAATTATGTTCATAAATTTTCTTACACCATGAGTCATACTATATCTGAAAAGTGAAAGACAAACAGAATTTCTACATTCCTGATGCTCATAGCAATATTACACAGTATATATTTGTGGTTGTATTCCAAATGAAGTTGAAAAACTAAGTGATAACAAACTTGTATCATATTCAGAAAGTCTCCTCAAAGTGGGGACTACCATATACCATCTAATAGTTCTATGAAAGAGAGATACTCTGCTTCTTTGAAAATCCCTTTGCTTATATGGTTGTATCCAGTAAGACATATGATATACCTATTCAAAGAGTAACAAATAAAGGGTTTCTTTCCACCTTGCATTCATAGCTTTACATTGTGTTCCCCATAGATATGAAGTGTAGGGTAGGGACTAAGGTCTCTCCACAACAACACTTTTAACTCTCATAAACTTCCCCTCTCACTTAATTTAGCAAATTTAAGACAAGTATATGAGTAACAGCAGCTTTACTATGGACTATTTGCTTTTTAGAATGTTTTGGATACACACACACACACACACACACACACACACACACACACACATCACCTATTCAGTGTGTATACACTTTGCAGTATCCAAGTGGTATGAAAGTACAAGGAATAGCAGTTGTACAGTGTAGCTCTAGTGGTCATATGATTCAAATAGTTATATCTTTTAAGAAATAGTGTGATAGAGGAATGCTTTGCAAGAACATATCATCTGCCTGGCATTGAGGAATTTGGCTTTGTGAGAATTTAATAGTCAACAAACAACCTAAAGTGGTGAATATTTAAACTGCAGCTGATCTTTAAATCTTTGAGAACACACCCAATTTACTTCAGAAGCACATTTGAATCAGGTTTCACAAATATTACCTTCCATATCTTCTAGTACTTTGATGATGCTCTTCAATATTATGTTCTTCCCCATAGTAGCCTGAAATATAGGACCAGAAAATAAATATTGTTGGAAATTAGTCTATAAGCCATTATTTTCAATGAACCTTAGAACCATGCCTGCTTTATTACCCTCATTCTTCCTCATTTTCACTCAAGATGACAGAAGAGCATCAATAACTAAGAAAGCAGTTGTTCCCTCACCTTATTCTAAAACGCAAACGAATATTCAGGTTTACCTATAGCAATGAGGTTCCTGTAGGTTTCCAGCATCACATCTTTGTAAAGTCTCTTCTGAGATGGATCCAGCAAGGACCACTCCTCCCGAGTGAAGTGTATATGCACATCATCACAGGTCAATGCATCCTAAAATATCCCATACATGTTTACAAAAGGAAGCATGATAGAGATAACACTGTAATGAATACTTCACTGACAATATATTCATATAATTATGATGATTTCCATTTAGCCAATGACAGAAATCCTGCTATAATCATGAAATCAATTTAGAAGAAAACTAAATTATGAGGTACACCTGACAATGCTGTGCCCTTTGAATAGCATACAGCCTAGCAAAAGAAATGCCAATTAACAGATAGATTGAGTCAAAGATAGAGACAGATATTCAGACAGACACAGAGAGAAAAACAGATTAATACCACTGAGAAATCAGTATAAACAGTTACAAACTACAAAAAACTATGAGCAAGCTGTGTTTATTTGTTCATGCCTTTAATTGCAACACTCTCCAAGTAGAGGCAGGTGTATCTCATTGACTTGGGTGCTAACCTGGTCTACTAAACAACTTCCAGGAAAACCAGCAGTACCTATTATGGCCCTGTCTCTGTTGCAAAAATCAATCAAAAAAACAAAAATCCACCACAATACAAACAAAAGCACCCAACAGCACCACCACCACCACCAACAACAACAACAAAAACAAAAAATAAAAAAAAATCAAAAGATAGAAAGAACCTCAGAGGTTTTCACTGAACTCCCTACAAAGAATTAAAAACATTCATTGTAGTGCTTCTTCATCTTCCAGGAACCTGAAATTCCCCAGTTTAAACAGTAAAATTAATAAGACCTTAACTTAAAGACAATAGATGTTTAAAGTTATAATGAAGAAATGAAAACATTAGCAATGTAAATGTTGATCATAAATAAGCAACATAGTGTAGGAGAGACAGCTCAGTGCTTAATAGCTTTTCCTGGTTGTAGATATAAGGACTCAACTGCTAGTACTTACAGTAGAAGCTCAGAACTATTAATTATCCATGTTTTGGGGTTCCAAGGCTATATTTTGACTATTGTGAGAACCAAGCACACAGAGGTGCATATGCATTCATAATCATTCAAAAATTTCAAAACAAAGACAACATAGGAAGAATGTCTCACTCTTAAAATCACATGAATCAGAAGAATCAGGCAGTATTAATGTCATCAATATGTGTCATCCTGGGAATTAGAATAATACTCCCTGGCAAATTTCATTATTCAAGATGTGGGTACAGGGCCGGGCAGTGGTGGCGCATGCTTTTAATCCCAGCACTTGGGAGGCAGAGGCAGGCAGATTTCTGAGTTCCAGGTCAGCCAGACCTATACAGAGAAACCCTGTCTCAAAAAAACAAACAAACAAAAGATGTGGGTACAGAACAACAACACATGCTTATCCCATGCAAAAGCATACATTCCAGGCACATAAAAAAATAAAGTCAGGCATACTGACCCATATATAATCCCAGCCCAAAAGATACAGATAGGTGGATCTCTAAATTTAGGTCCATTCTAGTCTACATACCTAGTTATAGGACATCCAGGGTTTCACAGAGAAACCCTGTCTTCAAAAACAAAACCAACAAAATTAAAACTATAAAAACATTAGGAGAGCAAAATGGGGTAGAACTGAGTAGAAATTGCTTCTATACTATTATATTTGATTTAGAGATAGAGTCTATAATGGTGACACCATGACAGCAGGGGAAAGAAGACAAATAATCAATTTCAACCACAAAATAGTAGACACAGAGAATAGGAAATGGGTTAGAGCTATAGACACTCAAATCCTATCCTCAAAGAGGAATTTCTTCTAGACAGGCTCCCCACAAAAAGTCATTGAAGACAGACAAGTGTTCAAAGACATCATCCCAGACGGGGGGATTTTTCACTCAACTGACTGCATTCTGGCTCTGGTCACTATAAGCTCATGGTCATCCCTTGATGAAAATGCTTATAGTCTAACTTTAGTGATTCCCATATTCTCCATCAACTTGTACCCTGTTCAAATGTCCAATGTATCATTTGACATGCAAGGCAGTCTCTTGACTGACACATCTTGTAAAATCAGAAAACGATTTATATCTTTCCAACATACAGTGGCACAGAACACCTATTCCCATTCCAATAGAAAGGAATGGGTACATAGTAAGAGAATATTGAACCAAAGCAAGACAGAACCCCAGCAAGACACACACCAGATCCTACAGTTCTGTCTCAGATTCATGCAGCTTCAGGTTCAAAGGACTTCTTAGATGGCCCTACTCCTTCAACTTCTCAAATCTTTCTCTTTGGTTACTTCCACTTCTTACACACAGCTGCCCATGGCAGATGTGTCATCACTTAGATAGATCAACATCTTGTGGTCTCAAAACGCAACTCAGGCTTCAACTTCACAGTTTCATGCTGGGAACTCTTACAGTCTCCTCGGCGCAGCTCTGATTCTGTCAAAAATTGGCTGAAATAAGTGAGCAACTAAAACCACACACTAAGAATTCATGACATTACCTTTTTCATCTCTTTTGTTTCCAGAACAAATACAACATATATGATTCTGCTAAGTTTGGCTTCTAAGTTGTGACGGACCATGCTATGCTTGGACCACAGTTGCAACAGGTTTTCTATAAAGTTGCTTCCTGGGACTCTGAATCACTTTGAGTATTCATTACATTAATTGAAGTCTTAACAGGAGGAATGTGAACTGGCTTAGGCTTTCAGTAAAGAGCAAGGGCCTTCTATTTAATGGTTATAACCTCCTTGAAAACTCCTCCCTGTTTCAACACTAGATTGCCATCCAAACTACCTAGTGTTGTTTTTCTCTATGAACCACAGACTTTGTTTTTATTTTTCTCACCAGTTGCTTTTATTCAACTCTAGTTGTGGATGAGCCACTCATAATAACCACCCACCAGAATCAATACTCAATCTAAGAAATCAGCCCATTTTTTTTTATTTCTGCTTTATTTAGTTCCTCAGAGAATGGGCAGAAAAAGAAAGATTTCAAGCCAAAATATCATAAAAATGACTACTAGCTTAATTTTTCATGGAGTCTATTATTCACTGAAATCCTTTGACTTCAAATTCCTCTATCTTCATTATTTTTTTTTAGATTTATTTATTTATTATATGTAAGTACACTGTAGCTGTCTTCAGACGCACCAGAAGAAGGCATCAGAATTCATTACGGGTGGTTGTGAGCCACCATGTGGTTGCTGGGATTTGAACTCATGACCTTCTGAAGAGCAGTCGGTGCTCTTACCCACTGAGCCATCTCACCAGTCCCCTCTATCTTCATTATTAACAACACTACAATTATCCATGTCACACACAAAATGTCCAAGTAAGCTCTATGTACAACTTTGGCTACTGAAAGTCCTAATATCTTCAACATTCATCAAAAAGACAAATTCATAGGTTCTGTTTAGCAACAAAAATATTTTTTTTAAAAAAAAATTAATTTATTTATTTTATGTAAGTACACTGTAGTTGTCTTCAGATACCCCAGAAGAGGGCATCAGATCTCATTACAGATGGTTGTAAGCCACCATGTGGTTGCTGGGATTTGAACTCAGGACCTTTGGAAGAGCAGTTGGTGCTCTTACCCGCTGAGTCATCTCTCCAGCCCCCCAAAATAACTTTTGAGCTACATTTTTTGTCCTAATTTGTATCTCTGTTGCTGTGATAAACCTCTAACCAAAAGCATCTCTTGTAATGAATGGGTTTATTTGGCTGATTCTGTCATTCACAGTTCATCACATTGGGGCTTAACACAGAAACCCAAGCTACAAAAAGAATGAATGAAAAACATGGGGAAACATTATCTGGCTTTCTCTCTGGATTGGTCACTGTCTCATGCTCAGGTATGTATATAACCCAGACCAGTTACTTAGGGATATTTCCACCCTCAGCGGAGGAGCCTTTCCACATCCATCAACAATAAACCACAAGCTCACAAACATACCAAGCAGTCATTCTGATGGGGATATACCTTCAATTGAGGTTCCCTCAGATGAAATGTTGAGAATTGAAGCTAATAAGGACAAAGAAACAACAGTATGTAATAAAAATTAAAAAAAAAAAAACCAAACCAATGTGTAGAGCATATCAATGACTTAAATAGCAAAAACTGAAACATTGAAGATTGATATAACATGAAAACAGATGTGCCAAGAAATGAGGAAAATAAAGCCTTTAGAATCAATAAGAATAAACTAAAACTTGCTCTATAGAAGTTCTCAAACCAAGAAAACCCCCAAGGGACTAATAACATAATATTGCAAATTTTCAAAGTACAAAAATAGGTAAAATTCTATCATTTTTTAGAGAAACAACAATATGATTAAACTGTAGTTAGTAAAATAACATAACATAGATGGTAAAAGGAGACAAGAAGAAAGGCCTATACATACAATAGTCTTTTAAACAAACAAACAAAAAAGCCCCACGGGATTATAGTCAAAATCAAAGAAATAACTGGCCAGCACTTACCACATGCACTGGAAACAACCCAGATGTCCCTCAACAGAGGAATGGATACAGAAAATGTGGTACATCTACACAATGGAGTACTACTCAGCTATTAAAAACAATGAATTTATGAAATTCTTGGGGAAATGGATGGACCTAGAGAATATCATCCTGAGTGGGGTAACCCAGTCACAAAAGAACACACATGGTATGCACTCTCTGATAAGTGGATATTAGCCCAGAAGATTGGAATACACAAAGTACAAACCACAAACCACAAGAAACTCAAGAAGAAGGAAGTCCAAAGTGTGGATACTTCATTATTTCTTAAAAGGAAAAACAAAATACCCATGGAAGGAGTTGTAGAGACTAACTATGGAGCAGAGACTAAAGGAAGGACAATTCAGAGAGTGTTCCACCTAGGAATCCTTCCTATATTCAATCATCAAATCTAGACACTATTGTGGGTGCCAACAAGTGCTGGATGGATGACAGGAGCCTGAGATAGCTGTCTCCTGAGAGGCTCTGACAGTACCTGACTAATACAGAAGTAGAGGCTCACAGCCATCTATTGGACTGAGTACAGGGTCCCCAATGAAGGAACTAGAGAAAGAACCCAAGGAGCTGAAGGGTTTGCAGCCCCTTAGCATGAACAACAATATGAACTAACTAGTACTCTCAGAGCTCCCAGGGACTAAAACTCCAACCAAAGAGTACACATGGGGGGGACTCATGGCTCCAGCAGTATGTGTATAGCAGAGGATGACCAACTTGGTCATCAATGAGAGGAGAGGACCTTGGCCCTGTGAAGGTTCTATTCACCAGTATAGGGGAATGTCAGGGCCAGAAAGCAGGAGGGGGTAGGATGGCAAGCAGGGGGATGGGGGGTTGGGAACAGGGAATTGTTTGTTTTTTTTTCTTTTCTTTTCTTTTTTTGGAGGGGAACCTGGGAAAGGAGATATTGTAAATAAAGGAAACATCTAATTTTAAAAAAAAGGCCTATACATACAATAGTCTTAAACAAACAAACAAACAAAAACCCACAGGATTATAGTCAAAATCAAAGAAATAACTGGCCAGCACTTACCCCATGCATTCTGGTTCTTCTCTTTGCCAATAATAGATAATGTATTGTGGGAGAGGGTTATTCTGATTGGAGAGATCTCCTTAAAGCGTTCTAATGTTTCAAAACTGGACAAAATAGTTTTGATTACTGTAGTGGCTATTCCTGGTTGTCAATTTGACTATATCTGGAATGAACTACAATCTAGAATTGGAAGGCTCACCCGTGGCCCTAATCTGGAGCCTGAGAGATATAAGTTTCCGACCTGAATCTTGGCATGGAGATCTTGAGGCATAGTGACTATGAATCCCAGAAGACTAAGACAGGAAGACATCCGAGTTCAAGGTCATCTGGGACTAAGGGTGTGGTGGCACACATCTTTAATCTGGGCCACATCTTTTGCTGAAGACCTATATAAGGACATTGGAAGAAGGAAGGCTCTCTCTCTGCTTCGCGTACTTGCCTTGTGGGACTGAGCAACTGCTAGATCCTTAGACTTCCATTCACAGTTGCTGCTGACCATTGTTGGGAAGTCATCAACAAATTCCATTACTATATAGAGACTACCATAAGTTCTGTGACTCTAGAGAACCCTGACTAATACAACTACTAGAAGTATTTCACTCTCTGATAATAAAGAAAAAGGGTTTTGTTAGGATCACATAAAAGCCATTTTGTTTCATATGATGGATGATGATTGGATGTAAGTCTGCACGAAGACCGAGGAGATGCACACTTTTAAAAACTAAATGAAACATAACAGATTATCCAGCTAAAAAGCTTGTTTTGCTCTTTTGAAAACAAGTCTATCCTCATTTTTATGTATATATTTTTGTGTATGAGAGAGAATGTTTTCCATGTGTGTACAGGTAACAAACCAGAGAACATGTTGTCAGGCACTTTGTATTTGGTATAGCAGGTGTTTATGAGCCTCCTCACTTGAGAGTTCGTATCTGAACTCAGGTCCACTCCAAGAAGAATATTTATTGAGTGACCTGGCCAGTACACATAGTACTTTTTAATCCCATAAACAAAAAATGTATCGCAGGTCAATAATAAAAAACCTAAATGAATAAAGAAGTTTGGTTGGGCTGTCAAGATGGCTCAGCGGATAAGAGCACTGACTGTTCTTCTGAAGGTCCTGAGTTCAAATACCAGCAACCACATGGTGGCTCACAACCATCCATAATGAGATCTGAAGCCCTGTTCGGGCATGTCAAAAGACAGCTGCAGTGTACTTATGTATAATAATAAATAAATATTTTATAAAAAGTTGGGAAGGGGACAAAGTAGGATACCTCCAGATCTTTCCCATTCTCTATTGCCTGGGACCCAATACTCCATGGCTAGCCCTAGTGCTGCTGCCCATGCCTCAGGGACACACAACAGACAATCCCACCTTCCCATCCTAGAATGGCTTTTCCTATTGTCAACTTAACTATATTTGGAATGAACTACTATCTAGAATTGGGGGGATTACCTGTGATCCAGACCTTGAGGCTGGTAGACACAAGTTTCTGACCTGGAACTTGGCATAGAGATTTTGAGTCATAGTGGGCATGAAAATCATAGGCCCATGCAATGTACTACATGTCTTTAATCCAAAGAGACTAAGACAAGGAGATCTCTGGGTTTAAGGACAGCCTGGGACAAAACAAGTCACAGATTCAGGTGTGGTGGGTACACACCTTTAATTTGGGCCAGACCTTCTGATGGAGGCCTACATAAAGACACTGGAAGAAGGAAGATTTGCTCTTCTTCACCTGCTTATACTTACTTGCCACCACATTTGTTGGAATCTACTTCTACGGAAAACAAGCTGAAAAAGTAGCCTATGAGGTACTGGGCAACTACTAGATCACTGAACATCCTATTCACAGATGACCATTGTTGGGGTATTTGGACTACAAACTGTACATCATCATAATAAATTCCCTCAATACAGAGAGACATTCCATAAGTTCTTTGCCTCTAGAGAACCCTGATGTGATCTTGTGTCCTAGCTACAAACTATAGTCAGACACCCCCGGCTTAACCACAGGCCATGCCTACCAGAAGACTAGGCAGTCTGTACAAAGACTTAACTCACTATTATTTACCAGTGAGTATATTCTTACAGTCTCCCTTAGCACTAGAACAGAATAACAGGGGAAGCATCTTCTCCCCCTGTTTATGCCTTCTGTAGATAATACACATCATCCCTATTTTCCCTTCCTATCCTACTTCATTTCTGTGCAACCACATACCAGGCTTTCCAGAACACCAGGTAGCCTCTCCACAGATCTACCAATGCTATCAATTACCTCAGATCCAATCTTCACAGTTGTCCTTAGCACTGGAATAGAAGAGAACAGGTGACTTCACCACTCCCTTCCTCTATGCATCCTAAGGATAGCCAAGATCATATCTCACTGGCCTCCTCTTCATCAAGCCTCCAACACCAACAAGCATTCCCACTTGAACACACCAAGCAAGCGGGCCCGTAAAATAGGCAGCATTCGCCAGGCGGTGGTGGCGCCCGCCTTTAATCCCAGCACTTGGGAGGCATAAACAGGCAGATTTCTGAGTTCAAGGCCAGCCTGGTCTACAGAGTGAGTTCCAGGATAGCCAGGGCTACACAGAGAAACCCTGTCTCAAAAAACAAAACAAAACAAAACAAAAAACAAACAAAATAGGCAGCATTCAGCCAACATACTAAAATACAGGAGGAAAACAGAAACCTAGGAATAAAACTTCCATTCAAACAAGAAGAAACCAGAAATCAGAACCTAGACCTATAATCACCACAATCCCAGATGCCTGGAGAGCACCATAGGTAGATAATCATTAACACCCAGGGAAACATGTCAGCAACAGAGCCAAGGTATCCTATCACAACAGCTCCTGAATATTCCAACATAGCTGAAAGCACAAGACCTGAAAACAAATATATGAAGGTGATACAGTTCCTTAAAGAGGCAATGAATACATCCCTTAAAGAAATCCAGGAAAACACAAACAATTTGAGAAAATCAACAAATCCACTAAAGATAGCCAGGAAAAGACAAATAAATAATTGGAGGAAACCAATAGATCATTTAAATAAAACCAAGAAAAAACAGTTGAAGAAAACAAGTAAAACAGTTCAAGATGTTAAACTGGAAATAGAAGCAATAAAGAAAACACAGACTAAGTATATCCAGAACATGAACAATTTAGGACTGTAAAGAAGAACGACAAAAGCAAGGTTTACCCACGGAATGGAAATGGAAGATAGAGTGTCATATATTTAAGATACAATTGAAGAAATGGATATGTTGGTCAAAGAATATTATATACAAAGATGTCCTAGCACAAAATATCCAGGAACTTGCGGGTACTATAAGAAGACAAAGACTATGAATAACAGGAATAGAGAGAAGATACCAGCACAAGTGTCTCAAAAATATTTTCAACAAAACTATAAAAAATACATTTGAAACTATAGGAGATGTCAAAAAGTATGCATAATACCAAATAGATTGGACCACAGAAGAAAGTCCCCTTGCCATGCAACAGTTAAAACACTAAACATATATAACAGAATATTAAAAACTGAAATGGGAAAAAATCCAAGTAATCCCTGTCTTCTAGAATTACACCTGTTTTCTTCAGAAAGACTGTAAAGCCCAAAAGGCATGGTCACAGATTCTAGGAAACTATAGAAGCCAGCCCAGTTCCTAAACCTAGAAAATCTCAATCACCATAAATGAAAAAAGAATAAGATGTTGAAATCATATATATCTACAAACACAGCCCTACAGAAGGTGAGAGAAGGAAAATATCCAACACTTGGACGCTAGCTACACACAGGAAAACACAAACGTTATCAGTAAAACCAAAAGTACACACACACACACACACACAAACACACACCGCCACCTACAACAACAATAACGAAATACAATAATTAGTAATCACTGTTCATTGATATTTCTCAATATCATTGGCCTCAGTTCTCCCCAAAACAAAGACACAGGCTAACAGAGTGGATGTTAAAACAACATGCATCCTTCCTACTGCATTAAAAAAAATAAAAAAAAAAAAAGCAGTTCAACACTCACATTACATCAAGGAAAAATGTTGGAAAAAGATATTCTAAGGAAAGAGACCTAAGAAACAATCTGGTATAGCCATTTCAGTATCTAAAAATACACTTCAAGCCAAAATTAATAAAAAGAGATAAATGATGCTGGGCCCTGGTGGCACACGCCTTTAATTCCAGGACTTGGGAGGTAGAGGCAGATGGATTTCTGAGTTCGAGACCAGTCTGGTCTACAGAGTGAGTTCCAGGACAGCCAGGGCTATACAGAGAAACGCTGTCTCAAAAGAGAGGGGGGGGAAGGGAGAGAGAGAGAGAGGGAGGGAGGGAGGGAGGGAGGGAGGGAGAGAGAGGCTATAAATTAATTTAAAAAATCCACCAAGGTAAAATTTCAATTCATAACATCTAAACCCCCAAATCAAGAGTAGCTACCGACACAACACCTAGAGGAGGCTCCACTCCCAGGCGCTATAACATGCCCAAGATCAGGGTTGAGGAAGAGGAAACATCTGTCCCAACACTGGGAGGAACTGGGACCAGCAGGAGCTGGCACACAGGAACTCCGAGCCAAGTGCCTCCGGTTGCTTCCGGTCTGTCTGGGCAGGCTGGTGCCCTGAGCAGACCTTGGGCACAAACTCCACAGCTAGTCCCAAAACACCCAGAGGAAGCTCCACTCCCAGAAGTTCTAACAAGCCTAGGATCACAGAATCCCAGAATCACAAGATCACAGAGACAGCTTGGCTCTTGGGAGTTCTGACACAACCAGGATTACAGGAAGGACAGGCTCCAGTCAGAATTAGCAAGGACAGGTAGCACTAAAGATAACCAGATGATACAGGACTTTAAGAAAGACATAAATAATACCCTCAAAGAAATACAGGAGAACACAGGTAAACAGCTAGAAGCCCTTCAAGAGGAAACACAAAAATCCCTTAAAGAACTACAGGAAAACACAACCAAACAGGTGAAGGAAATGAGCAAAACCATCCAGAATCTAAAAATAAAAATAGAAACAATAAAGAAATCAGAGAGAGAGACAACCCTAGAGATAGGAAGGAAATCAGAAGTCATAGATGCAAGCAACACCAACAGAATACTAGAGATAAAAGAAAGAATCTCAGGGGCAAAAGACACCACAGAAAACATTGACACAACAGTCAAAGACAACGCAAAATGCAAAAAGCTCCTAACACAGAACATCCAGGAAATCCAGGACACAGTGAGAAGACCAAACCTAAGGATAATAGGTATAGAAGAGAGTGAAGACTCCCAAGGTAATGGGCCAGTAAATATCTTCAACAAAATTATAGAAGAAAAGTTCCCTAATCTAAAGAAAGAGATGCCCATGAACATACAAGAAGCTTACAGAACTCCAAATAGACTGGACCAGAAAAGAAATTCCTCCTGTCACATAATAATAAAAGCACCAAACACATTAAACAAAGAAAGAATATTAAAAGCAGTGAGGGAAAAAGGTCAAGTAACATATAAAGGCAGGCCTATCAGAATTACACCAGACTTCTCACCAGAGACTATGAAAGCTAGAAGATCCTGGGCAGATGTCATACAGACCCTACAAGAACACAAATGCCAGCCCAGACTACTATACCCAGCAAAACTCTCAATTACCATAGATGGAGAAACCAAGATATTCCATGACAAAACAAAATTTACATGATATCTTTCCATAAATCCAGCCCTACAAAGGATAATAGATGGAAAACGTCAACATAAGGAGAAAACTACACCCTAGAAGAAGCAAGAAAGTAATCTTTCTACAAACTCACACAAACCTAATTCCACCTCTTACAACAAAAACAACAGGAAGTAACAATTACTTTTTCTTAATATCTTAATATGGAAATTGATATCAGCAACATATTATAATAGATTGAAATCCAAAAATATGAGGAATTAGAAATTTGTTGACTGTCATCCAGTGGTCTCTCTAATTTGATAATTGGAGAAATAGGTCCAATATTGTACAATCCATATACACTTTCAGCTTGTTTGTACATGTCAGTGTCTTGCTGTGTACAACATAATGGTCTTGAAATCTTGCTTCTCCTATCTCAGCCTCTCTATTAATAGTATTGTTTATATAATGTTTTTACACTATACTATGGTTTTCAGAACAGCCTACATATTTCAAAAGTATTTATATACCCAAAAGAAATGTAGACAATCAACTTGTGAGGGGGATTTTAAGAGAACAACAAAGAATGAGACTGAATGCTTTGCTTGACATTTGTAACTATTGTATCAAGTTTGAAGAAGAGGACTTTATAAGTTACTCTTTCTCTGAGATGAATGTTCTTCCTAATTATCACAACTAACTAACCAGATTCTCACCCTCACCTAATGTCTGTGCCATCCTCCAAGCAGTGCCATTGTTCATTGAAACAGTTGATGAATGACTTTATGAATAAACCATCTTAATACACACACCATTTCTTAAATGAATGTAACCTGTTCTTTGTGGGCTAAGAATAAAGTCACTTATTCAAGTCAAGTAGCTTTGACCATAGCAGGAAGTCTGTATCGAAAAATCATGCCTACAATTAATTTCTTGGCGCAACAGAACTGTCAACTCTCAACTTAGCTATGATGGGGCTAAAATCCTTTGGAGATGTGAGTGTCATTGAAGTATAGCCTTATTACAATGAAATCCAATGTCTAAAAATTGTTCTTATTTTGGGTCTGTACCATGGTAAGAGCCAAGATTTTAAGTTCTACCAAAAACAAAACAAAAAAAAAACTTTATATATTTATGTGCATTTAAGAAAATACTAATAGTGATGTATTATTTTGAAATATACAGTTAATATGTTTGGATTTATTTAAAATTTATATTGAGAAAAACATGTATTTTCAGTATTGCTATAGACAAGCATCTACATAAGACTATTAAATTGATTGTTGTTTTATATCAAACAACTTTTATAATACTCATTTTTTGTTGTTGTTTTGTTTTTTGTTTTTTGTTTTGGTTTTTCGAGACAAGGTTTCTCTTTATAGTCCTGGCTACCCTGGAACTCACTCTGTAGACCAGGCTGGCCTCGAACTCAGAAATCTACCTGCCTCTGCCTCCCAAGCGCTGGGATCAAAGGCATGCACCACCACCTCCCGGCCTAAAATGTGTTTTTAAATGTTAAATTCAGATAAATTGAAATCATGTAACTTTTCTCATCATAATGCAATAAAACTTAAAAAAAAATAAGAGTAGCTACCATTGTAAAAGAAACACTTTTGCAGCTTAAATCACACACTGGTCCTCAATCATTTATAGTGGGAGATTTCAAATTCTTATTCTCACCAATGGATAGGTCCTGCAGACAAAAATTAAACAGAAAACAACTCAAGGTAACTGACATTGAAAAGCCTAATGAAGTTAACTGATATTTACAGCACATTATATGCAAATACAAAAATATATGTTCTTCCCAGCAATTCAAAGAACTTTCTCCAAAATTAATGACATACTCAAACACAATGCAAGCATCCACAGAACCAGAAAATTGAAAGACCCTGCTGTATCCTATCATGCCAACATGAATTAAAGATGCACATCATCAACTGCAAAAATGACAGATCGCTAACAAAGTCATGAAAACTGAAGAATTTTGTACTGAATAGAAAATGTGTTACACTGCCAGGCAGTGGTAGCACATGCCTTTAATCACAGCACTTGGAAGGCAGAGGCAGGCGGATTTCTAAGTCCGAAGCCAGCCTGGTCTACAGAGGACAGCCAGAGCTACATGAAGAGACCCTGTCTCAAAAAACCAGAAAATGTGTCAGACAGTGATAAAGAAATTAAGTACCTCTAGAATTCGATGAGAATGAATACAGAGCATATCCAAATGTATGGGACACAATGAAAGTTCTGATAAGAGGACAGTTCATAACACTAAGTGCATACATTAAAAAGGAGGGGTAGGGGAAATATGTCTTAATAGCAACTTAACAGAACACCTGAAAGCTCTAGAACAGAAAGAAGTAAGCATACCTTAAAAGAGTAGGTAACAAGCAACTATCAAATTCAGGGCCAAAGCCAAAAAGAGAGACAATACAACAACAACAACAACAGCAACAAAATTAGTAAAACACACAGTACATTCTTTGAGAAAAATCAACAAAATAGGCAATTCTGAATCAAAAAATACATCAAGAAGATTACTAAGCATGATTGTGAAGACTTCACCCAAGGAATGAGGAAATGGATGGACATAAAAAAATAAAAAATGGAATCTACTATATAAAGTGACAGAAAAAATTCATTAGACATTGAACTAGCCTTTAACAAAATGCAACACCAATTGATGATAAAAAAATCTTGAAAATCTTAGGGATACAAGAGACATATTTAAATGTAACAAAGGAAATGTATACCAAGCCTTTTAGCTAACATCAAAAGAAATTGAGAGAACCTCAAAGAAATTTCACTACACTCAGGAACAAGGCTGTCCAATCTCTCCATACCTATTCAATATGGTACTTGATGTTCTCACTAGAGCAGAGAGACAGGAAAAAGATCAACAGGATATAAGAAAGGAAGAAGATAAAGTATCTTAATTGGTAGATAGTATGATAGTGTACATAAGTGACCTCAAAATTACCATGATTAAAGTCCTACAGCTGATAAAGATTTTATGCGAAGTGGCTGGGTAGAAGACTAACTTAAAAAATATATAAAAATGATACATAGACTGGGAAAGAAATTGGGGAAACAATACCCTTCAAAATATTCTCAAATAGTATAGAATATGGTTGAGTAACACTATACAAAAGCAAATCAAGACTTATATGATAAAAACATCAAGTCGTTGAATAAATTGAAGAAGTTATGAGAAGATTTAAAGATCTCTCATGTTCATGGATCACTAGAATTTTAACACACCCAAAAAAAATTTGTCATCCTAACAAAACCAAAGCAATCCCCATCCAAATTCCAACAAAACTGTTTACAAACCTGGAAAGAACAATTCTCAGCCACATGTGGAATACTAAAATAACTATGATAGCTAAAATAATCCTGTGCATTAAAAGAACTGCACGGTACTGACATAAAAAGAGACACTTTGATCAAAGGTATCAAATGGAAGACCCAGACATAATTCCAACCATATGGAAACTTGAATTTTGATAAGGAATTCAGAAATACACCATGTAAAGAAGACAGTAACTTGAAAAAATGGTGTTTTTTAAACTGTATCTCTGCATGTAGATAAATGGAACTAGATCCATATTCAACATGCAAATTCAACTGGACCGAAGACCTCAAAATAAAAGCAGACACACTGAAACTGACAGATCAGATAGTAGCAAACAACTCTGAATACACTGGCATGGGAGGCAACCTTCTACACATAACACCAATACTGCAGGTGCTAACATCAATAACAAATAAATGTAACTAAAGAGCTTCTGTAAGGCAAAAAAACACAGTCACTTCAACAGAGGAGTGGATACAGAAATTGTGGTACATCTACACAATGGAGTACTACTCAGCTATTAAAAACAATGACTTCATGAAATTCTTAGGGAAATGGATGGATCTGAAGAATATCATCCTGAATGAGGTAACCCAATCACAAAAGAACAAAACATGGGATGCACTCTCTGATAAGTGGATATTAGCCCAGAAGATTGGAATACACAAAGTACAATCCACAAACCACAAGAAACTCAAGAAGAAGGAAGACCAAAATGTGGATACTTCATTTCTTCTTAAAAGGGGGAACAAAATACCCATGGAAGGAGTTGCAGAGACTAACTATGGAGCAGAGACTGAAGGAAGGGCAAGCCAGCCTAAATATAGCTATCTCCTGAGAGGGTCTGACAGTACCCGACTAATACAGAAGTAGAGGCTCACAGCCATCCACTGGACTGAGCACACGGTCCCAAGAGAAAGGACCCAAGGAGCTGAAGGGTTTGCAGCCCCTGAGGATGAACAACAATGTGAACTAACTAGTACCCTCAGAGCTCCCAGGGACTAAAACTCCAACCAAAGAGTATACATTGGGGGGCTCATGCCTCTAGCAGCATGTGTATAGCATAAGATGACCAAGTTGGTCATCAATGGGAGGAGAGGACCTTGGCCCTGTGAAGGTTCTATTCCCCAGTGTAGGGGAATGCCAGGGCCAGTAAGCAGAAGCGGGTGGGGTGGCAAGCAGGGGGAGGGGAGGAGGGAACAGGGGTTTGTTTTTGTTGTTGTTTTGGGGTAATTTTTTTATTTTTTTATTTTTTTCAGAGGGGAAACTGGGAAAGGAGATATCTTATGACATGAAAATAAAGAAAATATCTAATAAAAATAGAAAAAATAAAAATCAAATCAATTAGTTTAAAAAAAAAGTCAATTGGACAAAGAGACAGCCTAAGGAATGAGAAAAGCTTTTTACCAACTCCACAACTGATAGATGTCTAATATACAAAATATATAAAGACCTCAAGAAACTAGGTATTTAAACAAACAAACAAAAACTCAAATTAAAAATGGGGTGCAGATCTAAACAAAGGATTCTCAAAAGGGGAATCTCAAATGAGGGAGAAACAAAGACAAGTTTACAGGGCGGTGGTGGTGCACGCCTTTAATCCCAGCACTTGGAAGGCAGAGGCAGGCGGATTTCTGAGTTTGAGGCCAGCCTGGTCTACAGAGTGAGTTCCAGGACAGCCAGGGCTACACAGAGAAACCCTGTCTCGAAAAACCAAAAAAAAAAAAAAAAAAAAAAAAAAAAAAGACAAGTTCAGCATCCACAGCCATCAGAGAAATGCAGATCTAAACTACTCCAAAATAGTGCCCATGGTCTGATACTGTTTGTATGCTAATGCTAAATGCTGGCTCCCTGAGATCTGGTTGCCTCCAGAGAGGAGGCAGAGTCCACAGCAAGAGGTGCTATGTGACCTGGTCCACAAGTTATTCCTGATTGGTGAGTAAAGATGCCTGGACAGAATTGACATAGGTGGGGCTTGGGGTTCCTGGGCTTAGGGTCTGAGGAGATGAGCAAAGGAGAGAGAGGAAACAATGCCATGGGGTAAGAATCTTAAAATAATGGCCACAAGGCTGGCTAATTGAAGTTAAGAGCAGCCCAGACAAAACATGGAAAATCGTGTGGGGGGTTACTGACAGGAAAATAGACACAATAGCATAGAATGTAGATATCTGCCCAGCTCTGGTGCTGTTTTTTTTTTTTAAACCTGTTTTTTAAAAATTTATTTGTTTATAGGCATACACTGTATCTGTCTTCAGACACACCAGAAAGGGGCATTAGATACTGTTACAGATGGTTGTGAGCCACCGTATGACTGCTGGGAATTGAACTCAGGACCTCTGGAAGAGCAGTCAGTGCTCTTAACCACTGAGCCACCTCTCCAGCCCCTCTGGTGCTGTTTAAAGCCATAAATATAAGGCCATTAATATAAAGGTTGTGTGTCTTTTATTTGGGAACTGAATACTCAAAGGCAGGGTAAAAGCCGCAGGTTGAGATTAAATACTTTCTAATAACACTTTGAGATTCCATCTTACACATGTGGAAATGGCTAAGCTCAATAATACAAGTGATAGCTCACACAGGCAAGGATGTGGAGAAAGATAAACACTCCCCCACTGGTGATGGGAGTGCAAATACAGCCTCTATGGAAAGCAATATTGTGGTTTCTCAGAAAACTGGAAATTGGTTTCCCTTGAGACCCATCTATTTCACTCTTGGGCACACACCCAAAAGATAGTCCATCCTACCACAAGGACACTTGCTCAGCAAATGTTAACATTGGCTTTATTCATACTAGACAGAAACTAGAAACAACATAGTTGTCCCTCAAATGAAGAATGGATGAAGAAAATGGGGTATGTTAATAAAATTGAGAATTATTACTCAGCCATTAAAAATTGGCATCATAAAAATTATAAGACAGTAGATGCAACTAGAAAAATCACTCTAAATGAGGTAAGCATGACCCAGAATGTCAAATATGGTATACGTTCACTTGTCAGTAGATATTAACTACTAGGTCAATGATAAATGAGCTACAATCTGCAGACCCAGAGAGATACGTAAAGAGGAGAGCTATAAGGAGGAAGCATGCATCTTCCTGGAAAGGGGAAACAATATATTCTGTGAGCAGACTGCGCATTAATGGGGACAGACATGAAGGGACAGTTGGGGTGTAGAGGGAGAGAGTGCAACAGGAGCAGCTGGAATTAGGGAGCATTTGAGGGTTAGTGAAGAAACTCAGTGCTCTGGTACCTTCTTGGGACCCATAAGGGACCCTAGTAAGGACTTAGTAACCTTAGAAGACTTCTGTGTCAATAATAACGTCATCTGTCACTAAACTCTATACTGAAGTCCTCTTTCCATGGTTGTTTACATGGTTTCATACACTTAGTATTCTTTACTAGATGAAGGATTAGGTAAAATATCTTTTGTATTCCACAGCAAGCAGTACCATTAAAATGAACTATTTTCAAAAAAGAAACAGATGATGGGTATGGTCAATTTCCAGTATAAATTTAATGCAATCTGAAAAAAATTACTAAGAATTTACAGTAGGGAAACTTATTCTAAAACTATTTGCCACATGGCTCAAAATTTTCAATAGGAATATAAAGAAATATAGTACACAAATGGACAAATATGACTTCTGTACCACACAGCTACAATAATGAAGGACATATGCAATATGTGTGAAAGAATGAGGAGATGGAGAAAAAAACAAGAACAAAAACACAAAATATAGTCAAGCTTTTACCAAAAGACCTAAGTAAATACTCCCAGGAAAAATGTGAACTTAACCAACATTATCTATGATTGTATGTGTATAGGAATTAAATAAACATGGGGTTTATAATTCTCACAAAATAACACATAGAGAGTTCTAAACTGTTGTATTTCTGGCTTTCCACTTACTACTGGTCTCTCATCCAAACTCACTATGGAAATGAAGGTGATCAGAAAGGTAAGCTATGCATGGCTATGTAGAGCCTCATGCCTGCATTTTGTTTCAGGAAGTCCCAGTCTTACTGAGGCCCACACACAAAATTATGTTGAATAGTAATTTAATCCTGCCACATGGATAATGTCACAAGATGTGGAATCTGACATATCCACCGGCACAACACCTGGAAAACCTTAAAAACTCCTTTTGTGCCCAGGCGTTGAATTTCCTTGAATCACATCATTATGCCTGGTGGTCATGAAAAGTTAAAAGGACTCTAATCAAATATTGCTCAAGGATGATCTCCATCACCTTCTCTCTACCAGTTTCTTTCTTTTTTCTTTTTTTTCTTTTTGATTTTTTTTTTTGGGGACAGGGTTTCTCTGTGTACCCTTGGCTGTCCTGGAACTCACTCTCTAGACCAGGCTAGAGAACTCAGAAATCCACCTGCCTCTGCCTCTCAAGTGCTGGGATTAAAGGCTTGCGGCTCTCTACCAGTTTCTTAACTACTTGGAAAACTTATCACACAAAACTGAATATGGAATGCAATATTCAGAACTTCTAGAAACTACACCTTCAGGATTCCAGTCTGCCTTCCCATTACATACCAAAACCAATGCCTCTGCATGTACGCTGGACAGTGATACTGTAAACACTTCACCTTTCCAGTGCCAGGTCTCCTCCTCCCTAGGGAATCCACACTCAGTGAGGCTGGGGGTGGGGAGTGCCTTTGCTCAGGTTACCACGTATACCAACAGAACCACAATCTGGCTCACAGTACACTCCACTCATTGGCATACTGGACTCTGATAGTTCAGCAACCTGCTCTTCCTGGTCTGGTGACAGTGGCTCCCAGAATGAACATGGCATGGCTTCTGGACTCCCTCATAGCTCCCTACAACTACTTTAGAGAAGCCTGGAATGAACCTGTAAGCCACCACCTGTGGAACCATGAAAGAGAGCCTGTTTTCTGGCTGAGCTAGGTTTAAACCCCTGAGGTACAGCAGATGAATCTGCAAGGGACGGGAGGCCTGTTTGCCATGCTCCCAGAGAGACTAGACTCCTGACATGAGGCCCCAGCTCCATAATTCTGTGGCCATCAGTCAGGTAGGGTGTCCAGACTCCACCCCCATAGTTAACTGGCAACAGCCCGCTATAAAAGAAGCTGCTTGCTCTCTTATTCTCTTGCTCCTGCCTCTCTTATTCTTGTCCTCTTGTTCCCCCTCTCTCCCCGCTCTACAGGGCCATGGCCAGCCTTTACTTTTCTACTCTCCTCCCTCTCTCTGCCTTTCTACAATAAACACCTTAAAACCATGGACTGCCTCTTCTCACTGGGATCTGCTATGCTGGAGCAATGGAGCAGGTCTTCCCCTAAGGAGGTGCATGTCTCACCTCCCGCAGGGAAGACTCCCTGCATTCCCAGCCAGTCTCCAGTGGAGCCAAGCTGCTTGCCACCAAGCCACCTGCCCCAGCAAGCCAGAGACACTCTCCTCCCTATAGGAACCTGCCAGAACTCCCTCCTCCTGCCCTTTCCCCTTCATCCCCAGGACAGGCCACCTGCGGGGTTGGGGGCCATTTCATTCACATCCATCAGCATTTGTGGTATCCACGAGCTAGAACCTGTCATCCTTGGCCTCAGTTCGGACCTGGGGACCCAGAGTCAACTCCAGTAGGTCCCACGGGAACTTCCCTCTTTCCCATCTCGCCCAGCAACCCAAGTCCTGGGCTGGAATCAGGACCCTATTTTTAATCCACAATCACCCACTAGTATCACTAATACCTTGGCTTGCCTAGAGTCCTTCATTGGCTAGTACAACGTGGTAGTGTGGGCAAGAACAACACTTGGTAAATGGGACGTCTTGAAAATGAAAGCATCTTCAACAAATGGTGCTGCTCTAACTGGCAGTGTGCATACAGATCAACACTTGGTAAATGGGACGTCTTGAAAATGAAAAGCTTCTGTAAGGCAAAGGAAATATAGTCCCATTTCATTTTAAGGAAAATATAGCGTGACTATATTTTGTGTTTTTGTTCTGAGGACAAACTAGTCCTCAGGACAGGAGCAGCTCCTCTACTAGTGGATCAAATGTTAAACGATTCAGATAGATGAGGCCTTCCTAGTTCTGTCTTTCCAACCTCTGGCCAAAGAAAACTCTAGACTGGGAAAATGTATTTTAGTCAAACTTTCCAGTCACTAGAGCACTTCCTGTTCCTCTTCCAAGGCACAGTGTCCTTTTCATGAACATTACATGACACAATGTCCAGTGCAGCCATCTCTACTTCATAGAAAGTAAGTCCTGCATCCAAACTTCAGTCACAAACAGAAATGATTAAAGCAATAAATGACCATGAATTTGAAAGCAAGGTGTGTTAAATGGAGGTAAAAGGAAAAAAAAAAGAAAGCAAACAAACACATGGCTGATCCTAGGTATAATGGAGTGGAAAGTTTATTATGTATAAAAAGGAGGGTATAGACAAAGGCATGGACTAGACATAAGTAATAGAGCACACCAAGTATTACTCGCATATTTTCTCTCTGTGCATTTTCAAACAGGAATAATAGCATTCCTGTTAGGAAGAGCCATACCAGTCTGTTCATATCTTCTGTATTGGTTAACTTAGTGAAACTATAGAATTTTGGTTTGTAGAAATTAATTTAGTTCCTTATCCAGAGTATGAGTGCCCTGGTCTATGTAACGGAAAAAATTGCCATCGAGATTTTTACTGATCATCAAAATTTGATTACCTGACTACTCATTTCTAATGACAACCAAACATTGTCAAACATGAAAGCGCTCCCCTTTCTCTGCTGTGAATCGCTTTCTGTGCTGTGAACACAGCAGCATCAGAGTTGGTCAGTGAACTCAATTCTAATTCAAGTCCCACTTCATTTTAAGTGCCCAAAAAAGCCATGGAAATCAGAGGACACTCATGCACTCGTGTCTTTACCGTGTTACTGAGTAGTAAGGGCCAAGCCTGAAAGAGTTGCAGGACTGTCTTCAAGTCCCTGGGCAACAAGGCCAGATTAGGTGTGCAAAGCAGTTCTTAATTACAGCCATAAGGAAAGCCTAAGATTCAAAAAGTAGTATTCTAAACATTAAAGTACTTTTAGGGGGCTGGAGAGATGGCTCAGCAGTTAAGAGCACTGACTGCTCTTTCAGAGGTCCTGAGTTCAATTCCCAACAACAACATGGTGGCTCACAACCATCTGTAATGGGATCTGATGCCCTCTTCTGGTGCATCTGAACATAATAACAGTGTATTCATATACACATAACAAATAAATATAATCTTTTTTAAAAAGTACTTTTAAAAAGGAATGAAATTCTTCGAGAAAGGGTTTCTCTGTGTAGCCCTGGCTGTCCTGGAACTCACTCTGTAGACCAGGCTGGCCTCAAACTCAGAAATCCACCTGCCTCTGTCCCCCAAGTGCTGGAATTAAAGGTATGCGCCACCACTGCCTGGCAGGAATGAAATTCTTAAAGACTAGGAAACATTGCAGACTACAAACAAATAAGAGATTGGAGCAGTGACACATTAAAGAAAGTGACATTTAAAAGTAATATAAGCCAGGTTGTGATGACATGTGCTTTTAAGTCCAGCACTTAGGAAGCAGAAGCAGAGAACTCTCTGAGTTCAAGGCCACTCTGCTAGATAGAACAAGTTCCAAGGCCACCAGGTCCTCACACAGAAACCAAGTTTTGAAAAACAGAACACCCGGCTGGTGAGATGGCTCAGCTGGTAAGAGCACTGATTGCTCTTCTAAAGGTCATGAGTTCAAATCCCAGCAACCACATGGTGGCTCACAACCACCCATAATGAAATCTGACGCCCTCTTCTGGTGCATCTGAAGACAGCTACAGTATACTCATAATAAGTAAAAAATAAATAAATCTAAAAAGAAAAAGAAAAAGAAAAACAGAACACCAAAAAAAAAAAAAAGTCAATATGGCCCTGGTACCAAAAGTAATCTACAAATTCAATGCAATTCCCCTCAAACTTCCAACACAACTTTCTACAGACATTGAAAATGCAATTCTCAAGTTCATATGGAAGAAAAAAAATCCAAGATAGGCAAAACAACCCTGTACAACAAAAGATTCCTGATCTCAAGGTGTACTACATAGTGATAGTGATAAAAACCAAATGACATTGGTACACAGACAGGCAGATCAACTGAATAGAATTGAAGACTCAGAAATTAATCCATACACCTACGGACATTGATCTTTGCTATACAGTAGAAAATGAAAAGCCGGGCGTGGTGGCACACCCCTTTAATCCCAGCACTTGGGAGGCAGAAGTCTCCAGGCACTCAAGCAGGCGGATTTCTGAGTTCGAGGCCAGCCTGGTCTACAGAGTGAGTTCCAGGACAGCCAGGGCTACACAGAGAAACCCTATCTCAAAAAAGAAAAAAGAAAAAGAAAAAAAAAAAACGAAAATGAAAGCATCTCCAACAAATGTTGCTGCTCTAACTGGCAGTGTGCATACAGAAGAACGAAATTGGAGTCATTTAGCATCCTGAGCAAGTTAATCAAGGACCTCAACATAAAACCAGATACACTGAATCTAATAGAAGACAAATGGTCTTGAATGCATTGGCACAGGACAGAATTTCCTGCATAGAACATCAATGGCTCAGGTTCTAAGATCAACACTTGGTAAATGGGACGTCTTGAAAATGAAAAGCTTCTGTAAGGCAAAGGACACTGTCAATAGGACAAAACAGCAACCTAAAAATTGAGAAAAGACATTGACTAACCCTATATCCAAAAGAGGGTTAATATCCAAAATTTATAAAGAACTCAAGTTAGATGCCAAAAAACAAGTAACCCAATTATAAATGGGATAAAGAGCTAAACAAAATACTAAACAGAGGAATTTTTTTGTTTGTTTGTCTTTTTGTTTTTTTGGTTTTTCAAGACAGGGTTTCTCTGTGTAGCCTTGGCTGTCCTGGAACTCACTCTGTAGACCAGCCTGGCCTCGAACTCAGAAATCCGCCTGCCTCTGCTTCCCAAGTGCTGGGATTAAAGGCGTGTGCACACATATAAAGTCACCAGACAGTATTACACAGTGGGATTAAACTCGGAGGAGTCTAAATGCTGCACAGCTTAATATTGGACTGCCTCCCAAGACAAGAGGTGACATTTACAACTTTCTCACATTAACTTCAAATATATTTTACAATAAAATATTAAAACAAACTCGAAAATTGTAGAAGATACTGTAGAAAGTAGGCATTTCTATGTTGGCCATATTGCCAGGAAGCTTTTGACACACAAGCCCACGCTCCAAATGATTCTGCAGACGCAGCCCCAGAACAAAGTTATTCAGAGGTTACCTACATGCTCTGGGAGCGGCTAAGATCACAAACAACCTCAGAGGTGGCCATTTCTAACTGCAGGTCCCAACCAGCCCCAGGGAGGACTCACCACACTTGCTCCAGCTCTTAAACTGGCTGCCCCTTCCCACTGGGAGCAGCTGCCATTTACTCACCATATCTCGAGTTCAGAGCTCGCCTGAACTCCCCTCACAGCACCCAGAAGTAGCACACTGAGCACCACGCACAAACCACTCCAGCCTCCTCAGCTTTAGCATTGAACCAGCAACATGGCGCCCGGAAACATCCTCCTTCACTTCTGACTGGCAGGTCAGACTGGAGGTCCTGATTGGCCAGAAAGTCTTGAGTGACATGAGCACCTCCCTCAAGGTTAAAGTGTGATGAAGGGACACAGCAGAGTGATTCCTGGCCCATGCTTCTGCTCCAAGGCCAACGCTTTTCTGAATAACTAGAGTGAGATTGCCCTGAAGGGACAAGACAAGGCGGTTCCTGTACCAGGCGACCCCATTCCAGGTCTGGAGAAATTTGCATTTTAATAGTACTTATGCCTGTCCTCTAACAGCCCACCCTTCTCTTTTCCAGCGCTTCCCCTTCTTCCTCCTGGAAGCAAGGCTCATAGCTTGCGAGGCCTGTTATTCAACTTTTAGTTTAATAAGCAACCTGGCCCATAGGGGAAGGATACTAAGAATATTAACAATTAAAGAGAGATTTTTAGGAAACACTAAGATTTTTATTCTGTGGTTTCATGGCTGGGTCAGGTAAATTGCAGCTACTTTTCACCTGGTAATTATGAGACTTTACACAACCCTGGGAGAAAAGCAGAAAACAGATGAAAAATTCTATGGAGTACTATTGTTAGCCAGCACTTCTTCTTCAGTGGGAATGGGAGAAAAACCACAGCTGTATTAATAAAGGTATCTAGATGAACAGAACCGATAGAATGGATCTCTCTATGTATGTAGAAATGGCTTGCAAGCTGTGGTCCAACTAGTCCAACAACGGCCGTCTGCAAATGGACAGAAGAATCCAGAAGTGTCTCAGTCCATGTGGCTGGATGTCTCTGCTGGTCTTCAGTATATACCAGAATTATAAAGAAGTAGGCTCTAACACGGGTTTAAAAAAAAAAAACTTGGCAGCTAGAGGTAGGACATGAATATAAGGAGAAAGAACTACCATATTCAATGGCCTTCATACACGTAGGCCGACACCAGAAGCTGTGACCTAGATTAATAGATTAAAGTTATTTCTTTTAGCTGGGCAGTGGTGGCACACGCCTTTAATCCTAGCACTTGGGAGGCAGAGGCAGGAGGATTTCTGAGTTCAAG
>NW_022196904.1:33040807-33053275 GCF_008632895.1 Mastomys coucha
ACCACCTCCTCCTGGCTGCTTTTTTTTTTCTTCAAAATTTATTTATGTTTAATTTTTATTCCTTGTTTACAGTCCAAATTTCATCCCTCTCCAGTCTGATTCCCACCACCACTCCTCAACCCATATGTCTGTCCTCCTCCCACGCCTGTCACCAAGAGGATGTCCCCACCCCACCCAACCCCCACCCAACCAGTCCTTCCCACTCCCTGTTTCCCTCTTCCTCTTCCTGTCCCCTTTGCCACCCAATTCTCTCGCCTCCATGATTGCTTTCTTCTTTCTCCCAAGTGGGTATGAGACATCCTCACTTGGCTCCTTTGGCTTGTTAACCTTTTTGAATCCTGTGGGTTGTGTCCTGCATATTCTATACATTTTTCACTAATATCCGCTTATACCATGCATGTCCTTTTGGGACTGAGTTACCTCACCCAAGATATTTTCTATTTCCATCCATTTGCCTGCAAAACTCTTGATGTTCTCATTGTTAATAGCTGAGTAGTACTCCATTGTGTAAATGAGCCACACTTTCTGTATTGATTCTTCTGTTGTGGGATGTCTGGGTTGTTTCCTGCTTCTGGCTATCACAAATAAGCATGCTATGAACATAGTAGACCTCTTGCCTCTGTGGCATGGTGGGGCATCTTTTGGGGTCTTCAGGTAGATCTATTTCCAATTTTCTGAAGAACCTCCAGATTGGATGTAAGCCATTAAGCAAATATTACCATGCTATTTTATCCATAGATTTAGAGAAGTTAGGTAAAGAGGAAGGGCCTGACTTAACAGGAGGAATACACAGATCTTCCTAGAAAGGTTAAAAAGACAAGATTTTGTGTGTAGACTAGCATGGGTGTCAATGGGAGTAGGGGATCAGAAGTAAAGGCCAGATGGGATGGAGAGATGATTTGAACTGGGAGTATTCCTTGCTGATGTGGAAACCTAGTCCATCAGAAACTTTCTGGAATCTGAGAGGGTGTCCTAGAGAGGACTCTAGTAATTTGGGGTATAGAATCTCACCTTGCCATTTCTTTTAGACAGGGAAGTCTTTCTGTGTTGGACCTGGGTTGTTTTTCATTGATTTGCTGTCCAACATGGTTCTATTTGATGCTAGGAAAGAGTGTTGTTACTTTCTGAAAACTGAAGGATTTGCCTCATTGCTAAGGACAACATCCACAAAGTTTATTGAACATGGAGAGATTGAACTGGTGCCTCCATAGAGGCTTCACACCTAAGTTCTAGTCTCTTTGTCGTGGGTAGGGACTCTGCAGGCCAAAAAAAGAGAAATGTGAAATCCAGCCCTCTCAAAAAAACTTTCACTTACAATCTATTCTGTCTGAAAGATATGCTGTATGCTGGGGCAATGGTCACACAGATCATGTGGTCACAGATCATGTGGTAGTTGCCAACCATCAAATCCCACAAAAAAAGAGGATAAACAAACAAACATCACAGATAGAGGGAAGCCCATTCGAATAGTATCTGATTTTGCAGTAAACATCTTGAAACCCAAATGAGACTGGAACAGGCCATACTTGAAGAGGAAAGGAGGAAGAAGAGGTGGATCGGGAAGGGGAGGAAGAGAAGGAGTAGAAGGAGGGAGAGGAGGGGGAAGAGAAGGAAGAGGAAGAAGAGGAAAAGGAGAAATATGTCTAACAAAGTTCATCATCTCTAGTAATTGGAAAATGCAAATCCAAACAACTGTGAGATTTCATCATATTCTACTCAGAATGAAAAGAAAAACAGAACAGAGCAAAGCAAATGTTGGGAGGGATACATGGAAAAGGACTCAGCTTAAGTGATGCATTAGAAAAACCAGAATTGCTATATTTCCAGGCTGTTTTCTCTATGGGAAGAAAATGACTGATGCCCGTTCACCTGGAAGGCTGGAGTATATGGTGACTAACAATGTGGTAATCTTTTGCTATTCTGTTCAGCTAGCTTTCACCAGAATCCCTCAAATCCTGAACATCATTAGACCCTAATTCTGAGCTTTGACTCTCAGTGAATAAAAGCCATCTTTATGAAAAAAGCCCTATGCACTTTGCATTCTCAATAAATAGAAATCATTCTCATTTTGTTTTGTTTTGTTTTGTTTTCGAGACAGGATTTCTCTGTATAGCCCTAGCTATCCTGGAACTCACTCTGCAGACCAGGCTGGCCTTGAACCCAGAAATCTACCTGCCTCTGCCTCACAAGTTCTGGGATTAAAGGCATGTGCTACCACTGCCCTGCTAGAACCCATTCTTCTACATATTAAAAATCCTTTCTCCAGGGGCTCAGAACAGATTCCACTGTGAACAAGAACCCATTTTTAGGGTAAATATCACAGGAGCTTCACTAAAGAGGTATACTTTGAAGAGGATTTCCTATGCAGCGTTGTCTAAAGTTTGTTGTGATTACTGTCACCAAGAAACCTTTCCTCGGCCAAGCAGTGGTGGCGCACACCTTTAATCCCAGCACTTGGGAGGCAGAGGCAGGTGGATTTCTGAGTTCGAGGGCAGCCTGGTCTACAGAGTGAGTTCCAGGACAGCCAAGGCTATACAGAGAAACACTGTCTCAAAATAAATAAATAAATAAATAAATAAATAAATAAATAAGAAACTTTTCCTCAAAGTTTTATTATGTTTAAATGTGTAAGGAAAATAAACCACTGGGTTAGACTCTAGAGACTTTTGACCCAGTACCTGCTAAAATGGTACTGACTCAAGTCCCATTCTATACCTTACATGGAATACTTCCCTGCCAATCAGGATGGTTGCAGGGGCCTCAGCAACAGGAGAGAAATATCAAAATCTAAACATAAATCTACCATATGGCCCAGCTGTACCAGTCCTTGGAATATGCTTATGAGAAGGAAACAAAACAAAAGCCCCAGGCTTCAGGCACCTAGTCAGAAGCTGGCCTACCACCTGGCCTGAGGCAAGGACAATGGGTCAGCAATAGTTTCTAGACTTCCCAAGCAATGATTTTGGTAGAGATGGAGCCACACCCCAGTAATGATTGTGGAATTTCTGCAGAGAAACAGATTAAGATAGAGGTCACCTACCCCTCCCCAGAATTCCCCTGATTCGCCATAAACCTGGCCTGTGTGCTCACCTTGGGGTCTCCAATGAGAGACCCCAGCATGCTGCATTCTGCAGAATAAGACACTCTTGCCTTTACATACTATTTGAGTCCTAGTTATCATTCTTCAGGTGAATCATGGGCCCTTACACAAAAGAGACCTGCTATTCTACTCATCTGATGCTTGCACAGCCATGCTGAGAGCTGCTCTCTTCATAATTGCTAAGACACGGAAACATCCCAAATGACTTGAATTGTTTGCTTCGGATCCAGACTTTCTGATGTGGGACCCTAAGGGGTTTTCCAGTCCCACACCCTCTTTACAGCTTCCCCTTACCACCTGGAGTCAAGGCTAGGATAAGTCCGTTCTCCACCCACAGGAGCAAAAACTTTCAGAATATACTGACTGATAGTTATCTGACCTTCTGAAAAGTCCTAGGTAGAGTTCAAATGTGTGTCATGCTTGCTAGTCAATAGATTTAAGTCAATATGCTTAGTCAGTAAGTTTGAACTGTAACCTTGCTGATGTAACCTGTGCTCCTAAAAAGTATAAAAACTCCTTTTAATAGCCATTCAGGGTCCCATTCTTAGTAACTCATCTTGAGCGACTAATTGAAAGTCGACCTCAACTTGCCAGAAAATGAGCCTCTTGGCTTTTGCGTCCTCTCAGCAGGGAGCATATTGAAGTAAGAACCACTGACCCTGGGTTGGGGTCTTACACAGACAGAAACTCAAGTAGTAAATATGTGGTCACTGTGATAAGTATAAAAAAGCTCAATCCTAGCCGGGCAGTGGTGGCACAGGCTTTTAATCCTAGCACTTTGGAGGCAGAGACAGGCGGATTTCTGAGTTCGAGGCCAGCCTGGTCTACAGACTGAGTTCCAGGACAGCCAGGGATATACAGAGAAACCCTGTCTCAAAAAAAAAAAAAAAAAAAAAAAAAAAAAAAACCAAAAAACAAAAAACCTCAATCCATGAGCACATATAGACTCCGGCTTTACTGGGTACAACTGACACCCTCAGTCCTAGGCCTTTTCAGGATGATGAGAAGTGAGAAGCCTGGACAACTGGCCGAGAGCAACATTGAGAAATGAGAGATGAATTATTTTGAAGTCTTCAAATTTAAAAATAATGGCTCATGAGTTCTAATTGAGCTCCCTTGCATCTCATGCAAACTGGTCACTGATTTTGGGATACCCCGAGTTCTTGCACACCAACTTCTTTAACAAGTTCTCTAGGACCAATAATTTTTTTCATTACTTTATGCATTTATTCACTTTACATCTATATATCAGCCTGTCCTCTCCTCCCAGTCCCCACCTCACAGAGCTCCTCTCCCCAGTTCCCACTCCCCTTCTCCTCTGAGAAGAGGGAAGCCCCCCTGGATATTATTCTACCCTGGACATCAAATCACTGCAAAACTAGGCTTATTCTCTCCCATTAAGGCCAGACAAGGCAACCCAGTTAAAGAAACAGGATCCTCGGTAAGGTATATGCTCAGGGAAAGCTCCCACTCTAGTTATTGGGGTACCACTGCATGAAGACCAATCTGCACATTTGCTACATATGTGTAGGGGGCCTAGGCCCAGCTCATGCTCCATCTTTGGTTGGTGGGTCAGTGTCTGGGAGCACCCAAGGGTATAGGTTAGTTGCCTATGTTGGTCATCTTGTGGAGTCCCTATCCCCTCTGGGTTCCTAAATTCTTCACCTAAATGTTCCAGAAGATTTCCTAGCTCAGGCTAATGCTTGGCTGTGGGTCTCTGCATCTGTTTATGTTGGCTGCTGAATGGAGCCTTTCAGAGGACAGTTATGCTAGGCTCCTGTCTGCAAGCTTAACAGAATATCATTAACAGTGTCAGGGATTGGTTCTTGCTCATGGGTCTCAATTTGGGCCAGTTATTGGATGGCCATTCCCTCTGTCTCTGCTCTATCTTATTTCTTGTATTTCTTGTAGGTAGGACACGTTTTGGGTCAAAGGTTTTTTGGTTGGTTTGGTGTCCTTATCCCTCCACTGGGAGTCATGCCTGGATACTTGCAAACCAAATCAAAGAACATATCTTGTGGAAGAGTTGATTTGCAAGTATTTTATTGAATATATTTGTATTGATATTCATAGAAATTGCTCTGAAATTATCTTTTTTGGTTGAGTCTTTGTGTGGTTCACTTATCAGAGTTACTGTGGTCTTGTAGAATGAGTATGTTGTCAATATACCTTCTGTATCTATTTTGTGAAATGGTTTGAGGAGTATTGGTCTTAGCTTTTCTTTTCTTTCCTTTTTATTTTTTATTTTTTATTTATTTTTTTTTTTTGAGACAGGGTTTCTCTGTATAGCCCTGGCTTTCCTGGAACTCACTCTGTAGACCAGGCTGGCCTCGAACTCAGAAATCCACCTGCCTCTGCCTCCCAAGTGCTGGGATTAAAGGCATGCGCCACCACGGACCAGCTGGTCTTAGCTTTTTAAATAAAAGTGTTATTTCAATTTCCTTTTTATCTTTTTTCTTTTTTCTTTAATTTTTTTTTAATGTGGAAAGCTATTTAATTATAAAATAGAAAATGAGGCCAGTGCTGTAAGCAGACCTTGGTCCCAAATTTTGCAGCCAGTCCCACAGCATCCAGAGGTGGCTCCACTCCAAGGCACTCTGATACACCCAGTATCAGAGGATCAGAAGTGAGGAGGACACATCTGTCTAACACTGGGAGGGGCTGGGACCTGCAGGACCCAGGCACACACTGAACTCTGCCAGCACAGTGGTACTGGTTCCTTCAGGTCTGTCTGGGCTTGTGCCCTGAGCAGACCTTGGGTACAAACTCCAAAGCCAGTACCACAACACTCAGAGGAAGGTCTACTCCCAGGTGCTCTAACAAGCCCAGGATCACAGGATTCCAGAATCACAGGAACACAGAGACAGCTTGACTTTGAGAAGTTCTGACTCAACCAGGATCACAGAAAGGACAGGCTCCAGTCAGATTTAGCAAGGGCAGGTAGCACTAGAGATAACCAGATGGCTGGGGGTGGGGTGGGAAGGGGAAGGGTAAGAGTAAGAAAATAAATAGCACAAACCAAGGTTACTTGCCATCATCAGAACCCAATCCTCCCACCAAAGCAAGTCCTGGACACACCATCACACCAGAAAAGCAATATTCAGATCTAAAATTACTTCTCATGATGATGATACAGGACTTTAAGAAAGATGTAAATAACTCCCTCAAAGAAATACAGGAGAACACAGGTAAACAGCTAGAAGCCCTTCAAGAGGAAACACAAAAATCCCTTAAAGAACTACAGGAAAACACAATCAAACAAGTGAAGGAAATGAACAAAACCATCCAGAATCTAAAAATGGAAATAGAAACAATAAGGAAATCAGAAAGAGAGACAACCCTGGAGGTAGAAAACCTAGGAAAGAAATCAGGACTCACAGATGCAAGCATCACCAACAGAATACAAGAGATAGAAGAGAGAATCTCAGAGGCAGAAGATATCATAGAAAACATTGACACGACAGTCAAAGAAAATGCCAAAAGGAAAAGGCTCCTAACCCAAAACATCCAGGAAATCCAGGAATTAGAAATTTGTTGGCTGTTATCCAGTGGTCTCTGTAATTTGGTAACTGGAAAAATAGGTCCAATATTGTACAATCCATATACACTTTCTGCTTGTTTGTACATGATGGTGTCTTGCTGTGTACCACATAATGGTCTTGAAATCATGCTTCTCCTATCTCAGCCTCTCTATTAGTAGTATTGTTTATTTCGTGTTTTTACTCTATACTATGGTTTTCAGAACAGCTTACATATTTCAAAATTATTTATACAGCCATAGGAAAGTTAGACAATTAACTTGGTAAGTGGCTTGTAAAAGAACAACAAAGAGTGAGACTGAATGCTGTGCTTGACATTTGTAACTATTGTATCAAGTTTGAAGAAGAGGACTTTATAAATTACTCTTTCTCTGAGATAAATGCTTTTCAAAATCATCATAGCCAATGAACCAGATTCTTATACTCACCTAATGTCTGTGCCACCCTCCAAGCAGAACCATTGTTCATTGAAACATTGACTTTATGGATAAAGCATCTTAATACACACACCATTTCATAAGTGAATGTAACCTGTTCTGTGTGGGCAAAGAATAAAGTCACTCACTCAAGTCAAATAGTTTTGACCATAGCAGGAAGTCTGATTCCAAAAATCGAGCCTACAATTCATTCCTTGGTGCAGCAGAACTGTCAACTCTCAGCTTAACTACAATGGAGGTAAAAATCCTTTGGTGATGTGAGGGTCATTGAAGTACAGCCTTATTACAATGAAATCCAATGTCTAAAAATTGTTCTTATTTTGCGCTTGTACCAAGAGCCAAGATTTTAAGCTCTACTAAATACAAAACAAAACAAACAAACAAACCAAAAGACTTTATATATTTATATTCATTTTAAAAATACTAGTAGTGGTGTATTATTTTAAAATGTATAGTTAATATGTTTGGAGTTATTTAAAATTTTTGTGGAGAAAAAACCATGTATTTTCTTTTTTTTGGGGGGGGGGGTTCGAGACAGGGTTTCTCTGTGTAGCCCTGGCTGTCCTGGAACTCACTGTGTAGACCAGGTTGGCCTCGAACTCAGAAATCCTCCTGCCTCTGCCTCCCAAGTGCTGGGATTAAAGGTGTGCGCCACCACTGCATGGCCAGATGTATTTTTCAGTATTGCTGTAGATAAGCATCTACATAAGACTGAGAAAGTTGTTTTATATCAAACAACTTTTATAATATTCATTTTTATTGTTATAATATTATATAAATTTTAAAGAATATGACAAGAAAGGTATTATAGGTATTGAGGTGGGGCTCTCTGGGAGGAGTTGGGGTACAAAAGGGAAACAAGAATGCCATTTAATTCTATTTACTTAAAATATGTTTTTAAATGTTAACAAATTCAGATAAATTGAAATCATGTGGGGCTGGCGAGATGGCTCAGCAGGTAAGAGCACTGACAGCTCTTCCAAAGGTCCTGAGTTCAGATCCCAGCAACCATATGGCGGGTCACAACCATCCGTAATGAGATCTGATGCCCTCTTCTGGTGTGTCTAAAGGCAGCTACAGTGAATTACCCTGGAGCGACTAGGGCCGGAGCGAGTGGCTATTTGTACAGCTATAGTATACTCATACACATAAAAAAAAAAAATCATGTATCTTTTCTCATCATAATGCAATAAAACTTAAATCAATAAAAAGAGAAAGTTACTTAACTATAAAATAGAAAATGAGGCCAGAGAAGAGTCTCCAGGGTAACTGTTTCTTTATACAGATAATGTAGAGGAGCCTGGGTATGGAGAGGGGTTAAACATTTCCATAAAGCAATAGAACAAAACATAATAATAAAAAGCTTGAAGTTATATTTTACAAAAGAGAATGGAATAATCTGTCAAATGTCCATACATTTGAGAATTGACAATATTGTGAGAGAGTCTCAGCACAGGCATTCACAAGGAATAGGAAGTTCCTTTAGACACTCCCATAGAACCATAGCTTCACTAAGTACAAAAGGTCCTGCTCTGCATAAAAAAAATACAAAAAAAGCAATTTTCCATAAGAATAATTTCTTAGGGGGAAGGGAGTAAGTTTTCTTAGGGGGGAAGGGAGTAAATTTCAGAAGCCCAAATGCACTGAATTTGCCCAAAACCTTATCTTAAAATCCAGCGCCTCAAAGTGCTGGTGTGGAAGTCATGATGGAAAGAAGGCACACAACGCAATTGTCAGACAAACATACATTTTGAAGATGTCCGTTTTCTTGCAAGCTGCTCCAACCCAGAACATTGTCATGGTCGCCAGGAAAACCAATTTTGAGCTTACTCACTCTGAATGACTGACAGAACAGCAGTAGGTGCCTTTGTTTTTACTTGGTAACTTTCTTTCTTTTTCTTTTTCTTTCTTTTTTTTTTGAGGCAAGGTTTCTCTGTATAGCCCTGGCTGTCCTGGAATTCTGTAGATCAGGCTGGTTTTGAACTCAGAAATCCACCTGTCTTTGCCTCCCAAGTGCTGAGATTAAAAGCTTGCGCCACCACTGCCCAGCTTTTCTTGGTAACTTTCATTGTCTTTTTGGGAAACATACCTGAACAAGGGATGCGTTTTAAAAATCATTAAAACATGCAGGATATGTACAAACAAAATTTTCAAAATATTTGCTTCATATACATGTAAATCTATTTGCATGTAGCTGAAATCAAACCAATATAAAGTTTCTGCTTCCTAAAAAAATGTTTTCAGCTGGGTGGTGGTGGTGCACGCCTTTAATTCCAGCACTTGGGAGGCAGAGGCAGGTGGATTTCTGAGTTCGAGGCCAGCTTGGTCTAGAGTGAGTTCCAGGACAGCCACAGCTATACAAAGAAACCCTGTTTCTAAAGACCAAAAATAAATAAATAAATAAAATGTTTTCAGAGAACCTGAGACAACTTAAAAGCTGTTCGGAAGTTCCTGGTAGAAATCTCTTTGCAGAGTTTTACCAGCAGCAGTCCACCATAATTGTAACACATTTGGTCTAATAGACAACAACCATGCTTATAACTTCTGTTTCTGAGAAATTAAGTCTGCACCCAAATCAAAAAGACTTCCCGTAACAGTGGCTTGCTGTGGTCTTGGATCTTGGTAACAATCTTCATCAACTCATTTATAACTATAAAAAAAGAAACAATCAAAAAAACTATTTATAGAATTAAGTTTAAATACATTTCACAAGTTCTAAAGTATTGAGAGCTCATGGCTTAAGTCCCATTATCAATCTGTAGTATTTTCTGTTATTCAGTATTCCCATAGCTGTGTCCTTCTTGTGTACAATTCAAGACTATATTCTTTCTGGACAAAAGGTAAAAGCAAACTGGTGTTCACAGTATCTAAACAGCTTCTTTGTTGGTCTGGAGGCCTGTCATGGCCTCTGCCTCCTGCTCCTTCTTAAGAAGCTGCTGTCGGTATTTCTAGGCCTTTCATTTGGTTTCATCCAGCTAATTCTGAAGCGCTTCTCTCTTCAATTTCTGCAGATTCTGCCCGGCTCTCAGTTATTTCCATACACTGTCTCTTAGCTGGTGGCTCTTCACTGATGACAGTTTCTTCAGCAATGTCTGTTGCTGGTATTTGCTGACCGTCGAGGATGGTCACAATGATGGTCTGGCCCATCCCACTGGTTGGGATGGAGTGCAAGTTCCCCAGCTGGATTCCATCTGTAACTGTCGTCATGACTTGTTGACCCCCTGAGCTAACTACTTGCTGAATTGCACCATCCACAGATTCTGCTATAACCACTTCCTCTGTGGCCACTACTGGAGTTTCTGAAGAATTGTATAATGGGGCAGAGGCTTCAGCTAAGGCAGCTAATGTAGCTAATACTGACATAGAGGAGTTTCCAAACTGAACAGCAGATACTCCAGTTTCATCTGTAACATTCACCCCCCTCCCCCAGGTCCAACGATGAACTGTGGTGTGGCAACGTGTATTGCACAGTGTCAGGACTCTCTGGGCTAGTGTGTTGCTTTGGTTCTGAATAGCAATCTGTAATATCTCTGCTAAATCTTCATTTCCATTATCTATTGAAATATCAAATGCAGTTTTACAAAATTTACATCAGCGTGTATACATCAGCACCACTTTTGATTAAAAGCTCTACCACCTCTTGATGATTATATTCTGTGGCCCAATGCAGGGCTGTCATCTTTAACATATCCTTTGCATTGACGTCAGCACCATGGTTAAGCAAAACCTCTACTGTGCTGACATGGTTCTCAGAAGCCGCCATATGCAGTGGTGTCCGGTCCACTTTGATCCTGGCATCTCTACTTACACCGGCTCGAGGAAGAACCTCTGTGATAGAGTAATGCCCATACTGTGCAGTCAGATAGAGTGGAGAAGATCCCAGCCAGCCTGCAGTAAAAGGAACTCCATTCACCATCAAAATGCGAACTTTGTCATTTTAGAAGCGGCTCATACTTCTAAACGCTTCTTCCCCAAATCTACCAGGGACATCTGAAAAAGCTTCAGGAGCAGCAGCAGGGGAACAGAGGGAGGAAGTGCAGGGACCATGGTGCCTCAGAGCAGGCAGGGCTAATCCTGCCCTTCCCTGCACAGAGCGCTTCACTGCACAGGGCACTATTTTCTGAAAATCTTGGTATTCTTGTGTGGCAGCCATCAGCCTTACCAATAAAAGGGAAACTCCACAAGTCTACTGGGTCTCTAATATGCTAGAAAAATCTCATGCTGAACTTTCAACAAAAATTCATAATAGCTAGAAGCTGGAAACGACCCAGATATCTCTCAACCAAAGAACGGATTGAGAAAATGTAGTTCATTTACACAGTAGAATACTATTCAGCTATTCAAAACAATGATATCATAAGTTTTGCAGGAAAATGGATGAAACTAGAAAATTTCATCCTCAGTGAGGCAATCCAGATGCAAAAGTATACTCATGGATGGTTCTCACTGATAAACGGCTATTAGCCATAAAGTACAGGATAAACAGGATGCATCCCACAGACCCAAAGAAGTTAGACAAGAAGGAATGCCCAGGTAAAAATGCTTGAATCTCACTTAGAGAGAGAAATAAAAGTCATAGTAGGAAGAGGGATGAAGAAAACTAGGTGAGAGAGGGGATGGGAGAGATCAGGTCAGGTGTGAGGAAAGACAGGAGGGCCAGAGAGCTAGGAGAATGAATAGAAATCTGCAACTGCAGCAGGTGGGGAGACTCTCTTGGAAAGCCGAGTCAAGTGATGGGAGATGCTCCCAAAAGTCAATGCTAGTGACATTAGCTAGTTGCCTAGCAGTGGAGACATGGTACCTGAAGAGGCCATGTCCTATAGCAAGGGAGGAACCCAGTGTAAGGGTAAGAACATCAGCCCACCCACAAATCTTTTGACCCAAAATTTGTCCTGTCTAAACGAAATGCAGGGATAAAGGTGGAACAGCGACTGTTGGAATGGCAAAACAGTAACCAACCCAACTTGAGAAACATCCCATGGGCAAGCACCAATCTGTGACACTATTAATGATACTCTGATATGCACCAGACAGGATCCTAGCATAACTATCACCTGAGAGACTACATCCAGCAGCTGACTGAAATAGATGTAGATACACATAAGCAAACATTGATTGGGGGTCAGAAAAGTTGATGGAAAGACAGAAGGCTTTGAATGGGATAGGAACTCCATAGGAAGACCAACAGAGTCAACTATCGTGGATCTCAGGGAGATCTCAGAGACTGAGCCACCAGCAAGGGAACACATATAAGCTGGACCACGGCCCCAGCACTCATGTAGCAGATGTGCAGCTCAGTATCCATGTGGAGATCACAACAGTTGGATGTTGGGAACCAAATGGCACTTGGCTGACCTGCCTCCACCTGACTAGAATCCAGAGACAAATATTC
>NW_022196904.1:33053286-33062869 GCF_008632895.1 Mastomys coucha
CTCACTCTGTAGACCAGGCTGGCCTCTAACTCAGAAACCCACCTGCCTCTGCCTCCCAAGTGCTGGGACTAAAGGCGTGCTCCACCATTGCCTGGCCCAGCTGTGTTTTTTCATGTGACAATATTGTTTAAAGATTTATTTATTTCATGTATATGAGTACACTGTAGCTGTCTTCAGACACACCAGAAAATGGCATCAGATCCCATTACAGATGGTTGTGAGCCACCATGTGGTTGCTGGGAATTGAACTCAGGACTTCTGGAAAAACAGTCATTATTCTTAACTACTGAGCCATCTCTGCAGCTCTTTATGTGGTGATTTAAAGGGGAGTAAATATATACAAAAATTTAAGTGTATTCATTTCAGGAAAGTCTAAAATACGTGTCAGGAAGTAACAATTAGGAATTCACTGTGGATCTTCCATTCTGTTTCCTTTTATCCATTGGTACAACCCAGTGTGTGAAAACCCACTATAATGAACATAAAGTATAAAACATGTCATATGTTTCTTCTAATACACAGGCCTTTCAGTATCAAAATTAGAGCTACTCACCTGTCTTGAGCAAAATGAAGAACCATCCACTGCAGGCATAAAGGAATTAAAAGGCATAGAACCAGGTAATTTGGAATGAAACAATGTCTTGTCGTGATTCTAATTCAAGTAGTAATCCTAACTTGTAGAGATATTAGCCCATCCTCTTTCTAGGGATGATGATACTTAGGTAATATATTCAGAATATAACACAGTGGAATTACATTGTTTTTATCTCATTTTATCCAAATAGTGTTGAGTTAAAATTTAGTATTACAGGTCTGGTGAGATGGCTCAGCGGTTAAGATCACTGACTGCTCTTCCAAAGTCCCTGGGTTCAAATCCCAGCAACCACATGGTGCTCACAACCATCCATAATGAGATCTGACACCCTCTTCTTGTGTGTGTAAAAGACTACTACAGTGTACTTACATATAATAATAAATAAATCGTTGGGATGGAGCGACCAGGGCCTGAGCGAGTGGGGCCAGAGCTGGCAGAGGTCCTGAGTTCAATTCCCAACAACCACATGATGGCTCACAACCATCTGTATAGCTACAGTATACTTATATAAAATAAATAAATAAATCTTTAATATATGTATATATATGCATATATATACATGTATATATGTATAGATAGATAGATAGATAGATAGATAGATAGATAGTATTACAATTCCAATGTGGCAGTGTCTGTGGGGTTATTGTGTGTTTTACTACATGTTGTATTTGTCTGCAGAGGACCAGTGCTGATTTGTTTGCTTAAGTATTTTTTATTTATATATTTTTTAATTTTATGTGACACAATTTGTTAAATATTTTCTCCTCTCACCATCTCTTTGTCCACTTGCCTCACCCACACTGTCCTAACATCGTGATTTCTCTCGCACATGCACTAACCTCTTTCTCAAAAATGAAAATAAGACTGAAAAATCATAAAAGAACAAAGATTTGGATTTCTATTGGAAAAATGCTCTTGCACATGAGGCATCCTCTTAATTATGGTTGATATGCCCAATGTCATTCCACTGAAGAATACTGGTTTCCCCTCTTACAGAATCTATGGATTTCAAATAGGTGCTTGGCTAGGAGTGGGAGTTTGTGCCCATTTTTCCTTCCCTGAGCTATGAGTTTCTCAGTCTTGAGCTTGTACAGGTCATGTGTATGCTGTCATAGTCTCAGGGAGTCTATGAGGTCATTAGTCCTGAGGCGTGTGGAAAAGGCTTTTTCTTTAGAGTTATCCACCACCTCTTGCCTTTACCGTCTTTCTGCTTCCTCTTCTTTTTTTTTTTTTCCAGAGCTGAGGACCGAACCCAGGGCCTTGCACTTGCTAGGCAAGCGCTCTACCACTGAGCTAAATCCTCAACCCCTCTGCTTCCTCTTCTGCTTAGGCCCTAAAGCCTTCATTGGAGGGTTAGGATAATGACAGCCTGTATAGGTCTGAGTGCTCTAATGCATCTCATTCTCTGCACATTGTCTGGTTGTGGGTGATTGTGTTAAACCTTGCTGGTTGAGAGATCTGTGTGTATAATGGCATGTCATTAAAAATCATTGCCATGCTCATTTAGCAAAATTCTAGTATCTTTTTACCTAGGGCCTATAACCCATCTAGTCTCAAGTTCTTGGTCTTATCAACAGTATCCTGTATCTGTTCCAACTCACCTAGGTATCTTGGCCAAGTCTGAAGGTTTGAATAAGAATGGCCCTCTATGGCTCATTTAAATGCTTATTTAATGCTTAGTCATGGGGAAGGGGGGTAGTGGTACTTGAGAAGGATTAGGAGGTATGGCCTTGGAGGAAGTGTGCCACTTCCTTATGCATTTCCACATCTGATGATAAACTACCATCTGATGGTTAAGAAAAGATGAGCTTTGAGGCTTTAAAAGCCTAAGCCAGGATGAGTGTCACTCTCACAGCAGCCTTTGGATTCATATGTAGAATTTGCAGATTCTTCAGCATCATACCTGTTGACATGCCACCATGTTCCCTGCCTTGATAGTTGACTAAAGCTCTTAAATGTGATCAATCCCCAGACAAACTCTTTCCTTAGTAAGAGTTACGGTGGTCACGGTGACATTTCATATCAATAGAACAATAACCAAGGCAGAAGTTAGTACCAAGAATGGGTTATTGCTGTGACAGCCCCGCCCATGCTGCTTGTTTGTGGAATGTAGACTTTCAGATCTGGATTAGGAAAGCAGTTGAATTTGACTGTCAGGACCTAATTGGCCACACTAGCAGGAGCATGGAACACAGTGGTACTAAGAGCAACAACATAGCTTATGATCTCCTGGCTTAAGAGGTTCCTGAGTAAGTTCTCTAGACACTGTTACTGTTAGATTTTGGTGAAAAATATGTCTACTTCCTGCCCCTGCCCTTGTCCAAAAATCTTTCTGAGTTTAAATTGAAGAATTTTGACTTAATGGCAAAGGCAGAAGAGATTTAAAGACAGCCTAGAATTTGCAGTCACTCTGATACACACCAATAATGAAGATGAGTGACCTGAACAAGGAAGAAAATAAATGTACAGTAGATGAGAAAGGGAGTACCAGGAAATGTAATGATGCTAAGTCCTCGCCTCAAGAAGATGAGAAGTTTAAAGAAAAGCTTGATGCTAAATAAAAGAATAAAGAGAATTCTGGTGCCTTCAGGGCAGGACCCCACCAAGTTAAACTTCCTACTTGTGAAAATGGAGTTAACAAGAAATGCTTAAGCAGGGGAAACAGAAAGCTGATGAAAATCTATTTGAACAAGGGGCCAAGTTCCAGCTCTAGCAAGCAAAAGAATGTGGCAGTTTGAGCCACGTGATTCTGGCTTTAGTCAAAAAGGGCAGCCTGGAATCTCCCTCCCTTCATGGTTAAGAAAAGTTACTGAGGCCAGGCATGTGCTAGGGGTCTTGCTGCATGGAAGCTCAGAGAGGCCTTTCATGAAACTGTAAAGGTGAAGCCAGTAATGTACTGGAGATTCCAACTTGTTGGAGGTCCTAGGATTATGGCATACCTCCTGAAGAGAGCTACACAGTTAGCGTGGAACCAGGTTAAGAGAAATGTGTTGCAGTCAACAAAGCTAAAAGATTTAGAATTCTGAATAGTTTATCATCAGATGTGGAAATGCATATTTGGTGTTTTCCCCACTTGTTTTCATTCCTACTTGGGCCCAGTATTTCCTCATTATGATCCCCCTTTCCCCATCAGGAATGGTGATATATATCTTGTGCCATTGATGGTTGACAGCATGTGATCTGCACTTGATTTTGATTTCATGGCAAGTTACAGTTAAGGGATTGCCTTGAATCTCTGAAGACTTTGAACTTTGTACTTTTAAACATTGTTGAAACTGTTACAGATGATGGGGACTTTGGAAATTGGACTGACTGCAATTATGATAGGAAAAATTATGATTTTTGCAATATGCTCAGGCTACAAGCCAATGGGGACTAATTGAATGTGGTTTGAATAAGAATGGCCCCAAAGTCTCATATATTTGAATGCTTACAGCCATCTGAGGTAGTCTCAATTGAGGATATGCCTTCATCAAAATGACTGGTTGCTATGTCTGTTAGAGTTTATGTGGATTGATGATTGATGAAGGAAGGCTCTTTCACTGAAGGTGGCAATATCCATGCCACTGGCTATACCTGTGAGAGATGTGTCTTAGTGAAATTGTGTGGAGTGGGGAAACTCACTATTTAATCTGATTCTTTTGGGTTTTTTTTTGTTTTTGTTTTTTTTTTTTTTTTTTTTTTTTTTGGTTTTTCAAGACAGGGTTTCTCTGTGTAGCCCTGGCTGTCCTGGAACTCACTCTGTAGACCAGGCTGGCCTCGAACTCAGAAATCCACCTGCCTCTGCCTCCCAAGTGCTGGGATTAAAGGCATGTGCCACCACTGCCCAGCAATCTGGTTTTTTTGATGTGGGAAGATCTTTTAATTTGGACTACATGTGTTTTGTGGACTGGTTTTGAAAGCGTTATGGGTTTTTGAAATCTTCAAGAACCCAATATAGACTCTAAAATAGCGTAAAACTATTTGAAGATCCCTCTTTGTTCAGTTAGCCTGGGATACTGTGACTAAACAAGGTACCCTTGTTTTATTCTGTTTCTGTGGCAAATGCATTGACTAAAAGCAATTTAGGGGAATGAAGGTTGTATTTTAACTTCTACTTCCATATTGCAGGCCTGTTGCTTGGAGAAGTTAAGGCAGGAACTGTCCCTCAGAGCCAAGGAGCATGACCATAGCATGAACAATGGAGGGATGCTGTAGGCTGACTTGCTTGTCAGGCTGATGCTCAGATATCTTTCTCATCATATCCCATAACCACTTGCTGAGGGAGTGAATGCACCCATCATGGGCTGGGTTGCTCAACCCAGTTATCAATCAAGGCATTTCTATATCATAGATGTGTCCATAGACTGATCTTATTTATTTATTTTTTTAAATTGCCCCATTGAGATTCCTTTTTTCAGTTGATTCCAGGCTGTGCCAAGTTGACAGTGAATGCAAACTAGGGCACAAGGTTCTAGGGGAGTGGAGGGTGACTGCTAGACTGCTGTCATTATGCCATAGCTTGCATAGACTGCCTGGACCTTTCCTCTGCTCTGTGTCCTGCTCCTATGGTGCCTTCTCTCTGCCTGGCCACTAATTACCATGAGAGCAGACTTCTCACTTGTATAATAGACACATGACAAAAGAGTACTGGAGACAGAAGAAAGCCAGTGTTCCAGTAACTCTCAAAGGATAGTGAAGAGACTTGTTTGTATCAGGAGGCCTTCCTGAGAATCAGCAAGGAAGCAGAGTTGGTGAGTGAACTTCCTCCTGGGGTCTGGGCAGTGGTAAACACTTTGTTGAGTCTTTTATAAGATGCTCTTGAGGTTTTTGCAAAACATAAATTCTAGATGAGAGAGCTGTGAACATATTTAATGTTTTAGGGTTGCTTTAATGAATCATCTTAGCAGGGCTGGAGAGATGGTTCAGAGATTAAGAGCACTGACTGCTCTCCTGAAGGTCCTGAGTTCAAATCCCAGCAACCACATAGTGGCTCACAACCATCCGTAATGAGATCTGATGTTCTCTTCTGGGTGTCTGAAGACAGCTGCAGTGTATTTACATGAATCACCTTAGCATGAACTAATTTCTGTAGCTTTCCCCTCCCTAGATAGCTATAAAGAAGTTGAACTGATGCCATATTGCATTATAGTGGTCTGATGGGCTGGCTGTGTGGAGAAAAGCACTTGCTACCAAGCCTGGTGACCTAAGTTGAATTTTTGGGACCCACATGGTAGAAGCAGAGAGCCACTCCTGTAAGATTTTCTCTAACTGCCATGTGCATACTGTGAGACATGCACACAAACATACCACACCCATCCATATGCACATAAATCAAATGTCTTAAAAGAAGGGAATTTTGTGCTTGGGAGATGGTTTAGAAGATGATGTTTCACAGAATGGTCAACTTCAGATCAGATTCCCTAGTACTTGTATAAATGGCAGACCAGGAGCACATGTCTATAATCCCAGCACTATTCCAGTGGAAGGACTGGAGGTTGGATAGGAGCATCTCCAGAAGGTAGGTGGAGGGCTAGCTATCCTGGGGCACCAGTACAGCAACAATCAACATGAAAGATCCTGCCTCAAGGATGGGGAACTGTGGAGGCTGTTTTCTGCCATATAGACAAACTCCATGGCACACCTATGCCGTCATGTATGAACATGTGCACACATACACAAAAATAAATATTTTAAATACAGAAATTGGAGATCCCTGTGGGCAGGCTCAGATCCCCGTGGACAGAGAGGATATAAAGAGTGAACAGAGGCTTGAAGAATGCATGTACAATCCAGAGGAAAAGACTTTGGTAAGACCAGGACCAAGGCCTGGAGAAGATTCTCTCTTATGACCTGCAGAAGGAACCCTTTGTTTTGAATTTTGGCCTACATTTTATACAGATGTCAATGAATTAGGAGTGACAAGCAATAAATCAGGAAATATAAATAAAGTAATTCACAGACCATTGCTTCAGTTCAAAAGTCAGAACTAAGCTATTCTCATGCTTCTACTCATTTTCTGGAACATATTAATATAATTCTGACTCCAGAAATGCAGAAGGTGTTTTTTTGCACACGGAAAATGCTGAATATTTGAGGTGATTCAGATTTAACTTTGTTATTTATACAACTACATCAGTATTGATTCTAACTTTAGGAGTCTGACCTGAAGTACTTTATTTTTAGGTCAGTTAAGCAGTGCAAAATTTGTGAACACTTTCCTGGTTATAATTAAATTATTCAATCTTGTGTAAACAGTAAATATAAAATGAGGTAAATAAAGATTGGATGTAATTATATAGAAATGCTTTGTAAAGTAAGTGGATCACCTTCCATAAGGTTGGGTTCTATAGATAGATCGAGAATGGGATGTTGATAATAAGAGGAGGACCTTTGTGGTTTTAGCCACAAGATTGTGCAAATGTCACAAGGGTAGTCACCTCTACTCCCAGCCTTCTAGGTGTATACATTCCTTATTTTGAAGGAACAGCGTTGTATATTTAACATTGAAATCTCTCCTAGTATGTATCTGTGAGCACAAAGATCTCCGTGCCTCCTATTTATCTACCCCCTCTTTTTATTATTTAAAGAGCAGATTGTGGATAGAATAGAGGCCAAGGTTAACCGTTAACTCAAAGGTCACTTGAAAGATTTTATCTCTTGATGGACATCACTAATTTGACCATCAATAGTATGAAAGAAAACTAACACATTAAAGTAGACAACCAAAATTATACTTGAAGAACAAATAATAACTTTTAAAAATTTTTTAAAATGATGGTTCTTGTTTTGCCTGTTTCTTGGGTGATTTCTGCTTAGATATTTGTTTTTAATACATCTTGCCCATCTCTTAAATAATTTCTGCTGATCATATTTAATTTTAGTAGTTTTGTTAATTATAAGCCATGTTTTCATTTTGTATTAGTACATCAATAATCACTACTGGCATTGATAATTTCTTTAAAAAATGTAAAAGCAATCCTTAGCATTTGAAAACTATCTCCTGTTACACAAATGCTTTTCTTCCCACCAACTCAGTTTGCATTGACAAGCTGAGCATAGCATGTAGTCAGTAAATATAACAGCATAGTTTTGGGATTAGTAGTATTGTGTCCTTGATGTTTCCGCAAGTCATCTGCTTATTCTTCCTCTTAGGTTGTATCCTCTTCATAGACTTGTCTTCTTTGTATGCTTTATTAGTCTGGTGGTCTCCAGGATAGGGTTGTGGTTGAATGCAGGTGCCATCTGGGACTCCATTTCCTGGGAAGACAGAAATATCGTATTTCCCTGATACTAGGAGGACATCTGGCTCTTTCCATTGATTATTTTTTTAAAGATTTATTTTACGATTATGAGTACACTGTAGCTTTACAGATGACTGTGAGCCATCATGTGGCTGCTGGGAATTGAACTCTGGACCTCTCCTTGCTCTGGCCCCTGCTCACTCTGGTGCAATACACTGTAGCTGTCTTCATATACACAAGAGGGTGTCAGATCTCATTATAGATGGTTCTGAGCCACCATGTTGTTGCTGGGATCTGAACTCAGGACCTTCGGAAGAGCAGTCAGTGCTCTTACCCGCTGAGCCATCTCACCAGCCCCCATTGATTATTTTTTTGATCCTTCCATTTTTTGTTTGTTTTTTGTATTTTGGTTTTTCTTTTTGTTTTTGTTTTTGTTTTTGATTTTGTTTTTGTTTTTGTTTTTTTGAGACAGGATTTCTCTGTGTAGCCCTGGCTGTCCTGGAACTCACTCTGTAGACCAGGCTAGCCTGGAACTCAGAAATCCGCCTGCCTCTGCCTCCCAAGTGCTTAAAAGTTGTGCGCCACCACTGCCCGGCTAATCCTTCCATTTTTAATATATTTAAACTGTGTCTCCTTTGGTGTTTGGGGCAATGGTGTAAAATGGTTTGGGGCAATCATCAGCCGTTAATGTGAACGCATTTGAAATTGAGATGGCTAAATGCAACTGAGTATGTGGAGATTTGGGTGACTGTATAGCACTCTTCTTATTTTTAAAAATTGTTGTTGACATATTTGACAGGATTCTAATTCTGATGACACTCAGGAATCAGTAGGATGGGAGTCTTGGCTGGGAAGCTCCCATTGCTTTTATAGTAGTGTTTATGCCTCAGAGGTCATGTAACAGTCAAAATATATTTTTGGCCCTTCATGAATTATAAAAGGAGGGGAATTCTAAGGAATAGTGACATTGCTACATGTCCTAGATATAATAGTTTTCATACTAGAAGTTGGGCCTGCTTTAATATTTAATATTTCCTCATGATGGGACTGCTGATCATTTCATACTGGGTCATGCCTACTTTGAGGGAACATAAAAACCTAAGCACTGAGGCTGCCTCGTCATGGTACTCACTCATAGCTCTGTCCACTGATCCACTGATGCCAGGCGATGCAGGGCAGTCTCTGCTCAGATTACAGAAGAATGTGAGCTCCAGATGCTCAGCCCAACAATCACTGGGAAGCCTGAACAGCCATGGAGTCCGCTCAACTGGTGGTATCAGGATGTGTCTAGCAGATTTTTTTTCCTTTTTATAATCCTCCTGAGAGGGTCCAATCAACACATTGCTCTCGCCTAGACTGCAAATGATTGACCAGAATTTGTTCATCATTACATAGGCTCTTATGCACTTCTAATTTGCAACAACCATGGTTCCTTGTCCAGAAAACCTAAGAATAAATTTTACAGTAATTTGTACAAAGGTGCAGAGCTGTTGCCTTGAACATTTTGCTCTTTTGGATCTTAAATCTTTTTTTTTTTTTTTTTGGTTTTTCAAGACAGGGTTTCTCTGTGTAGCCCTGGCCGTCCTGGAACTCACTCTGTAGACCAGGCTGGCCTCAAACTCAGAAATCCGCCTGCCTCTGCTTCCCAAGTGCTGGGATTAAAGGCGTGTGCCACCACTGCCCAGCTTTAAAGGAACAATTATATATTTGGAACATTCTGGGTTTCCTTTAATGCTAATTTCTGAAGACAGATTTGTTTTGTCTC